>NC_084533.1:28453651-28826151 GCF_024500275.1 Phycodurus eques
CAGATTTGGACGAAGGGGACAACGGGAGGCTGAGGTTCGCTTTTGTTAAACGCGCCCATTTTGACCCCGCAGACGTGTTTTTAATCGATGCATACACGGGTGAGATCACTGTAAAAGGCCGTTTGGATTACGAGGCGCAAGAAGCGTACGATATTCACGTCCAAGCTACCGATCGAGGTTTGTCGCCTCGGAGGGCCAATGCAAAGCTCCTCGTGGAAGTGCTCGACGTGAACGACAATGCTCCAGAAATTGTGGTGACGTCACTCACGAACCCGGTTAAGGAAGACTCTGAGCTTGGAAGCGTCGTGGCTTTAGTGACGGTGACTGATAAGGACGGAGGGAAGAATGGCAACACTCAATGCAAATTAGGCGCCTCTGCGCCTTTTAAGCTGAAATCTAATTATAAAAACTATTTCTCTCTAGTTGTCGATGGCCCACTTGATAGGGAAGAAGACGCCTTTTACAATGTCACTCTTGTTGCAAATGATGAGGGGAACCCTCCTCTCACCAGCACAAGTCTTATTGCCATTCAAGTAGCTGACGTTAATGACAACGCGCCACGGTTCTCTGAATCCACGATGAATATTTATGTCAAAGAAAACGGTCCTGTGGGCGCCACTATCCACAGAATAACCGCAAAAGATTCAGATATGAACGAGAACGCAAGAGTGACGTATGCAATATTGGGAGATGCAAATGGAATTCCAATAACGACGATGATAAACATCGACTCGGAGAGCGGCGACATCGTCACTTTGCAGTCGTTCGACTACGAGGCGCTCAAGACGTTCGAGTTCAAAGTCCAGGCCGCGGACCGCGGCGTTCCTCCGCTGAGCGGCGAGGCGAGCGTCAACGTCTTCATCCTGGACGAGAACGACAACAGTCCCGGCGTCCTGCCGCCCTATTCCGAGCACGGCTCGGCCAACGGCGAAAGCGTCCCCTTTTCTGCCGAAGCGGGATACTTCGTGGCGAAGATCAGGGCCGTCGACGCAGACTCGGGATACAACGCGCTGCTCTCCTATCGCCTGTCCGAGCCCAAAGGCGGCGACGACGGGCTCTTCCGGATCGGAAGCGGCACCGGGGAGATTCGGACCAAGAGGAGAATGAGTGACGATGACCTGAAAAGTCACCCCTTGGTGGTGTTGGTGTGTGATCACGGAGAAGCCTCCCTGTCAGCTACTGTGTCTATTGACGTGCTGGTGCTGGAAAGCGCAGCCGACGTCCGCGCTCCGTTCAGACACGTGCCCGGAAAGGAGGAGAGCTTCTCCCGTTTCCACTTGTATCTGCTCATCGCCATCGCGGCCGTGTCGCTCGTCTTTCTGCTCGGCCTGCTGGCTTTCGCGGCCTTCAAATGCCGCGGACGGACGGACGGCGCCCCGACGATCGGCGCCCGCCCCGACGGGAGCCGGTCTTACTCCAAAGCCACTCAGCAGTATGACGTGTGTTTGGGCTCGGACACGCTCAAGAGCGACCTGGTGCTCTTCCCCTCGCCCTTTCCGCCGGGGGAAGCGGAACTCATCAGCATTCACGGAGGGGACACCTTCGGCAGGACTCAGACTTTGCCTCATACCGAGAAGGTAGGCTCAGATTTGTCTTTGAATGCTCACACTCAGCCAGTAATATTTACAATTCATAAATAACGTCGTGCTCCTCCAGATGTATAATCAGCAATGTCAACATTAGACTGACTGGATAATCAGTTGACGTTTGGCAATTCGATACAAATGATGGATTTCAATAGAACAGCGTGGCCAAAGTGTCGCGGTGCACATAGTTGCGGTTGTGGTATGAATTCCCACCCCATTGTTGGTTGCACGGCGACAAGTTTCGGGTGGAGTTCACCTTTCAATCTGTCTTTTATGTCTTGTCAGCTGGGATGGCACCCAGACCTCGAACACGACGCATTCAATTATAAACCGCGCTGTCCTTGGTGCTGAATATCGTTTCAGTTCGCAGTGGAAAAAGCTTTCTTGAATTCCACTCACCATCCTCACTGACTCCACGCCTGAAATAGTAGGCTACTTATTTGGTGGACAAAAGTGGACTAGAATAGCAGTTCATGTGCAAATAATACTCGCGTTGTTTTGGCTTGAACTTTCGCTCGCATAATGTTTGTGTTTCAACGTGTAGTAGGTTGCTTAGCAACGCGCAATTGAGTTTGTCCCATTTTCACAAAACGATGTGGGGTGGACCTCGCATGGATTTGACCACATTTGACCTCATTAATCATTCTGATCTGTAGTCTGAATAGATTTTTGCTTTCCACGATGATCTTCCTGTACTTGCACTCAGAAGGTAATGAAGATGATACAAATCTCACAGCCGAAGTAAATTTTGTTGTGGTTGTTAGTGTCTACTGTCTTTGTTCGATGTCCTTACTTGTTCTTGACCCATAACCAAACAAATTGGCTTGATTACTTTTTTTTCTATGGAATTATACATAAGACAGGAGGAGGGGTGTATCGGTTACATTTTGATTGTGAAATAATAGGACAATGGTCGAAAAGGGTTGAGCAGTGAATCGCTACCCTGACATCATCAGGGGTGTCGCGACAAATGACCCAATTTCACCTAGGTTTGTTACCAAATGATTTATTCGTGACAAAAATATCTTTGTCCATCTATCTATGCCAGCGACGTATAGTGTCAGGCGGAACATCTGAATACTTTCCATTATATGGCGGAATGTACACCAAACCAGTTTCCACCCGTTGCCATTCTCACACCAGAATAGGTCATGGCGTCCAGTATCAGCTTTGTGTTCAATTCAACAATTTGACACTGAGGAAGTCGAATTGGGAGGAAATTGAGATGAGCTCATTTTCATTTCATTATCCATACTGTTTGTGACCATTTTGTTTGGTATGCTGTGAGATTTTTTGGAATGCAATGGGTGCCTTACATCGTCGGCTCAACGGTTGAGGAAACACAAATGAGGATTTAAATAGGACCAATCGTGTCTCTCTTAGCAGATGGTTGACTGGTCAAGTCAAAAAAAATAATCATAACTTCAATAGAACAGAGGTGGGGCGATTACGTAGACGTGTGCTCAAATTTTAACGATGAATTTGGATTTTAGTGTCACAAAAAAACAATGTGCCATTTTGAGCTGGCAGAAAATGTGTCATTTTTGACCACAAGATGTCCCCCTCGGCCCGCAGATGTGCAACCCGTGAGAAACGCTCCTCCTTTTCCTCCATATTGGGAGATGCAAAGTGATTCTTTGTTCGCCGTCACAAAATCGTCATTTCTCGCTGTGACTCGGACGTGTTAAAATGTTAACGGCGCTGTTCAATATTTCGGTGGCATCTGTCTAACAAGCCAGGACGAGAATGAAACCGGACCACGTTCTTCGTCTTTGGATATATTATTCCGTGCCTTCGTTTCACCTTTGGAGTGTGGCATCCGCACAGATCGTTTATTCCGTGACGGAAGAATCGAAGCCTGGAAGCACTGTGGGGAATTTAGCGAAGGACTTGCACCTCCATGGCCAGGATTTGGAATTGCGAGGTTTGCAAATATCGGGACCGAATGCCAGGTATTTGGAGGTCAATGCCAAAACGGGAATGCTTGCGGTGAAGGACAGAATAGACCGAGAGGAGCTGTGCTCTCGCCGCGTGAAGTGCTCCTTGGAAGTGGAAGCCATTGCAAACGCGCCGCTCAATCTCTATCGCTTTGAGCTTCAAATTGTGGACATAAACGACAACGCCCCGTATTTCCGGCTGCCTGCGATTGTTCTAAATGTGTCAGAGTTGGCTTTTACTGGAGAACGATTTAGTTTACCAAAAGCATTCGACGCAGATGTCGGCAGTTATTCGGTAAAAAGCTATAAACTGAGCCAAAATGAGCATTTCTCTTTGGATGTGCAGAATGCGGGCGAGCAATCCATGTCTGCTGAATTGGTGCTGCAAAAAGCTCTCGACCGCGAGAAACAGTCGGCGATCGAGCTCACGTTAACGGCTCTGGATGGGGGGAAACCTGCTAAAACGGGGACGCTACAAGTCACAATCCTCGTGCAGGATGTGAATGACAATATTCCAATATTCGACAACGCCTTGTACAAAGCCACAGTGACTGAAGATGCTCCGCGTGGAACAAGCGTTTTATCTGTGCATGCTCGTGATTTAGATGAGGGCCTTAATGGAGAAATTCTGTATTCTTTTATCAACCACGACGGTGATAGTGATGTTGACAAATTTTCAATTCATTCAGTGACGGGCGAAATTACAGTCAACGGGGAATTGGATCACGAAAAGGGCAACGCTGTTGAAGTCAGAGTGCAAGCAAAAGACAAAGGCTCCAATTCAAGAGCATCGTATTGTAAAATACTCGTCGAAATCATCGACATTAACGATAATCCCCCCCAAATATCGGTGACGTCATTGGTCGACGTGGTGAGGGAGGATGCACCGGCCGACACCATGGTGGGACTCTTAACGGTGAAAGACAACGACGCGGACAAAAACGGCGTCGTTAATGTTCGAATCATTGAGCCTGTCCCGTTTAAAATCAAAAACACGTACAAAAATCACTATTCTTTGGTTGTAGACGGAGCCCTAGACAGAGAGCAGGTTTCCAAATATACTATTACGATAAGTGCGTCTGATGAAGGCGTTCCTTCGCTGTCCAGTACCAGCGTAATTACTGTGCATGTTTCTGATATCAATGACAACGCGCCCCGCTTTGGAGAACCTGTCATTCATGTTTTCGTCAAGGAAAACAGTCCCGCCGGTGCACTTATCTATACCATGAGTGCAGATGATCCAGATGTGGGAGAAAATGCAAAAATATTCTTTTCAGTTATTAATGGCAATAATCGCAATGATGACGTAGTGAGATCAAATATTAACATCGACTCGGAGAGCGGCGACATCGTCACTTTGCAGTCGTTCGACTACGAGACGTTGAAGACGTTCGAGTTCAAAGTTCAGGCCGCGGACCGCGGCGTTCCTCCGCTCAGCGCCGAGGTGAGCGTCACCGTTTTTATCCTGGACGAGAACGACAACAGTCCCGGCATTCTGCCGCCCTATTCCGAGCACGGCTCGGCCAACGGCGAGAGCGTCCCCTTTTCTGCCGAAGCGGGATACTTCGTGGCGAAGATCAGGGCCGTCGACGCAGACTCGGGATACAACGCGCTGCTCTCCTATCGCCTGTCCGAGCCCAAAGGCGGCGACGACGGGCTCTTCCGGATCGGAAGCGGCACCGGGGAGATTCGGACCAAGAGGAGAATGAGTGACGATGACCTGAAAAGTCACCCCTTGGTGGTGTTGGTGTGTGATCACGGAGAAGCCTCCCTGTCAGCTACTGTGTCTATTGACGTGCTGGTGCTGGAAAGCGCAGCCGACGTCCGCGCTCCGTTCAGACACGTGCCCGGAAAGGAGGAGAGCTTCTCCCGTTTCCACTTGTATCTGCTCATCGCCATCGCGGCCGTGTCGCTCGTCTTTCTGCTCGGCCTGCTGGCTTTCGCGGCCCTCAAATGCCGCGGACGGACGGACGGCGCCCCGACGATCGGCGCCCGCCCTGACGGGAGCCGGTCTTACTCCAAAGCCACTCAGCAGTATGACGTGTGTTTGGGCTCGGACACGCTCAAGAGCGACCTGGTGCTCTTCCCCTCGGCCTTTCCGCCGGGGGAAGCGGAACTCATCAGCATTCACGGGGGGGACACCTTCGGCAGGACTCAGACTTTGCCTAATAGTGAGAAGGTGAGTTCTAATGTCCTTGATCAGTAAACGTCTCCTTTTTCTTGACGTGCCTGTTGTGAGGAGCAAGGAGCACTGTCCATGGTGCTGACTGAGAGCAGTCTTTCTCAGAAGTCACTACGGTGCCTTGCCTTGAGGATGTTGATGGAAAAGTACAGAGAAGGTCAGTTGGAACGGGTGGAAGAAGGTGTCAGGTGTGTTATGTGACAGAAGAGTCTCTGCTAGGATGAAGGGGAAAGTTTAGACCACAGTGGTGAGGCCAGCCATGATGTATGGATTAGAGACAGTGGCACTGAAGAGACAACAGGAAGCAGAGCTGGAGGTGGCGGAAATGAAGATGTTGAGGTTCGCTCTCGGAGGGAACAGGTTGGATAAAATTTAGAAATGAGCTCATCAGAGGGACAGCCGAGGTTCGATGTTTTGGAGACAAAGTTAGAGACAGCAGACTTGGATGGTTTGGACACGTCCAGAGGAGAAAGAGTGAGTATATTGGTAGAAGGATGATGAGGACTGGAGCTGCCAGGCAAGAGAGCGAGAGGAAGAGCAAAGAGAAGGTTGACTGGATGTCGTGAGGGAAGACATGAGAGCAGTTGGTGTTCGAGAGGAGGATGCAGGAAAAGGATGACACACTGTGGCCACACCTAAAGGGACAAGCCCAAGGGACTTGAAAACTAGCAGGAATTTGTAAAGACGTGGTCGTGACATTGATGAAATGCTGACAGATGTGGCATTTGTATCTAGTTGCGCTCTTTCCATAGTCCGTACTGTTCCACAAAAATGTTGGCACTGATAGCTACGTAATCTGTGACATCAAACGTAGGATGACGCATTTAAGGGTTACAACTGCCTGCGGAAATGTAGCATATGTAAACGCTACTGCGCTAATGCTATGCGATCACAAAAGCTACTTAATGATGAAATTAGCGACGCTACGACCTCGCAAGTGAGAAATTTAGTCAAGCTGGTACCACCGCTACTGCTGAACACAGTTGTTTGCGTATGCCACAGAATGAAATACAAATAAAGTGCAGTGTGAGGACGAGCAGTTTTAAATGTCATTGGAAGGTCGAGTTGTACGTAAAAACAAATGAGTCAATTATATTTTGAATTTTATGAATTATACCAAGATCATATAACAAATTGTTGAATGTTATGCCTGTGATGCCTGCACTAAAGGGACCTTAATAAATAACTGACTTTTCATGAAAAACCTGAACATTGTGAGGATAACAATGGCTCATTTTTATTTCACTACATTATTTTGCTGCTTCATCACTGCCAGTCCTCCATGTTAACATGGATATCGGAATTCAACAGTCGTCAATGGCAGTGAATGCGTATTAATGGCACATTGCCACACAGTTCAAAGGTTGGCCTTAAAACCAACTTCAGGCTCAATAATTTCAAATATACCATGACAAAAATAGTAGTCACAAATGGAACTCAAATAGAACTTTGTAAAACGAAGCACATGCTTCAAATAAATTGCATAAACGTGTGCTGTAATATAATTTGGTGCCTATTCCCATTCATACTGTTTGTGTTACCAGCTGTAAACTAACATGAATATGATTTACTGAAGTTATTTGACAAAATTACAAAAGCGCTCCTTATATTTAGCATTATTTTGGAGTACGGGCCAATAAACAACAACAACATGATTAAACACAATGCGAGCAACAGTTGCTTTAAAAAAAAAATGTCATTTTACATAAGGCTCCAGTAGGTAAAATGTACTTTGCAACTGTTCAGGTAAAAGGAAATTCAATCCACAATATACAGCAACAGCCTTCCAATAACATTACTAACCTGTCCAGTGTTTATTCATCCTTCCACGCTCCTTATGAGGCACAACCCATCACGGTTCCCTGAAAACTGCAAATAAAGCATCAAGTTATTTGTTGATTCAATACACCACACACATTCGGCATAACAGTAAATGCACTCAACAACTACAGGGCAAGTTCAATGGAGAATGTATGACGAGCCTTTCTACAACATTACTAACCTGTCACGTGTTCACCAACATCATGAAATGTTACTTATTTGGGATTCCGCTTGTCTTATCGCGGTGAAAACAGCACATCTTGATTTGAAATAAGTGATATTTGTGAAGAACGGGCACGATGTCAGTGGATGGGCGACATATTTGCCGCCTAAATTGCGCGGGGAAATGTGACGTTTGACCTGCGTCCGCTCTCAATGTGGCTCAAACGGCCAGTTTAAGGTGAAATTGTTGAAAAGACAACTTTGACAGGGTCGGAAATGCACTACTTTGTTAACTACCAAGTATAACAATCGAATGCGCCACGGTGTTTGCTCATTGCAAAGACGCTGCCTCGCTCATTTTTTGACTGCGTCATCTCGCCCACACAAGCAAACCGATAGGAATCATTTTCTTCGCTTTTATATCGTCAGTTGTCAGGAAATGTGGGTGGGCTCACTCCTGCCGCCTGCGGCCGGAGGTGTCACTGCAGTTCACCGTCCTTGACCAGCTAGCTAGCGTTAGCATGAGTGCTCTCCAACCCAAATGGAATGTTTTGTTTCCGAGTAAGTCCTCTTTTTGTTACTACTCAGCTGTCATCATGTTAAACTAACGTGGTTAAACTTCGGTTTTGTGTGGAATACGCTCGGAAATGACGTGTTTGTTTCACTCCATGCGAGTTGACTTGGTGCACCGTTCAATATGATACGGTATAGTCCTGTCTGCATCAACAATGTGCCAGACAATAACTTGACATCTATACATTTCTATCAAAAAGAGCATTGTTATCTTTGTACAGGTAGATTATTATTTATTTTTTTTAAGATACAGCTCTTGTATTGGATCCCATTTGACTGTGCAGCTGTACCTAATGTTGTGGCCGGCGTGTCTCTTTTGACTGCGTCTACGTCATAATATTTAGATGCGGCCACTTTGCTTATTGCACTAATTCATTAGTACAGAAGTTGACTTGGTTCATTGCTGCACCAAAGTTTACGAACGGATGCAGGACCACCACTGGGTCAGCATATCTATGTTCATGTATCCATTATGACCAGTAACATTCTAATTTTGATTATTACCATGTCTAAAAATACATAACATAGCAAATGAAATGTAATGGTCTTCTTGTCAAACTGACCACATTAGATCACGAGTATAAGCTGTCTTCCCATATTCAGAATAGATATTTTAACAATGCAGCCTTGTTTATTTGTATTCTTTTTAGATAACTGTGGCCGATGACTAACGGTGATTTTGTCAAATATCTTGACACATAATTATAGTATAACAGTGTATGTGCATAGGTTTGCAAAAACAAGAATATAAGTCCAAAGGAGCTTTGCAATTCAGGAAATACTTGTATTTCTTTCATATCAACATCTTTGCAAACAGCTTTAATTGATTACGTTGTGCCTTTTATATATCCTCTTTGGGCACAATCATAGCAAAGTGATGTTCGCGTAGGATCACAGATTGCCATCATGTTTTTGCGTATATTCAGACCGACAATATATACAAACGTGGAGGGACATGCGGGAAGTTAAGTCATTTTCTGTGGCTTGCTATTCACTCCATGTTATCGTATTCAAGCATGTTGTTAATTGAACAGCGTGCGGCACCAAATTAGGTTGTGCAGTTAGAACCGGGAGTACTACCCTTAATCCAGTTTGACTTTTATTTCCTCACCCGTGCCTGTCACGCGTTCCTCATGA
The DNA here is from genome assembly GCF_024500275.1 of Phycodurus eques. Taxonomy (NCBI): domain Eukaryota; kingdom Metazoa; phylum Chordata; class Actinopteri; order Syngnathiformes; family Syngnathidae; genus Phycodurus; species Phycodurus eques. Next base: position 28,463,050 of record NC_084533.1, read on the forward strand.
TGCTTAACACGCAGATATTATTCACAGCTAGCTTCTCCCTCTCCCCCGCCTCGTGCACGCGACGCTTTCCCATCCCCCTCTTCCTCACTGCCGATCGCTGAGGAGGAGAGCAGCTGAGGGAACTAACAGGGAATTAATGTCCATCGCCGCTGACATGTGTGCTAGCAGCCCCGGAGTGTTGCAAACATGATCTAATATATATATATTCATTAGCATTCCTAATGTGTACACTGCACAGGCAGCGCTGGTGCATTCAAGCAAAGCACAGACAACATATTTGGAGATATTTTCAATGTACTTAAGCGTTGTGTCTTCATTTCTATGCATTGAAAATGTTCTTTTTTCGGGACAGCAAAGTGTCGTCCAGCACTGTGCGACACGGCGAATCTGTGATGCCGAGCGTCACTCAGACGACATGACCTCATTTCAGGGAGCGGTCCAGCGCAAACAAGCCAGGTCCGATGTGACTGTCGACGCTCCCTTGCGTCACTCTGAGGGAGATTTGACAGAGGCTTTGTGTGCTCCCACGCAGCGAAGCCATCTCGTGTGCGTGTGTGCGGACAAGTGGGTCATCTTGTGATTTAAAGATGGCTGCTCCCTCGGTTGCGTTCTCCCCCATATGTCATACTTCTCGAAACAATTCCAAGCCCTCTCCCTGCATAAAAGTGCTTCAGTGTTGTGCTCGTCGCAGTTCTCTGTAAATGTGAGGGGAGAAGGCTGGGCGGGGGGAGGGGAAGGTAATTTTCCGCTCCCCGCTGCTGCTGCTACTGCAGCTTCAGCGCGCTATCAGCCTTCTTCTCTGCGCCTGGGCGGGGCGGACAGACCCTAATGCCGATCTTAGTGGAACCGGGTAAGGCGACTGCGTGGCCCTGCGTAGCTGACGAGATTGAGGAAGGGCTTTTTTTACACGTTCAGCCATCGTAACATCGTGTATGTGGATGCTTGGCCCTGCAATATATTGAAACGATGGGCGAGCTGAGATGCGAGAGGGTTTTATGGATGTGCTGATGTGTCAGCATCCGAAAGAGGATGACATCAGGGTGTGTCATATAAAGCTTTCGAGCTCCCTCAGTGCTGCAGAGCGCATTCAATTATTGAACATTCAGGACATTATTCTACATGAGGTTCACAGCAAAGTGGCTCTATAAATTGTACACATTGCTGTACCTTTTCGAAAGGACAGAAAGCATGACGATGTGAATATTTGGTTTGACGGGCGGGGCTTTTTGAGGGTGTTATGTATTTCTCTAAAGTAAACTAGCACCCATACATGATCTTTTTGTCGTATGTGTAGCGCTTCCTGTTTTTCTCTCCACACAAGGGCGTGTCCTTTGTGCAAGTGAGGCAGATGCTGCTGTCTGCGGTTACCATGGAGACTGCTCTCAGCCTTAATGAAATGATGCTCTACTCGGTTTCCTAGGAGCGTCCTTCCGAGTATGTGCGGCAGATGCGAGCCGGTATTGCGAAGACATGCAAGGGTGCTGTTTTGTCGTGAGCGGAAATGCCAAATTGCAAGAAGAAGCATTAAGTGAAAGTGGAGGATTTTGGAGGGGATAAAAACAAAAAAAACAAACAGCAGCAGCCTAAGGCCAATTTAGGCAAAGTTGCTTTTGCGGATGAGATGGAACAAAAACATTCAATAGATGTCCTGTAGCTGAGCGGGAACGTCTTACAATGGGTCACGGCTAAAGCAGAGGATTTCTCTCCACTCCTCTCCATCTCTAGTCTGCACCATTTCCTCCCTTCTCTCTTGGGAGCGGCATGGGGATGTTGCTTTTGTCGTTAGATTAGCTTGTCATGCTCACAACCTCAGCTTCCGTCCTCGGCTCATATGGCGAGGAGAAAGCGGCGCGGCATCCAAAGAGGGACATGTCCCAAGCCTGCCTGCTTTTCCTGATAGCTTTGTTCAGCGTCTGTTTGATTTATGCAGCGGCTGAATCGGGAAGGCGCCTTTTAACCCCAGAAGGAGGGATTTGTGCTCATTTTAGTTCTCTCTCTCTCCGTGCCCTTTATTTTTGAAAGCAACATCCACAAGGGATGAGCACAAACAAAGATCATCAGAGAAATGTCTTCTCCTACACTGTGTTCACCTGTGTAAAGGGATTAACGTTGGGCTGGTATTTGAAAATGTTCAAGTTTGCATTCAGGACAAAATGTTGCAAGGTGCTACACTACTTTAAAGTATATCATAAATACTGTAGCGCTGTGTATATGTTCACAAGTTTTACGAAGATTTCTCTTTGGGAATTATTCCTGTATGTTGATAATAGGGATGCACCAATACCGATATTAGTATTTGTAGTGGTTTAAATACTGTACAGCTGTACTTGTATTCATCCTTGTGAAAACAAAACCAAAAAAAATGCTCCAATACAATACCGATACCACTTTAGTTTTCTGCTGTCTACTATACGGGCAGGTGGAGAAGAAGCCGTGTCTGCCGTACTTGAAAGTAAACACGGGTGAAAAGACCTTGTTAGCCGACTGCAAATTCTGTTCTGCAAAATGGATGATGAACTCCGCTCGTTGAATGAAAGAGAAGTAAGCGATGATGTGGTGAAGTGTCACTTCAGCTGTCCTGTTACAGTGTTCTCAAGAAGCGTCTCGCATTTCTTTTGAATCCTTTTTGTAGTTGGCGCACACAGAGGTGACATGCTATCGATATTCCTACTTGAAAATCCACCAACCTCCACGTTCTTTTCTGTGTTTTATTTCTTCTTCGTCTCTTATCTATGTACTCCTTTTACATAGTGACTCTCGTGTTCAGAATGAGACACCACGTAACTGAAATACCTTGTGTTACAGGCTACATTTAAAGTAAATCAAATGTGTAGTTGGATGTTAAAATGTCAGTAATGACAAGTTGTTCCTCTAAAAAGTGTTTAAGTGAAAGTTGAACAATATTTGATTAAAATCAAACACATTATCATCACATTTGCAAGCTGCATTATGAGGTATCGGTACTTGATTTCAGCAAGTACTCAAAAGTAAGTACATGTACTTGTACTCGGTCTGAACAAAGTGGCATGGCTGCATCCCTAGTTGATTATTCTTATTATTTTTTTTTTTTTTCTTTCTCCCCCCCCCCCCCCCCCCCCCTGGTGTGAGTTGCTGTAATGTGGATTGTGCTGTGTGTACTTTGGCATTTTGTCTTGTGTGTCGTCGCTCTTGCGTGATCTTCTTGCCGTCCGGCTTGCATTTTCCGTTTTGGGTCACTGCCGTGGAAATGAGAATGACAACGGCTGCCCTTGATGCACTGTATGAGTCCTGGCTCTCTCGCCCCACATCCCTCCGAGTCACAGCCGGGATTATGCTTTAGAGAGCTTTGGTTTAATGAAGCAGCTCAACGGCTTGGTATTAGGATGGCGGTCACGTGCGCAGCACTTGTGCTGCCATTTTACTCCAACAGAGGGCCCGCTTTCACTGCGTCCAGCACCTTGGCTCTTCCCCTGCAGGCTACCTCCCCTCGCCTGTCACGTAACTTATGATTTGGACACTTAGAGAAGGGTGTGAGTGGTCTAACTGATTTTTAAGTGACAACGTGAGTACGAATGGCTGTCTGTCGCTATGTGTCCTGCGACTGACTGGCGACCAGTCCAGGGCGTGGTCCGCCTTTCGCCCGGCCAGGTTGAGCTCCAGCTCCTCGTGACAATGAACAAGATAAGCGGTTTTAGAAAATGGATGGCTGGGTGAAATTAATACATCTCTGGGAGTGAATGCTGAATGTTTGTTTTGTAGCTCCTCAGAATGTTCAGGTCGACCGAATAAAGTGTCCAGTGTCCGTATAATCACTGAAAGTTGGAGCAAATCTTTCTTTATTTTTTTAAATAAAGAAAACAAATGGTGACCGACCATCAAGAATGTGATGATGACCATCAAGAAAGTGATGATGATCCTATGCCCACAAGTGACAAGGGCCCGAGAAAAGAGTATAATATTTCCATTTGCGTATATTCTGTATAAAATATGATGCGGTCATGATAGCAAACTGACCTGTTTCTGTGCAAAGAATTTATTGCAGCACACTGAAAATGAAAGGACTCCACACGCCAGAAGAGATGATATGAATGGCTTTTATAATGGCCGCCTGCAGTATTAATGACGTTGAGTCTAGGGCAATGAAAACGTCGTTAATACGAGGGCCTATTTGCATCATTGATGAAATGGGGGATTTAGGATGTTCATATTATGGCACAGTGAAAGATCATTTCTATTTTTATCAGGAACATTTCTCTTGATGTTTTTGCTTTTGTTTTTTTAACAACAGTTTGTGTGTGTGTGTGTGTGTGGTAAAGGTTCGAATCACTAGTTTTTGAATTTTGTGTTTAGCACTCAACTAAAAATGATTGAGAGAGTTTGTTGTAGGTTGTTTTCAGACGAGAAGCATTTTCCGAGGAATCGCAATTAGCCTGTGCAGCTCCGTGGGTGTTGATGCGTATCAGGCATCTGTCATTGGAAGACGCAAGCGTTGATAACTTTATATGCATCACCCTGGTGTAAAACGGAATGTCGCTCTGTGGCCTTCAATTAATCATGGGACAGATGTGATAATTATGTGCAATGTATGATGTTGAAAAACATCCCAACGCGGTATATAAACGAGATGGAAAGAAAAGGTGACAAATGTTTTGAGTAAATCCGTCCCGATGTGGGAGATGAACCTTTTTCAAAATGTTTTTTTTTTTTCTTTTGTGTGTGTGTGTGTTTGTCAGTGCCCAACAAGCCGTTCTACCCAGCCCACTGGGAAAATCTGCTAAATGTCAGTGATGGCGTGACTGAGCATCCATGCAAAGCAGTCGGAGACCGTTGCACACTTGTTCACCAGTGCACGATGGCATAAATGCAGAGCGCAAAATGTGTTTATTTTGTGTTGCAGAGACATGGCGTCAAATGTATTCCAAACTACAACAGCCGCACTTGATTGTTTCACGTTGTTAATGACGAAGAATATCACAAAGCGGTTAATTAGGTCTGAAGCTACAGAACAGACTAGTTGTGCATGTGATTTGCATTCTTTCTCCAAACACTTCGCGGCACTTCTGCAACATCACATTTTCCACAACATCCTCCTCCTCCTCCTCTTCCTCCTCGCTGACTTGGAGTCGCTCCATATAAACACTCGTCCGCTCGCAGCTTCCGAGCGAGTCACCGTGTTCCCGCCACTGATGGCTGTTATTATTGCTGTGGGCAGTCTGCATGCGTGTGGGAGCAAGTGGCACTATATCAGGAAAGGAGAACGATATGTACAGCACTTATATATATATATATATGCCTTGTGGGCCGCGTGCTCAGTAAGACGGGTGGATGGTCCCCAGCAAACAATTTGAAAATCAAGTTTGACAGAAAGATCATTAAAAGCAGCTTCTGTTGTTGTTGATGTCGTCTTAACTTGACTGGACCTCTGGATCAGTTTGATAAGTGAACCACACCAAATAATACTTGTATAGAAATACCTGGACAATATAATCATATCCAGCAAGAGCTGTTTCAAAAACTCTGGCTTTACTTCCATTTCTATCCAGGGTAGTTCAACATTACTGCAATTTCTGTAAACTACAACCATGATAATTACCACATGGTTATCAGATTTTCTGTACATATCACTTGTAATGGAACTCGGCATGCATGTGCAAAGATTTGGACTGTGATTTCCTATGACATTACATTTATTTGAATGTGATGTGCTTGCAAATGAGTTGTTACGTAGAGGATGGAGGATAGAAAGCATGTGATTCGGGGGTGAAAGGCAGAATGTATTGTGTTTGTTTCTTTATCACCCAGAATATTTTTCGTACCATAATGCATGCTGTTTTTCTTGCCTTTCAAGTCTTCATCAAGTGCTCCTACAGGTTATAAATGCGTGTAGTAATGGCAGGTTTGAATAACAGCGAAGCCTTGTCGCTTGACTTGCTCATAAATTGGGTTTCCCGGCGCATGCGTCGGAAAGGGCGGTGGCGCTGACAAAAAAAAAAAAGGAGAGAGAAACGATATGTGTCGTATTCATCGCACAACAGTCGGCTGCGGATGGGACTTCGCTGCTCCGTAATAACCTTGAGCGATAGACGCGTTGTGAAAAATGAACTCTTATATACAATTAGGCTGATACTTTCCTGAATAAAGAATTTTATCAGAGCCGAAATGAAAGCTGCACCATTTGCGCGAGCCCCCTCCCTCCCTTTGCCCACACAGCAACACCACGGCACAGCGAGGAGAGGGAGGAGGAGAGGAATCAGTCTTGCTCGGAGGGCAAACATTTTCATCCACAACAACGCAAACATGGACACACAGGGAGAAAATCGAGAGAAATGGGCACCAGCCAGGTAGCAGGCAGCGTTGCGCACGTAGTCATGCAGACAATTTTCTCCCTCTCAGCGTGGCGGAGGGCGCACGTCTGGTTTTAAAAAGGCAGATTTTTTTTTTCTTTCCAAATACTGCCTCCCTGCGATGGCAACAACAGCGCGTTACGGATTATGTTTCATTATTTTCATATACGGTGGCTGTACGAGGGGGCAGATTCACTACTCCGTTCCGGAGGAGCTGGAGAACGGCGCACAGGTGGGTGATATTGCCCGTGATTTAAGTCTGGACCTGAGGAAACTTATCAGCCGACGCATCCGGGTGACGCCTGAGAGCGGACGGCGCTATTTCACCGTTAATCACAAAAGTGGGAAGTTGGTGGTGAGTGACCGTATTGACCGCGAGAGCCTGTGTGAAGCGGGTGTCACCTGTTCACTCAGCCTGAAGGTGATTGTGGACCACCCCCCGGAAGCGCACGACGTGGACGTGGACATTCTGGACGTTAACGATAACGCACCGAGGTTCCCGCATTCGGAGTATCGACTGGAAGTGTCGGAATCCGCTCTCACTGGGACCGAGTTCCACATCGAGGCCGCTCGCGATCCAGATGAGGGCTCCAACTCTGTGACGCGGTACCGCCTCAGCCCCAACCAGCATCTGACCCTGGACTCTGTTAAGCCTTTCTCTAAGAGCAAGCACATTGAGCTTATTCTCAAAAAGCCCTTTGACCGCGAGCAGACGCCATCTGATCAGCTCATCCTGACAGCCGTGGACGGTGGTACCCCGCAGAGAAGCGGCACAGCCAAAATCAATGTACGCGTCCTTGATGCCAACGATAATGTGCCTGCCTTTGACAGCTCAGTGTATAAAGTCAAAGTGAGTGAAAACTCACCTAAAGGTACCCTTGTCATTCAATTAAATGCTACAGACCTCGATGAGGGCTCCAACGGGGACGTTTTTTACTCATTCAGCACTTACACTCCGGAAAGAGTCAGACAGACGTTCTCCATAGATACAGACACAGGAAAGATAACAGTGAAGAATAATCTAGACTATGAGGAGACAAGCTCGTACGAAATCTACATTCAGGCGATGGACAAGGGGCCCGCCGCTGTGGCGGTGCACTGTAAAGTGGTGGTAGACGTTTTAGACGTTAACGACAACGCGCCCCAAATTGTCCTGTCGTCTCTTTCGGCTCCCGTGCGCGAGGACGCCCGCGCAGACACCGTTGTCGCGCTGATCAGCGTAAACGACCGAGATTCTGGCCCGAACAAGCAAGTCGTCCTGGAGCTCTTGCCTCCCACGCCCTTCAAAATCAAATCCTTCCGCAACCACTATATCGTCGTAACCTCTGCCTTCCTGGACCGCGAGACCGTCTCATCCTACAACGTCACCGTAAGCGCCGTAGACGGCGGCACCTCGCCTCTGTCGTCTCAAATGACCTTCAAAGTGGACGTCGCCGACGTAAACGATAACCCTCCTCGATTCGAACAGACGTCGTATACCGTTTACATCACTGAGAACAACGCCCCCGGTTCGCCGCTCTGTACCGTCAGGGCCGCGGATGCTGATGCGGCTGAAAACGCGCGCATCACCTATACTGTCCTCAATGACAACAACCACGGCATTCCTGTGGCCAGCTACGTCGCCGTCAAACCCAACACCGGTGAGGCCTACGCGCTGCGCACCTTTGACTTTGAGACCCTGAGAGAGTTTCACTTCCAGGTGAAAGCGCAGGACAACGGCGCGCCCCCGCTAAGCCGCGTGGCCACTGTGTACGTTTACGTTATGGATCAGAACGACCACGAGCCAAGGATTGTGTACCCGCCTGCCAACGGGAGCCTCACCGCCGAGACACTGCTGAGGAACGCCGAGGCTGGCGCGTTGGTAATGAAGGTGGTGGCGTGGGACGGCGACGCGGGGCAGAACGCGTGGCTGCTGTACGCCCTGCGACCGGCCAGCCCGGGGTTTGACCTCTTCAAGGTGCACGAGCGCACCGGCGAGATCCGCACCACCAGGCGCGTCATCGAGGATAACGCCACCTCCTTTGCGCTAACCGTTCTGGTACGTGATAATGGCCTGCCGCCGCTCTCGTCCACCGCAACTATCCACGTGCACGTGCTGGAGCTCGTGCCCAAGTTGACCCCCGACCCCAAGCGCATCGTCAGGCCCGAAAGCCCCTTGATGTTTTCCCACGTCACCATCTACCTCATCATCGCCCTGTGTGCCACCACCTTTGTCTTCTTGGTGACCGTCTGTGTGCTGGCCATCGTGCGTTGCCATGCCTACTGCACCCAGCCCGGTTCCTGCTCCCCTTGCTGCGTATCCAAGAAGAACTTGCCTGAGGGGAGCAGCGCACCTGCTGCCAGCGGGGCCGGAGGACGACCCGCGTCAGGCGGAGGCCAGTCGGGTGCCAACGTGGCCCTGCGCCGAGACCTTAAAGTCGAACCGCATTACATCGAAGTGCGGGGTAACGGCTCCGTCACCAAAACGTACTGCTACAAAACGTGCCTGACGGCCACCTCGGGAAGCGACACGTTTATGTTCTACAACACGGGACGACCCCACAGCGGCACCTGGGGCTCGGGCTACAGTCACCAGCCACAGCGGACACAGCCAGATTGTCGTTCGCCGTCTCAGTATGCCCGATGCGAGCGCCATTCAGGTGTGTGTCTCGTTTAGTGTCGTCCGCTTTTTTTAATTAGAGGATGCCCAAATGAGAGGATGCCCAAAATGTTGCTTACTTTTACTGTATATTGTTGTACATTTTGTGATGTATTATTATTTTTTGTTCTTATTTTATTATTATTATTTTTTCAATTATTATTATTATTATTATTATTATTTTTAATACACAAATAATGAAAAGAAAACTATCAGTCTGCTTGCGAAATTTTAATCTTGTTTTTTTTCAAAACCGTATTGACTTATAAGAATACAAATGACATTTTCGGGTTCGTTCAAACATCTTTTATTTTAGTGTACCATTTCCTGGCAAAATAGTCAATCTTCAGCTTGCTCACAGGGCTTGAGCACCTTTTCGTCCAGTTTTGGAACGAAATAAACAGAAGTTTGTATTCATCAACTTCAAAAATGTCTCTTTGTATTTTGCCTAAATCGTACATATTAATATGAGCATTGGCGGTAAATTAGCACATTGACGTGTCGGACTGTTCTCAGGATTGTGTGTCTGAAGAGGTGCACTGTGGTTTCTGCAGTGTGACTTTGCATTTTGTGTTCTCAGTTTGCTAATTTCTTTGACATTGATTGAGTCGTTTATGGTCTCTTAGGGTGTGACATGTTTAAGTGCCGTGATTTGCAGAAACATTTTCCAGGAGTTATTCATTCCGCTCTATCTGGAATCACTCTTTTTATTACCTATTCTCGCTAAAGTGACAGACGAGCAGTATATTGAGGTTATGACCCCACACAAGCATTTTTATTTTGCTCCAGGGATCGTGTGCCACTTTGCTCAAATGTGTTCGCCCAGAGGGAATTCAGTGGTCTTTTCTCCAATCTGGGGACTCGTGCAGCCTTTGCCTCCTCCGAAGGACGACTGCGTCAGTGTGTTGTTTTTTTTTTTTCTAAGTCGGTCAAATCCACATCCCTCTTTCCGAGCTCCTCCTGTTGTCTGTGCAGAACACAAAGGACGGCAAATAGAATAAAAGAAGGTTATGACTTGCTCCTCATTAAATGCCAGTCATGTTTCCTCTAGATCTGTAATTAAGTGATGGCAATAGGAGCTGAAAGCAGATTGGCTGGCTGCTGGCAGCTCAGGCGGGGGGGGGGGGGGGGGGGGGGTTGGGTGAAATGTGATTGGACATGTTGTTGATGGTGGAGGTGTGAGTCTTGTTTCCATGCCGGAAGTGTTCATTCACCGGGAGAGGGAAGAGCAGAGAAAAAAAAAAGGCAGAATAAGCTTTGAATGTGCGAGGAAGAATCGACATTGCGCTCTGGTTTTATAATGAACATTTTATTGACTAACATGACTTGGAACTCGTTTGATTCCCTCTTTTACTTCCCTTCATAGAATTTAGCGCTGACATGCTTATCGGACAGCAGACATGTTTGGGTTCCAGATGCTTGTATCTCATGTGTGATCGTGAGAGTGTGTGTGTGTGTGTGTCCCTACAAAATGCACGAGCACACACACAGTGCAGCGCGAGGCCGACCAGCCTCCCCTCGGCTATGTCCGTGCCGCAGCAGTACAAACGTTTAGTCGAGCTGTTTCATCCAATTTGTGGACAGTCTAGCCTCAAATTTGGTGTTTGTCTGTCTCAGGTATTTAAGGTTGCTGTTTTTTTTTGTTTTTTTCCATGACTTTTTTGTAACTGTCAATGCGCTAACTGACTTTGACTTGAGTCAGGGTCATGGTGAAGATACTGCAGTATCATAGTGTGCTGCACTACAACTAGACCCTGTTGTCCTTGTTCTGTTAAAACCATTTTACTATTATGATGATTGTTATGAGCAAAATATTGGATAATTTGTTTGAAGAATGGCCACCACAGAGTTGTAAATGTCAATGCAGCCTGAATAATGCGAGTGTTTCTGGCACGTTTGAAAGGAAATTGGGTTGTCTGTGCACTGCTGGACGAGGAGGGAAGCGATGAGATTTTTTTCACACAGGCCCAAAATCGTCGATGTCCGCAATCTGGCCACTCTGACTCCGTTAAAAGGGAATTTCATTTGGGTGAAGCAGCCCCTTTTCCACATTGTGACCACAGTGTTGTTTCCGTGTGTGATTTGTATGTGTTAGTATTGAAAGTGAATCATGAGGATTTTGCTTCAAGGTAACAGTTGGCTTTGCCTTTGGGTTTTTCTAATTTGTTTTGACAGCAGTGAAGTGAGAGGTGGGGAGCGGAGCATTAAATGGAGCCCGGTTGTCATAGTAACCACGGTTCGATGTGTCAGACTGACTTCGGCTTAGTGTGTTCTGTGGTCGTGATGAGAGAGTACTGACCTGTAGAGCCAAGGTTACAGCAAACTCATTAAATACTGAGGAGAAATGCAAAACGCTTGATGTTATGAGAAAAGGACAACATTGTCGCATTAAGTTCATTTTACAGCTTTGTATCATGTAGCATCTGAATGTACTGTAGAACAATGATGGAGAATTTGTGGAGCTGGCGTCAAAAGGAAAAAACGCCATAGCCTATGATGTGTGAATCCGATTTTACTATCGTCTTGCAATGACTTTTAAATGACTTTCGTAGAAGAGAAGAAATGGAATATACGTTTGTGAAGCTCATCACTCGTTTCTTTCCAGCGACAGGGTCACAGAAGCAGTTCCGACCTTTCGCCACGACCTGTTAATGTGGCGGTATTAGGTTTGTTCTGTTATTCAGACTCAATGCCTCTCCCTCTCTTTGCAGCCCAAGTTTCCGAATTCTGACTGGAGATATTCAGCCTCCCTGAGAGCAGGTGGTGTCATGCAGAGGTAAGCACTCAGCCACTTGGTTTGTGTCTTTTTGCTGTTTCTTCATTGCATTCCCACGAATCGTCATGTTTTGTGGAAGGTCACGCCTATAGCCGTGGCATGCATGGCACTTGAAAAATAAACCAATCCTTCATAATCAGCATCATTAGGGTTGGGCATCGAGAATCGAGAACCGATTGCAACCGGGACTAACGTTCCGGTTCTCCTGGAATCGTTCAAATGGAAAAATTTCGGTTCCCAGTTTCGATGCCTAGTCCTCCAGCTGCGAAGAAGAAGTGGCGAAAAAGAACAAAGAAGCGGCGTAAACCAATGAAGAAGAATGCGCACGATGACGTGCTTGTGCCCAACGGCGGCGGCGAGCAAAAGTGTGTCTTAACTTTGTTCAAATTAATGACCAGTCGCCTCAATGCAATAAGATTATATTGTGCAAAGGAGGCTTTCACGATGTGTGGCGTCCGACGCGCTTGAGCCTCAGCTTACACCGTGCGGAGCTTCAGTTAAGTCAGCTCTCAATAAATATACAATACAATAATACACGTCTATGCCAACATTGAGACAGCTAATGAGGTAAACGATTGCTTGCACGTTTTGCACTGATGGTTTTTAGCGTTTATTTTAGTCTTCAAACCAACGTAAGCGCCGATGACAAAAAAAAAAACAAAAACAAAAAAAAACTTCATTTAGCATTGTGCTAAAACTTCACCGTAGCAACTTAGAATTGGGACACAATTGACATAAATGTTGTCTCACAGTATCACAAACACTAACCTTGTGCCTCATCGGTGGAATCAGGGAAAGGAATCAGCATTTTATAGCATTTGGCTCCATCCATTTAATTTAAAACAAATAAATAAATCACCAGTGCCGTGTGAGGTTATTTTTTGTGCCCAAATGCTGAATTCCGGTACGTACCCTTCAAAATAAAAGGCTACAAGCTTAAAACAGCAAGTCCAGTTAAAACTTGCACAAATAAACCATTTGACGTGATGAAACAGTCCCAAATAAATATAGCATTGTTAAAATAGTTAACTTTTAGCTGAAACATTCATTAATGAATATTAAGTTATTGCCTTTTAGTTTGATATTGATACTGGTTATGAAGAACCTCGAGTCAAATGTTCATTTTAGTCTGCGAGGTGCTAAGAAAATGGATGTTGATAATTTGGACACCCTTCATTTAAACCATGCAAACTTTTTAGACCCAGCCCCCTAAAAGAATCGGAATCGAGAATGGTTTGGACCGGGAATCGAAATAAGGAACTGGAATCGGGACCGGAATCGCTGAAATTCAAACGATGCCCAACCCTAAGCATCATCATAGACTCTTATGTGCTGCGACAATTTTACTTGTCAAACGTCAATATAATCCTGTTTAAAATATGTCACTAACTGCATGCATCGTCTCCGTTTTGACCAATCAGCGTTCCAGGAAAGACAGGTTTCATTTTGCTTTTACAAACTCATATTTGGTGAATCCTTTGTCGATTTTTCAGTTATATTTTTTTAACGGCTGGCAGACAACATAGGTTGAATAATGACGGACATCAACGTAGGAAATGAAAGACAATTTGGTTCCGGTTTGTATGGGCTGAGTCCTGTCAGATCTTTAATATTCTCCAAATACTGCACCTTAGTGTCCAATTTGAGCTTGTATTTTTATTTGTATTTATAATTTGTTTTTGTTTTGTTACTACGAAGCAGTGAGCGTGCACACCCAGCAGTAAACAGTGTTTTTGTTGCCTCGCTGCGTGGTACGGTGCTTGCAAAGGTGGGATCTGCTTCTGTTTCTGTGCGCGCGTCTTGACCTGCTCATTATGGAAATTTGCCTTCGGGTAACTTCGGGTTCTTTTGTGCAACAAAACTGAAAATATTTTCATCATTTGGTTCGGCAGACTCAATAACATAATATTGCACTTTGTATAAAATGAAAAAAATAGAAGTCTTAGTTTGTAGCTTTTTGAAAAAAAGAACTATAATAAACAGATTCTATAATCGCCAACATTGTTGTGAGCTTTGTCTATTGTTGAGCCAGTGAATGATTTGAACGGGATACAATTCATGTTTGTAATACTGGCAGCCTGGGATTAATTAAAAATGTATATTCTTCATGGCTTTGTAGCATATTTTTGGGAAAAGAGACGTTTCAATCACCTTTTTTAAAGCTTGATTAAAGCAGCAATACGTTTTAGATATGTGCTGTATTTGAAGATTTCAAGCACTTTATCTCTATGATGTAAATATTTGAAGACATGAGGAGGATGGAGGAGTGTGCCTCATGGATGGCAGATGGTCTGCTTTCAAGTTGTCATACGGGAGGCATGGATCGATTGATTACACCATGATGACATCTATCAAAAAAACCAACAAACAAAAAAAACTGCCCTATGAATCTGTTGTGAAACCGTACATGAACCTGACCAAATGAAGGCTCAGCCTGCATAAAAGTAGTGCCTGTTGCTAATACTGCATGTTGTATGCATGAATCCATTTATACACTTTTTATTTCTGTGAGTGTACTGTAATGACCGGGAAGCTCACATAAATGTCATTAATCTTTTGCAGATCACCTCATAATTATAGCTGGGATTCGCTTGTGTAAATCGGATGAATATATTTTTCTATCGCTGATGCAGTTGAGCGACTACTCCCTGCGTTCCATTCGCAAAGCTCGCCTTAATGGTCAAGCAATCGCACTGAGATTTTGGATAACACCAACGAATCATCACATGTTGACACTGACCTATTTCATTTAATCCCCTGCATAATTATGATTTTAAATCATAATTCCCCTGTGCTCATTTAGGTTTTAAATAGATAAGTGTAGCGACATGATAAAATGTTTCACTTTCAAGCAATAAGGTGTCATTTGGTTATCAAGGTTGTGAGATAATAATTGATGAGTGAAAGTTATATTTGACATTGACATGATTGATTAGTGTAACGCGGTGATGCTGGTATAATTTTTGCTCCATTTACAACTCATTATTTGGGATGATTGCTAAAATATCTTCTCTAATTTGGGCGTCACGATGAGTATTGCACCACAATGACAATGTTTGGCCTACACCGAAAATGAGCAAACCAAGCCCGAAAACCGAAACACCCCAAAAAATGTAAATATTTGTCCAGTTTGTTAATTTGTGTGTTTGTTCTAGTTCAGTCCATATGGAGGAGTCCTCGGTGATGCAGGGAGCCCAGGGCGTTCTGGTTCAGAACTGGCCCACAGCATCAAGCGCTGCTGGTAAGAATCAGTCGGCTCATCCTCACCTCATCAAACTCAGCTCAGGGAAAGGAAGTCCTCTTCAAACCACAAATATGGATTTTGACAACAAGCTCACCTCGACTCATTGTCCACTGCTGCAGTTTGAGGGAATTACATTTGCAGCATTTGCAGCGGCGTGAGGAGGGATGCACGAAAGCGTTTGACCGTGGAAAAACAGCACAAGATAACCAACCGATCGAGCTATATAACGATTTACTTTTCTCATCTTCTTTACAGTTAGTGCTTTGTCTTTTGTCTTCTTTTCTCACCCCCCCGCCCCCTCTAAAAAAATGATTAATTAATTTTTAAAAAAGAAAGGTAACCAACCACAAGACAAGGTGACCAGTAAAAAAAAAAAAAAAAGAATTAATTTAAAAAAACAAAACAAAAAAGAGGTAACCAACCATAAGACAAGGTGACCAGAAATGCAAATAAAAGTTTTCAATTCAGTGAAAATAGATGTGAAGAGTGTGGATAGCAGTGTAATGAAATCGAATATAATCGCTCAATTAGGTGGATTTTGTATCTCTCCGGGACTTATTAAGAATTTGTAGGATTACACTGAAAAAGGAATACACTGAAAAACAATCGCAGAAATGTATTACTTTTTCTCGTAACATGGACATTTCTACTACAATGTTGGTAATATTTCCAAGCTTGGTATTAGAGGTTACAAGGCATTTTAACCTTGCAGTGATGTCTTTTCTCTGAACATGACAAAGTCATGACTATATGACTTTGAAATGTCAGTCAAAATAAAGTGGTTTATTTTTTTAAGTAACTTGACGCACTCTGGTAATTAGTAGTATACCAGTATTTTCCGCCATACTTGATTTCATGTGTATAAATCCTAACCTAAGATCCTACTGTAACTGCTTTGAAATTCTGGTCAAATATAGAGTGCCGTTGTGGGATTTGTTAATGCGGCGCTTCATAAGGCTCCACAGAGGCTGCCATGTTGCTGTAAATAGGTCCTGTTGTGAGCATAGTTTTGTGCTCATTTTGATGTCCGATTTCCCAGTTGTCTGGTGTACACCAGACAAAGAGGCTTTGCGTTGGCAAGGGATGCTGCCCACGCCCTTCCTTTGCACGCATACGCACCCACAGCCTCTTCCGCTCATCTTTTTTCTTTTTGTTTAGTTTTTTTTTTTCTTCTTTGTCTTGGCTCAGGACTTGCAGCATGGATGCACTTCAAAACTTGAAGGTACAGCGACAGATTGTGACTTTTTTATATGATCATCGTTATCCCGATTAGCGACTTGAATTTTACCTGAAAGCCACTTTATCTTAAGGTCAAATATGCTTACGGTTGGATTAACAACAAATTCAGGTTGAGAATATCAGAAGATTTGAAAGGCAGACCTTGCTTGAGGGGAAAATGTATGTACATATATATTTGCGATGTGGAATTCAGAAAGAATACCCTGGAGCATATCGCAGGTAGGAGAGAATGACATATTGATCTAAAGTGGCTGTGCTGTCACATCAGCACGAGTCACAGGCTGTTCTATTGATAACTTCAGTTTGTCAGGCAAGCTGCAACCCTCAGCGCTACCTTTGCAGTTTTGCAAAAAAAGGGTGTGTGTGTGTGATTACACTAGAACCAACCCTCCCTTCAATCTTACCCATTCGTCACATGTAAGATTAACTTTTTCACTTATTCACCAATTAATTAGTGCTGATTACATCTGCGCTGTCTTGTGCGTTTTTGTGTGGAGAATATGTATCACGTGTGTGGCTGCGTACGTAGTGTTCTGCGCCGGCCGTGACAGATGGCGCGCAGCCCATGTCCAGCTTAGTACATCCACGTTAATGGGATCAGGGTTCTGCTGGCTGGCTGGATCTCTCTCGCTCTCTCTTGCTCTCTCGCTCTGTCTCTCTCTCTAAAACAAGGGCATGCAGGGATTCTGAAAGATATGTGCAGCCCTCTGCAGGAGAGACGGGATAATAGAGGGGAGGTGGCCCAGACAAAGTGAGAAACGGAACATAGATTCAATAGCCCAAAACAAATGTGGCGAATTGGCGTCGTGTTGGAGGGCGCGAGGTGAAAGACGAGATTTAGGAAAACAGGAAGGTGAATGCGGCGGCCGTTGCTGCGTGAGTGTACGAACAGACGGTGAAAGAAAGCGAGAGCTCGCCAGCATTATTCTGAATCGGCCGCTGTCACCGCGACTCCTACCGCTTTACCGGAGGATGTTGTTTCCACGGCAACCATTCACGAGGCCCAATTATCGACGGGAGAGGGGCGGGGGCTGTCAAATCGAGGGAGGTGTGAACATATGGTGCGGGCCGAAGGATGCTGGAAGGACAAAGGGAGGTGAAATGCACTTCGAGAGCGTAAGAGGGAGGACGAATGGGTGTGTTGCAGAGGGAGAGAACTGCAGGTATGAAGTGGAACGGGAGGAAGGGAGCACCAGAGTGACCTACATTCACCAGGGAGGAAAAAGACTGCAGAACCGGATGCATGTTTGCTGCGGTCTTTATCCTCATTTATACACTCGCTCATTTATAACCTGCGACAATAACAGATCAAAATCATTTTGTTCAGCAAGGTTATTAATCAAGCGCAGAGAGCCGGGAACCAAGAATGGAAACCTCTAAGGTTGAACAGAGTCACACATGAGCGCACGCTGCAGCCTTCTGTGCACTTTTTTGTCTGTCAAGATTATTTACCTCCAGTCAGCAACAAGAGTTCCATTTAAAAAAGGAATTGTGCAGCTCTCGACAAAACATGGGTAAATGTTCGTAAAATGCACGTCTCGTGCACGTTCCCGTTAATGAGGGGCGTGGCTTTGGTCACGGCTGCGAAGGGAAGTCAGGCTACTTTCAAATCTTGCTCGCAGTTTGAAAACTGGAAGCTTTTAAATAATTGTACAGGCTACGTTTTGCGCAGCGTTAACATTCTCAACCATCTTACAAATGTAAAAACAAAGCAATCATTGTTAATATTAAAATGTGAAAACAAAACAAACATGACAAAGGCAAAACCCATAGATAATTAGTGTCCGAATTCATTCTTGCTGTGACTACTCTTCCTTTTGCAACAAAATGACAGAACCACAAAAAAAGCCAAACTCTGATTTATAGAATGTCACGCGTGCCGATGTTTTGAACTCTGAAGTGTCGTGCGACTTTGGAGGCATATTTTTCCAGAAAAGATTTGTGGAGTTCCAAATTGAAACAGGGTTGTTTTGAGGTTCCTCTGTATTTTGACAGATGGACATTATATGTGATATGCAAATGAGAGAATTTACGCAAAGTCGATATAGAGACGTGTTGAAAAAAGATTTCGAAATAGACAGCCTCATTGTGTTTCATTTGCTGAGGTGCCATCTTGAAAACGGGCGTGGTCACGGATTTGCATTCTGTCACACAACGGTCGAAGAGACCACTGCTGTTATGCCAAATTAAAAAAAAAAAAAACATTGATGAAAATGGACCTCGTCCTTTCCTCTTTTTTTTGCCTCCCATCGTGTTTCATATCTGCTTAACAGAATCCTGGCTCATCTTCATCATCATTCTCCTTCTTCCTCCTCACTTTATGTAACGCTGCGCTTCTGTCCAACAGTCCGACAAGGAGAAATTATTCACAAGACTTGACCGAATAGCGCTTGTCTGATTTAAGTGGCTGTGAAAATCTTGGCGGGCACTGGACTTGGCAGAGATGTTCTTCCGCAGAGTTCGGCGATGTTCATGCAAAGAATGAGGAGGGCATCCACAGACTGTAGCGTCAGTGCGGTGACTTTTTATATGGAGAGACAGAGAGTAATAATCACCATCGAGGGACGGAAGGTGTTTACACTGACGATCGGCACTGATGCGACAGATGAAGACTGTGATGGAGAACAGGGAGCAACGTGACTGCGTTTACACGGTCGACTCCGTGAAAGGTCAGAGCAGCTGAAGGCTGGGAAAGGAAAAGCGAACGCATGAGCAGCCGGGATCGAAGGGAAGCGGAGAGAGTTTTGCTCTGCAGCATTTACCAAAGCTGCGACGTCAGGATTAGTTTTCAATGAGGCCAGTCTGACGCCACAGCACGGAATATAATCCGTCCGGGGACGCTGGTCGGCTTCCGATTGGTTCGGATTTGGGAGTATTTTTTTTTTTTTTTTGCGCCCATTAGCAATAATGAAAATAATTATTTTATCTCATCAAATTGTCACCGTTAGTCACATAACTTAATCCAGTCAAACATCAATTTTGTTCATTTTGTCTTTTGTTGTCAGTGTTTGCCTTACTTTTCAGGATAAATAAACAGAATCTTTTATCATCTTGCAGGATTCAAATAAAGATTTGCTAACAGTACGGTGCGGCCTTTAAAACTGAGCGCTTCTGCATCCTCAATTGTCTGCTACGACTTTTGTGGCTTGGCGTGCCTCTGACAGATTAGCATTGTATGCCCAGTCGGACATGTCATGTTTGGAACGGATTTAGATTTAGAATCCTTTGCGCGATACGCAGATCGGACATTTTGCGAGAACAAATGTGATATTAAACCAGGGGGAAAAAAGAAAGAAACACATTTGAGTCGTCATGCACTTCAGCATTGAAGACTGATGTCCCCTGTGGTCAGATTGATCACAAATTCATCAATAAAAGAGTCATGACGTGGAATTTTTTGACGGGACCACACACAAAAAAAAAAATTGCCTTTTACAGGTGGGCCTTGTATTAACTCTGACACGACATTCATAGTTTAACCAGTATTATGTTATTATATTATATGATTTATACAAATACATGATTGGTCAGGTGACTTTTTCAGATACATGCTTCCTTCTGCTTCGATAGTTTTGAAATAGTTCTTTTTTTTTTTTTTTACATCATTGTTATAATTTTATCATTAATAATAGTTTTAATGTATGTATTAAAATAAAAGGTGTACGATGATAAATTGTGTTTTCTAATTCCAACGAATAAAACAATAGTCAAAGTTACTCGTTGCGTGACACCGGATGTGACAATTGCCCCGAGATTTTCCGTACGAGACGAATAAATAGCAAACAATAACAGATTCTCGCTTCTCATTTCAGATGCTGAAGGGGGAGAGGTGTCGCCCCCGATGGGTGCCGGAGTCGACAGCAACAGTTGGCACTTTCGCTACGGCCCCGGGGGTCCCGGCGCCCCCCCGCAGCACCTGAAGGCCGGCGAGGTTCCGCCGGAGGCGTTCATCATCCCCGGCTCCCCCGCCATCATATCCATCAGACAGAACCAAGGAGGAGAGGACGACAAGAGCGACTTTATCACCTTCGGAAAGAAGGAGGAGGCCAAGAAGAAGAAAAAGAAGAAGAAGGACAAGAAGGACAAAAAGGGCAAAGATGATGATGAGTAAAGAAGCAAGAAGTGAAAATTGGCAAAGGAAAGAAAAAGGGTGTTGCTAAAACAGAGGTACCAACCAAAGTCCACTGGGTTTGCTTTTAAGCTGGCCTTTACCTTCAGTCCTCACTGAGGTAAATTATTGATCTTGCCTTCAGAAACAATAAAAAGATAGATTTTCATCCACGCCCCCATGTGCCTATACACCCTGAGTCAACGAAAATGTTGCTAGAAAATAACACAGGAGCACTCTTTAACCCCATCCTGATTGTTTAGCCTCCTTCAACCCGCTGGGCACGTTGGCACCTCTGTATTACCCCCTCCCCAAACCATGAGAAATCATTCTCTGCGAGAGAAGACAAATACTTTGTAAAAGCTCTGTGCCAGCCAAGAAAAAGGAAAAGTCAGGTGTGTGCAATCTGGAGCTGGATACACAAAAAAAACACACACACACACACACACACACACACACATGAATACAATATACACACACGACTTGTAAATAGCACAGGGGAGAGTCACTGAAACAAAGGCTAACATTTCCAACAAAACTGCTGCAGTTCTTACTACCAACAGTGTTTCCTGTGATCGCAAAAGAATCCACACGCATGCACGCTCACACACAGTCAAACATGCTAACACACACTTTGCCATGTGGACACTGACAGCACTTGAGAAAAAGCTTAAAAAAAATAAAACAATAAAAAAAATTCAAAAGGCAACGAGAGAAAATCCTGCGCTGCAAACGAGGCACGGTCCGGTCCGCTTTTTTGCCACCTATGGGTTATCAACTCTCAGGATGGACGGCGCATCCCTTTGCGATCACGCTGTATTTGCTGACTGCTTCGAAAGGACCAAGAGAGCGAACGCTCCCGCCGGAAGCCCGATGCAGAGAGCACAGGCATGTTGGAGGGATGGGAAGATAGCTCGCGCTCTCCTCTCAAACGGACGACTCCGGCTATCAGTCAGTGGACTCTGAAGAAGATGAGCAGAATCTTGAGATTTTGGTAACACCCCTTCTTATGTCCCCACGCTGCAGCAAAAGCTGAAAGCTTTCTGCTTTGAATGTTTGGTAGCAACCAGCCCTTAAACCCAATCCCGTTTCAACTTCTCACCTGCTTGTGCTCCTCCGATGCTACCACAAAATATCCCCCAACCACGACCCCACTGACTGCCTCTTCATGTCAAGATGAAGTAAACCTACTTTCCTTAATTCTCTGAAGAGATTCACAGTACGTGTTTTGGCCATTTTATGTCGAGACCCCTCCCACCCACTCTCCTATTCTTGCATGTCCACCCCTCCAGACATGTATCCCCTGCTCAGGACCCGTCCTGGGAAAACGGCCTGCTCTGAACATTGTGGTGTGCTGACAACAGCATGGAGTAATGTGGATGTGGCCCATTCGGGGTGGTGGGGGGCGGGGGGGGTCCATACACCTTCAACTTGTCTCAAAAAGTGCAAAATGGTTCAGTGCTTTTAACGTGAATACTATACGATGCCGTTCACTTCCTGTTTGTCGCCGCTCTCGGGAGACGAATCAGGTGGGATTGAGATGAGTCACAGTGGCGGAAGACCGGGCAGGAAGCGAGGTGGCGGGCGCCCCCCTGTCCCCCCACCCTCAAGACGATTGCTTATCATCATCGAGTCGCATACTACCTTTTATGTATGCTGTAGATTTAGCGTTTGATTGATTGTCCTGCTAAAAAAATTTTTACAAATCTGGGGCTTCCCCGTTAACGGCGAAATTTCACCGCTCGTCTGTCCCGAGGCGATGACGACGAGGCTGAAACTTGCGTCCGTGCTTCTGTGGCTCTCACTCTCCTGCCTGGAACTCGTTCCCACCTCCCCCAAAGTTTTGCGGCTCGGTATGATGTCACTCCATTAAGTGGCTGCTGCATGTACTGCTCTAAGGAAACATACTATATAGAGAAATATATATATATATACATAGATAGCGATGATTTTATTTTTTTTTGTATTATCATTTTTTTCTCTTCCATTACTCACACAGGAAATACTTGTATGTACTTCTCTTGTCTATGCCAAACATCTACGTATGTATTAAAAACGTCACGCTCTGCAGATGTGCTATGGCATCCACTAAACCTTTCGATATTTGTAATGCTATAGTGTGATATATACGTTTTTAATGCATTTTGCCCAAATTTGTATTTAGGCTTTTGAAAACAAGTAAAACAAAAAAAAATAATAATAATAATTTCACGCTGTCCAGCTGTGACATGATGATCTAACTAACACTTGTAATATTGTAACTGAAATATGTATGATCATATGATGAGCAATCACTTCCCTTTCATTCTTGCAAAGAAAAATTAAAAAAAAAAAAAAAAAAAAACAATCACCCAAAAAAACTGTGGGGGAGAAAAAGTATATGTTGTGCTTGTATTTAGTGAGCTTTCATGCTGTCATTCTTTCCCAGTGTTTGGTGGTGAACTTTGGTGGCAATGTGCGGTCCGAATGAGGACCAGCCCAGATTTGTTATGATTTGTTTTTTTTCCGTACACCTGCTCATCAAATGTGACCGTGAAATAGTGACTTTCATTTATTTCCATTCCCATTTTGCCTTTTATTTGACCTCAATGGAAACAGTGGTAATGTGTTTTGTTTATAATTCACAAATAAAGTTTTCTTTCTTAAAAATAAAATTGAAATCATGTCTTTGAGAGAATGAGACATCCATTGTCCTATTATTTCAGCATGCAGCAGGGAAAAAGAGTACATACAGCACTGTACACACTTCAACCCCACTTGCCACATCTCAGTGAATTGAACCGTACCAGTTGAAATCTATTGGTTTCACAGTGTGATTGGAGACCAAAATCAATGGAAATTCAATTGCTACAACTGACCGATGACTGGCTTTAGGATCAAAATGCATGTGGAAAATAACCATGCTGATGCAATTTTTCAGAAAATTTTCCAGTTTATAATGGGGCTCAGTGGTGCCTCCACATGATTTAACTCATTCACTGCCATTGACGGATTTTGAAGTCAGTGAAATGAATTCCCTCCTTACAATGTTGGGCAAGCTCCTGATGAGCGTGTTGAATCCGCCAGTTTTCTGCCCATTTCACAGTAACTGAATCTAGGTTTGTGATTATTTGGGGGAAGGGGGGGAATGAAAAGACCACCACCTCTGATGTGAAAGGCTACTGGACTCGAGGAATTCCTGTTTTCAGACAAACACCAGGCACACGTTTACACCAAACCTTCCTCAGTCGGGACTAATTTTTTTATTGGGTAAGAACAATATCACATTTGTTCAATTAAAGCATGGAATCACTTCAAGTCGACGGGCACATTCCCTGCGGAGGTGACAGGTGCAAGCAGATCGACCTGCAGCTGCATTTCTACTTATTAGTCTGATGCACTTTCGCATATGTTCCCAACGCTCCCTTGAGAATGGAAGCTTCCAGACACAAGAAGCTCATGAGACAGAGTGGCTAAGTAGATTTACTTGGTCCCAGAAGGTATATCTGCTATAAAGTAAAAGGCATAGATCAGTATTGCTGGCCTAAATTAATCACATTCAGGCCTCTTCTCACAAGGACACTAATGAAGGCAGAACATTATTTCGGTTTTGAATCATCGGTCATAGCTGCTTTTAAGATTATTCAAAATTCAAGAACATTCGTAACGTTTGTCTGGATTAATTGTTCAGCTGAATTCCAGTACGTAACACAATAGTACTGATTTTAAACGTGGTATATACTTTGAAGCAATGTTGCAAAAGACATGAGAACAGAAGTGTTAACTGGCCAGCAGTTCCAAATTCAAAACTGAAGAACATTCAGAGTTCCCACAGCACTCGGTTTGACTTGGCTCCTCTTGAACTTTCAATTTGGCCTTCTCCGTCTGTACGAGATCCTGCTTATGTTTAGGGGAGTCTTGGCCTCGGCATTTTTTTTAATGACAAATTATTGGCTAGCTTTATTAAGGCCGAATGCACAAAGTTTGGGCTCATCTATGCCAGCTGCTTCGACTGCGGCGTATCAACAGAATGATGTCAAACAAAAATTCAAAACAGGACAGATGGTGCGGTGTTGTAACTCACTCCAATTGTGTAGCCTTTTGACTAAATAAATACATTTACTAGTAAGAAGTCATCTGCTCATTTGTGTTTCTGTCTGTGTTCCACAGTTAAATTTGAGGAACCAAATGCTCTCGACTCGTCTCATGCAGTCTGCATGGTATTTAGGAGAGAAGTTCAAAAGTTCATGTAGCGCCAGGGGAAATGCTTCGTCACATTCTCTTTTTTCACGCTGTCCGTCGATGTTTTTTATAGTTACAACTGTTGGGCGGTGGGGGGGGGGGGGGGGGGGGGGGATCCTGGAGCAACGTTGAAAAGATCTTGTATGTTCGATCGGCAGAGACAATTCAGGCTTGCATGACCGAAGATTTATCTATTTATTTCTACAGAGCCCAAACGTTATTTATTCAAATTACGCTGAGGGCAGAGGGCAAAAGCATTATGTATATTGTCTGAAATGTAATACATAAACCACATGCAGGTAGGTGCGTTTTAAAGCAGGTGCACGTGTTTGGCCTTTAGCGCTGACGTCATCTGGAGTCACTCGCCCAAGCATCACGCTGCTGCTGCTGCTGCTGCTGCTGAGGAAGACAAAGGAGGTAAGTAGTGAACATCCAGGATGAAGATGGCGAGATGAATTCAAGGCCAACACTCAAAACACGAGTCACATGAACGGTGTTGTGTGATGGGGAAATGCCTTGCCGTCTTTGAACAGTCCAAGTCCAGTCTCCATCGTTAGTGTGTCATACTGGATGCGTATCCAGAATACAATTGATCAGGATGTCATTTGCTTCGAATTAGCTTTGACACATCATGAGCCTTCGGGGGGGCGGTCGTTAAAAACAAAAAGGCCCATGCTCACCATTGTGTAATAATTGATGACCACCTTATTGGAAATTGGTGGCCCAAATCTGCTACTGCGCCTCTCTGAGGGCATGCCAGTGCCGAGGTCAAAAGTGGATGTTTTTGGAAAGTTGCTCTTATAGGATAGATTTCACATGGATTTCCTGGGAACATCGACCGCCTTACGCACGAGCCTGCTGGGGCCGCGAAACAACAACTGTGAGCTGCAGGGGTCGTGAGCAGAAGGCGCCATCTTCTGGGAAAAACATCACAGCGCATTTCATCAACGGGACTGGAAACGGAGAAATGACAACTTTCATGAAGCACGCGCATTACGTCAATCATAGTTTTAGCAGATATTCTAGATCCTTAGAAGACGCACCTGACGCTGCGCCATTGGTTAGAGTTCAATCGTACAGGAAGACGCTCGTTTCAAAGGCATTTCAACGTAATCGGAGTGGCAAATGTTGACTTTTGTACTCGTTTTAATCATTTAAATCCGCAAAGTCAATGGTTATGGAATTAAAAAAAAAAAAAAAAGAAAAGATTATGGCTCCGTTGGAAACCTTCAACGCTGACTGCGGTGATTGGTTTTGTTTACACCAGGTCCCCTAAACAACAGCAGAAGGGTGGCCAACATTTTTGCAGTGCAAGACAAAGTTGAAACGAAGTTAAGGAACAACATTTTTTTTTAGATTACAGGTTTGGTAAAACTTACGTGTAAGCAGCGAGTGATACGCGACGTTGCTCGGCCCAGCCAGCACGACCGACCGCCGTAGCGGTCGTTAAATACCCCTTAGCCCCTCCCCCGAAAATACCAAATCACAATTTAGAGGGTTTTTAGAAACAAATGAGCAAAAATGAAATAAACACTCGTATATCAACCATCATCCGCCACATAAAATATATTTCCATACAACTGTTACCTCATTCAAAACAAAACCATCATAAACAATGAAATACTTTTCTAATCAGCAGTAATGGTTTAGTCCGCGGTCACCTGACCTTCTGAAGCGCGCCAATCAGCCTAATAATGGCGGGAACAGGAAGTACCTCGGCTCGGCCGCTGGGGTGGACAAACACAAGAGAATCGGAGGCACAAGAAGCAGGTGAGCATTTGAAACGTCGTCGGTGCCCGGCTTGCAGCCTCGGACGCCCGCTGCGACAAGCACTTTGGGCGTGCGCGCACGTGCGACTTAGCAATCAGGGTTAACAATTAGCTCAAGCCTAAAACAAGCATTGCGCGCTCCCGGCAGAGAGCAAGAATCGATAACTTCTCCTCCTGCTTTTCCTTGTCTTTTTCCTTTTCCTTTTTCCTTTCCCTTTCCCTCCTCCTCCTGACAGCAGAGTTGATCTTCAGTGGGCTCAACAGCGCCGTTTATCGGCGCCGCGTGGTACTGTTGAATGGCGCTCAAACTTACAGTAAACTTGAAGTCTCCTTATCCGGCGGCTATACTACGTTTTATGGGTCAAGTAATAATTTTTGATTTTGATTTTGATTTTTTTTTTTTCCCCCCAAAGTTGAAAACAAACAAATTGTTTTCTTGAAGATGGCTGAAAAGGGTCTTGTTAATTCTACGGGAAATTTCAAATGTCCCTTTTAATATGTGGCTGTAAAACGACAGTTATTGTTTGACTCATAAAGACATGCACGGTAAGAAGACCTGTTGTTATTATTATTATTATTTTCTTTATATAGTTTTTAAATCACTGTTGTTGTGGAAGAATACAACATTAACACTAACAGGTTTTAATTCCGCAGTTTCTGTGTGTGCCTGGAAGTAACAATTACACTGAAGTAGTTTAGACTGTACTATTGTGTTTTGACTAACCTTAAAACTCGCTCCTTGTTGTGGCGTCGACGCAAGACAGCCGCTGCTTCGCGGACCTCCCCAGGGTCTTAAAGCCAACCGTGTTCGACACGAGTCTTCAATCGAAGCCCAAATTAAGCAATCATATTTGTCTTCAGTGAAGGCTTTACAAAAACAATACTTTGAAATTTGTGCGAACTTCGTCCAAACTCTATGCGTTGTCCATACCATCTTGAGTTTGAGTAAATTCAGACTATTTTGACCTTATGAACAAACGTGGGCAGGTGAAAAGGTTTTGGTCGTCAGACAAGCGATCAGTGTGTCGGTCCACTATATCGTTTTTATTTTTCTTTTTTCTTCCCCCCCCCCCCCCCCCCCCCCCACACAGGTTGAGCTACACAGACAAATGTTGGTATCGAACAGGCCCTGACAGTATTGTAATGTTGCACAATTGCCGTTGTTGTCCCTGTCCATGGTACCGAACGTTCGTGACCGCTAGATATTTATTTCCCCCCCCCCTTTGCAGACATATTCTCAGAGCTGCTAAAACATTTGGAGCCTGCTGGGGGATGCATCTCGCAATATAGTCACACTACGTCCAAAACACCGATTATTATTATTCATTCTTAGGTCGTGTGTGTAAGTGGGATTGTAAGGTATAAGTATGCCTAGCATAAAAGGTTTTGTGCTGGCAATTTACTGTATATATTCTTTACAAGGGGATGAAACAAATACAAATATTCGAGCTAAGATAATAATAATAAGTTTCATCCCCTTGTTTTATTATTATTATTTAACTTGGCTCAAATGATATTTAAAAATTGGATTTCGATTGGAACCGTATGCTGCAATAACAATATGTTTTTTGCATTTATCGTGCGCGCAACTAAAAGCAGATGTCTCGAGCGTGCAAGGACAGGTGGTGCCGCTGTGAGCTCACGCAAATCGCACACATCTCCGCCCACGCCTCGCCCAATTCAAGCCGCTCCAGGAATCTTTCTCATTTTCTCGCCGCGGGATTGAAATGTAGCATTGCCATCGAATTTCCGACCCCGACGCACTTTGTTCGTCGATCATATTTGGAAGAGCTGCACGTGTGTGTCCTCTCGCAACAATGGCAGACAAAGGAATTTCAGCGGCGGGCCCGATTGTCTGCATTTGCGCTTTGATGGCGACGCTGCCCCTCGTTCATGGAGATCTCAGCTATTCGCTTCCGGAGGAGATGGAGCGCTCGTCTGCGATCGCAAACGTAGCCAAAGATCTCGGAGTGGACCTGGCCACATTATCCTCGCGAAAAGCTCGGATTGATTTCGAGGACGCTCGGAGACGTTTTTGTCACGTGAATTTGCGCACCGGAGATTTGATCGCAGCGGAGAGAATTGACAGAGAAAGCCTTTGTGACAAGAAGCCGTCGTGTGTGCTCAAAGTCGATCTGCTTTTGGAAAATCCTCTCGAGCTGCATCGCGTGAGTCTCCATATTCAGGATGTGAACGACAACTCGCCGCACTTCAAAAAGAGTTCAATCGAAATGGAAATAGGGGAGTCGGCCGAAAGGGGAAGCCGATTTGCAATTGAGGAGGCCCATGATGCAGATATCGGACAAAATGCCGTGAACAGATATCGTTTAGAAAAGAATGCTCACTTCATTCTCGCCGTCGACAACAACAAGGTTGAACTCGTTCTCGAAAATAAGCTTGACCGAGAGAAGCAAAGTCAGATGAATTTGCTCCTGACCGCTTTGGATGGCGGCTCCCCTCAGAGGTCAGGAACAGTCGTCATCCACGTCACCGTGCTGGACGCGAATGATAACGCGCCTGTGTTCACCAAGGCCCTTTATAAAGCCAGCCTGCCTGAAAACTCTCCTCCAGGTACAACCGTGATGCATGTTAGGGCGACTGATGCTGATCAAGGCGTAAATGGAGATGTGACGTATGACTTCGGCCATGTGTCTGGCATTAATGTGAATGTATTCTTTATTGATCCTGCGACGGGGGAAATTAAAGTAACAGGTGTGACTGATTTTGAAGAGAAAACGTCATATGAGATGAGAGTAGAAGCTAAAGACGGTTTGGGACTGACCTCCTATGCTAAAGTTAGAATAGATATTACTGACGTGAATGACAACGCCCCGGTGATAAATATCAAGTCGCTGACCGACCCGGTGGCGGAGAACGTGCCGCCCGGCACCGAGGTGGCCATCGTTCACGTGCAGGACAGAGACTCTGAGCGGAACGGGCAGGTCCGCTGCTCCGTCCGACGAGACGTCCCCTTCCGCTTAGTTCCTTCCATCAAGAACTATTATTCTCTGGTGACGAGCGGCCGGCTGGACCGCGAACTGGTGTCCGATTACAACATTACAATCGGCGCCAGCGACGAGGGCTCTCCTCCTCTGTCCTCCCGGAAAAGTCTTCGCCTGTCCGTCGCCGACGTCAACGACAACCCGCCCGCGTTCGAGCGAGAGTCCTACAGCGCCTACGTGAGCGAAAACAACGAAGCCGGCTCGGCTTTGTGTCGGGTGAGCGCCCGAGACCCCGACCGGAGACAGAACGGCACGGTGGTTTATTCTCTGTTGGCGGGCGCCGAGGTGAACGGCGCCCCGGCGTCCTCCTACGTATCGGTGGACGGAGACACGGGGGCCGTCCGCGCCGCGGGCTCCTTGGATTACGAAGACTTGAGGAGTTTTCGAGTCCACGTGGTGGCCAGAGACAAGGGTTCTCCTCCGCTGAGCAGCAACGTGAGCGTCAGCGTGTGGATACGGGACGTGAACGACAACTCTCCTCAGATACTGTACCCCGCCCCGGAGGGCGACTCCTTCGTGACCGAGCTGGTCCCCAAAGCTGCGCACGGAGGCTCCGTGGTGTCCAAAGTGATAGCGGTGGACGCCGACTCCGGACAGAACGCCCGGCTGTCCTATCATATAGTCAAGTCCACGGATCCGGGACTTTTCGCCATCGGTCTCCACAGTGGAGAGATCAGGACCCGGCGGGACATTTGCCAATCTGACGGCGTGAAGCAGAACCTGATGGTGGCGGTGAAAGATAACGGACAGCCCCCTCTCTCCGCCACCTGCTCCGTGTATTTACTTCTTTCCGATAACTCGGCCGAGTTGCCGGAACTCATGGACGTTTCCTCCGACGAGCGGGAGAAGAATTCCAAAGTCACCTCTTATCTGACGGTGGCGCTGGTGTCCGTGTCCGCCTTCTTTGTGACCTTCATGGCGGCGGTCCTGGCTGGGAGCTTTTGCCGCAGGAGAAAGCCCAGACTGTCGTCGGACGGAGCGGTCGCCGTCCCCGGCGCGTACCTCCCTCCTGATTACGCAGATGTCGACGGCGCGGGAACTTTACGCGGCGCCTACGACTACGACGCCTACTTGACGACGGGCTCCAGGACCAGCGACTTCAACTTTGTGCGTTCCTACGACGACGACACGCTGCCCGCTGACCGCGCGCTCGCGAAGATTCCCAGCGACTTCGATGACCCTTTTGAAGATCTTGACACAGAGGTAGGAGTCTTTTTTTAATTAAAAAGTAATTCCCTTTACTAAATGATTGAAATCAATTGAGCTTTTCTTTCTTGATACTTTTCCTGCCCATTTGCTGTTTGGTGATCTGTAAAGTACATCTAGCAGGTATTAGTTACAAATATTCAACTTTCAGACTTGTACTTGTTACAGATGGGGAAATTAACAGGGGCGGCGGAACGGCTTTGAAACATTGGGGGGCATTTCTTTTGGGGCACGTCTTCCTGCTCTGAGGGAACTTTTGCTCCTCGGAAAACAATCGTCGACGGGCGGGTGGGCGATTTTTGTTGTTACGAGGATACTTTTAGGATGCACACAAAGGGTTACTTAGGGTAAAAAAAAAAAAGGGGCAATTTGGGTGAAATAAAAAGTGGGGGCACATGCTCCCCAGGTCTCCCCGGTTCCGCCACCTCTGGATATAACTGTGGTTTCATGATAGAACGTAATTTCACTGAAACGAGTACAGTATTGTCCCGAGAAACCGCTCCTGTCTTACCTGTGGCGCCCGTGCCCAGTGGACCTCCGTTGTCATTTTGCGCTCTTCTTGAGTCGTTGCACTCGGCTTGCTCCAGTGCAGGTTGCACGTCTGCAATTAAGTTCTTAAATGACGTCAGTTATTACCACCGACTTGTTTAACGATATTTTTTTAAGTGTGAAGAAAATATGATGAACTTGCCCAACATGTTTGTTACTGTAGCATAATTTTATTTGGAAAGGCAAATGCCAGAAACATGCAGCTATTTTGTATTTATTTTTTTAACCCGAACTTGTTCCGCTCGAAGGAGGCAATATCGCAAATTGTAAATATGATATAAAGTGGAACCTCGATAAAACGGACCCCGATACAACGGACATCGGACAAAACGGACCGTCGGGACCGAACGACGTGTCCACAAATAGATTCCGTTTGTCACTTAAACTGCTGTTGACAAAGTCTGTTAGTTCCAGAATTGGCCACTGTTGTTGACTGGCGCTGTGGCGCAACGCAGGCAGCGAATGGGACTGACCTCTTTCCGGGTCACAGATGTACACTATGACTCGACACAAGTCCTCAATAGGTGCCTCCCATGCCTCAGTGGCAGCCATGTTGAATGTGGGGCATTGACATGGCAGCCATGATGTAATGGTGTTGTTTATTGTGAAGAGAGCAGAAAGAGACCGGCACGGATACGATGTTAACGCTGAGGAGTACAGAACATGTCTTGGGAGTCTGGAACAAGCTATTTTTGGTACAGTAAAATTTGATTAGATTTTTTATTTTTGTTTTGGTCAAGCCATTCGTCTTTGGCAACGGATTTGGAACTAGGAAGCACTAATTCCTCTCCGCTCATGAAAGCGACTCGCCTACGATGAGTACTGCACATCCGCAATGTCACCGTGACCGAGCACACCAGTGGGGTAAAGCGCGATATCGGACGACCGCCCGCTTGTTTTCGTCGGGTCTATCGAGGTTCCGCTGTATGTGAATATTTTTGGGGACATTATAAATGAAAAGGAACATAAACCCCATTGTGATGCATCCAAGTTTGGGCGTTTCTTGATGTAAGTCATGTTTGTGTGGTTTACACATGCACGTTTATACTAGTAGTTTATGTTTTTATTCCTCCTAATTTTGTGCTCTGAATGAATGTAAGTATAAGTGAATTGTCTCATGTTGTCACATTGTTCATTTTGTTCAGTCTTGGTATTTTTTTGGTGACATTGACTGTTGCTGTATTCCTTGTCAGTGTGTTCTGAATGCAATATCATTTTCCAATTCTGCAATTTCAATGAAATTACAATTCTTCTTTTTTTTTTTTTTTTTTTGCAATATTAATTCCAGTTTTACTTTTTCCCTTACTGATGGTCAAGTCCTCTCAAATGCACTTTGCACGTGTCATCATGTGTAAAACTCTGAGAAAGACATGTTTTTGAAGTGTGTGTGTGTATATATATATATATATATATATATATATATATGTGTGTATATATGTGTGTATATATGTTTTTTTTTAATGTTCTTGGTTTGACTTTTTGTGACTTTCCGATCATGTTCGGCGCGAAGCGTTGGTCCCTGCGGGCTGCATGAGGCCTGCAGTTGAGAACTCCTGCCTCATGCTGCAAATGAACTCGGCGCGACTGAAACGTTTCCGGTACCTGTCCGTGGTGCTCAAAGACTCCCAACAACCCCAACTCCACTTGAATTTTGTTTTCCTTCATGCTACAAAATCGGAATAGGTTGAATACACATGGCTCTCACAGGAGTTTTAGTTTGAGATTGTTGCACATTTCACGTAAAGCATTTAGCCTTAGTATTTTGAGAGTTAAATAGCACATCGCAGAACATATCAAGTGCAATATCACCTATGAATCCGTGAAAAATCAAATGAATGTACATGCATAGTGGTGTAATATTTCAAAACCAGAAGACTAAAATGATGGTTTGCACGAAGAGGTTCTGCAAAAGTGTTACTTTTGCTGCCATTTTGACATTTGTCTTTGGCGATTGCATAAGAGACACAGAGGCATGGATTCAATTGTTAGTATTTGTAGAGTCATTTTCATGTTCTTGCATTGAGTGCTTTTACTACAAATGGACTCTTGGCGTCGCTGTTGGCTTGTATAAGGCAAACCCACACCCAGTCCGGCTGTTCTCACGCACGGATCCTGGTTGCTTTGTCTTGCTGCGGATGATTGGAATCTGAAGACTATTTTTGTGTCGACCGCTGTGGAATTAGTGCAAGAAGCATCTTATTTTCGTTTTTGGACAGGAGGTCGAACACATTTTGGATGATTTCTGTCAACATGGCAGTCGAGGATTTCTCTATGCGCCGTTTGGTGTTTCTTTTTGCCGCGGTTGTTCAGACGCGCCTCGTCGACGGAGATCTGAGCTATTCCCTTCCAGAGGAGATGAAAGGCTCCGTCTGTTGTTGGAAATGTTGCCAAAGATCTGGGTGTTGACCCGAGGACATTGTCCGCACGACATGCCCGTATTGACGTTGAAGGGACACGTAAGCAGTATTGTGAGATGAATCCGAGCTCCGGAGATTTGATCACTGCGGAGAGAATTGACAGAGAAAGCCTTTGTGGGAAGAAAGCATCTTGCGTTATTAAAATGGACCTGGTGTTTGAAAATCCTCTGGAGCTTCATCGCGTGAGTCTTCATATTCAAGATGTAAATGACAACGCTCCAAAATTCAAAAATAATTTGATTGAAATGGAAATAAGGGAGTCGGCAGAAAAGGGCAGTCGTTTTTCCATTGAAAAGGCTCATGATGCAGACATAGGACAAAACGCTGTTCAAAATTACAACCTACAAAGAAATGACAACTTTATTCTCGCCGTCGACAACAACAAAGTTGAACTCGTTCTCGAAAATAAGCTTGACCGAGAGAAGCAAAGTCAGATGAATTTGCTCCTGACCGCTTTGGATGGCGGCTCCCCTCAGAGGTCAGGAACAGTCGTCATCCACGTCA
Organism: Phycodurus eques; assembly: GCF_024500275.1. Lineage (NCBI taxonomy): Eukaryota > Metazoa > Chordata > Actinopteri > Syngnathiformes > Syngnathidae > Phycodurus > Phycodurus eques. The sequence continues at coordinate 28,497,046 of NC_084533.1, forward strand.
CCGTGCTGGACGCGAATGATAACGCGCCGGTGTTCACCAAGGCCCTTTATAAAGCCAGCCTGCCTGAAAACTCTCCTCCAGGTACAACCGTGATGCATGTTAGGGCGACTGATGCTGATCAAGGCGTAAATGGAGATGTGACGTATGACTTCGGCCATGTGTCTGACGAAGGTCATTTATTTTCTATTGATCCCGCAACGGGGGAAATTAAAGTCACCGGTGTAATTGATTTTGAAGAAAGTGCTTCATTTGAAATTAGTGTACAAGCTAAAGACGGCTTGGGACTGACCTCCTATGCTAAAGTTAGAATAGATATTACTGACGTGAATGACAACGCCCCGGTGATAAATATCAAGTCGCTGACCGACCCGGTGGCGGAGAACGTGCCGCCCGGCACCGAGGTGGCCATCGTTCACGTGCAGGACAGAGACTCTGAGCGGAACGGGCAGGTCCGCTGCTCCGTCCGACGAGACGTCCCCTTCCGCTTAGTTCCTTCCATCAAGAACTATTATTCTCTGGTGACGAGCGGCCGGCTGGACCGCGAACTGGTGTCCGATTACAACATTACAATCGGCGCCAGCGACGAGGGCTCTCCTCCTCTGTCCTCCCGGAAAAGTCTTCGCCTGTCCGTCGCCGACGTCAACGACAACCCGCCCGCGTTCGAGCGAGAGTCCTACAGCGCCTACGTGAGCGAAAACAACGAAGCCGGCTCGGCTTTGTGTCGGGTGAGCGCCCGAGACCCCGACCGGAGACAGAACGGCACGGTGGTTTATTCTCTGTTGGCGGGCGCCGAGGTGAACGGCGCCCCGGCGTCCTCCTACGTATCGGTGGACGGAGACACGGGGGCCGTCCGCGCCGCGGGCTCCTTGGATTACGAAGACTTGAGGAGTTTTCGAGTCCACGTGGTGGCCAGAGACAAGGGTTCTCCTCCGCTGAGCAGCAACGTGAGCGTCAGCGTGTGGATACGGGACGTGAACGACAACTCTCCTCAGATACTGTACCCCGCCCCGGAGGGCGACTCCTTCGTGACCGAGCTGGTCCCCAAAGCTGCGCACGGAGGCTCCGTGGTGTCCAAAGTGATAGCGGTGGACGCCGACTCCGGACAGAACGCCCGGCTGTCCTATCATATAGTCAAGTCCACGGATCCGGGACTTTTCGCCATCGGTCTCCACAGTGGAGAGATCAGGACCCGGCGGGACATTTGCCAATCTGACGGCGTGAAGCAGAACCTGATGGTGGCGGTGAAAGATAACGGACAGCCCCCTCTCTCCGCCACCTGCTCCGTGTATTTACTTCTTTCCGATAACTCGGCCGAGTTGCCGGAACTCATGGACGTTTCCTCCGACGAGCGGGAGAAGAATTCCAAAGTCACCTCTTATCTGACGGTGGCGCTGGTGTCCGTGTCCGCCTTCTTTGTGACCTTCATGGCGGCGGTCCTGGCTGGGAGCTTCTGCCGCAGGAGAAAGCCCAGACTGTCGTCGGACGGAGCGGTCGCCGTCCCCGGCGCGTACCTCCCTCCTAATTACGCAGATGTCGGCGGCGCCTACGACTACGACGCCTACTTGACGACGGGCTCCAGGACCAGCGACTTCAACTTTGTGCGTTCCTACGACGACGACACGCTGCCCGCTGACCGCGCGCTCGCGAAGAATCCCAGCGACTTCGATGACGAGCTTCGCGATTCTTTCGACCCTCTTGAGGTAGGAACCTTATGCCAGATTTTCATGTCTTTGCATTGGTTTCTGCTCCCATTTCTGATTTAGCCACTTCCTGCTTTAGAAGAGAAATCATAGAATTTCCCCCCCCCCCCCCCACTTGACCACACCCCTTTTGCATCGTCTTCACTTTTTTTCGTACTGATAAGCCTATTGGGAGAAGTCTAGTCAACTTTCCCTGAGAAGTGACTGATGACCTTTGACCTCCTTTGTGTCAACATTCTTGCAAGATTCGTTAATTTGCTGGAAATTGCTTTTTGTTGTTTTCATCAAGCTGGCTTTTCCTGCGTCAACCTTTTATGTGGTCGTGGCATTTTTCATTTTGAAAGATTTGTGATGTTCAGCGCAGATTGTTCTCTGTCTGTGCATGATCTGCTGACTCGATCGCTCCGATCAGCTGGGATTGGCCCTGTTTCTCGTGACCGTAAACAGGAAGTGGCGCATGAAAACGGATTTTGGTGAATGGATGAACACGTGCAGAAAATGCAGCTCGACTTTCTCACAACTGGCATCACTTTTGTCTCTTTTGCTCCTGTTCAGACGATTCCAAATGCAGATTTAGTTGTTTTCAACATTTCCTTTCGTCATTTCTTGCCTCATCTCCGATGAAGAATCTGGGCCGGCTGTTCATGCGTGCGTCATTTTCCGGACAATTGGATACACGCGGAGGAGAGGTGATGTTTGTTCTCAACGTTTTGCACGCTGGGACCCACATTTTCCGATTGTTGCCGTGTCGTGACCCGCTATTGAAGAAGCTCGGAACATGTATTCTTCCAAAATAGCCTTTGAAAAAATGAATACCATATTTGTAAACAGTACTCATTCTTACATGTTTGAAGTGGCCTTTAAAGCACCTTGTGAAGAAACCAAGGATGAATATAACTGCATGTACAAAATGTTCTATCTTGGCACTTATCCCTTCATTTTAGAAAGTGCAACTTCAATCGTTTGTCTTCTTTTTAAGAAATGAAGCTTGCTGACCAAAGCAAGCGTAACAGTCTGCATCATGCTATCCTATTTTGAGTAACCCGTCTGCGACCCACCCGAAAAGGCTCTGCAACCCACTTTTAGGTCCCGACCCGCCAGTTGAGAAACCCTGGCTTCGTTCTGACCTCTGACCTCGGTGCCGATCTTTTGCTGCAGTTCATGCGATGTATATGGAGAGTCAATTGCCTTGATCTTGTTTTTCCTTTGTTGTCATTTATGAAACAGTGTTTTCTCCAAATAACTTTGCAACATATTCACTAGCCGTTTAAAAATAACTTTGAAACATGAATCCGAAAGATTTTTTTTGCACGGAATATCAAATTTGTCGACACAGCCTTTTTTTTTAAATATAAAGACAGAAGCGCAAAGCTTTGAGTTTCAGTCGGTGAGGGATGGAGTAAAATGTTTAATAGCAACCGTGGGGCGACTGATATCTGTCCTTATTGGCCATGCAAGCAAATTAAATGTTGTTCCTTCCACCCAAAAAGTTCCAGACAACGAAACAATTGACCCTTGTAGGAAATAAATCTGTCTGTATTGTGAATGTGGATTACCCTTGAAAATAGTTTTAAAGTCATTCCGCAAACGTTTCAGGGTTAATCACATTGTTGTATAATTCAAACGTTTGGAACGAGATTCATCAATGAATTGTGATTATTGTTGCAAAACGCTCAAGGAAGATTTTACTTAAGAGGTCGAAAGATGTCTTTTACGTTGATTCAAAAAGACCGTAGTGGTGCCTTCTCCGTCCATTTTTTAAAATGCTTGACTTGTAAATGTATCGGACTCTCTTTATTTTTTATTTTTTTGGGGGGAATTATTTAAGTGGCAGGAAAGGTAAGCGCTGCAATATGAATCCAGTCCGGCATATTCCAACCGCAGTATGTCAACTGGACACTTGGTGTCACCATAGACCAGCAGAGGATTCACAATGTTATTTGGACGTTGCACGCCGCACATTTCGATCCGGTGTTGTTCGTCGCGTTAAACGCAGAAGACAAAGGAAAAATCCGAGTGGGAGCAAATGAGCTCGTGACTCTTCAAATTCCAGTTGAGTCATTTGCGGTTCTGTCAGAGAATGGCGCATTTATACATTTATTTCGTGCAAACGTGGAGCTTGGGCTTTTTCTTTGTCTCGGTCGGATGCGCACACGGAGACCTCAGCTATTCTGTTCAAGAGGAGCTGAAACGCGGATCTGTCATTGGAAATTTGGCCAAGGATCTCGGACTGGATGTGGGGACATTGTCTGCTCGCAAAGCTCGTGTTGACATGGAAAAAAACAACAGGCAGTATTGCGGAATCAACCTCCGTACAGGGGATTTAACGGCTGCGGACCGAATTGACCGCGAGGAGCACTGCGGGGAGAAGCCTTCGTGCGTTCTGAAATTCGACCTGCTGCTGGAGAATCCTTTGGAATTGCACCGTTGGTCTTTGCAAATTCAGGATGTGAATGATAATTCTCCCACTTTCTCCAAAGATTTCATCAAGCTGGAAATAAGCGAGTCCGCTGCCAAAGGAGCAAAATACCGCATTAATGCAGCTCATGACTTGGATATTGGAACTAATTCCGTTCAAAACTACATTTTGCAGCCAAACTCCAATTTTGTGTTTCGCATTCAAACAACCAACGATGGCAGTAAATACGGTGAGCTGATTTTAGAAAAGGAGCTGGACAGAGAAGAGCAGCAGGAAATGAAATTATTGCTGACGGCCGTGGATGGTGGTTCTCCTCAGCGATCTGGTACTGTGGTCATACATGTCGTCGTACTCGATGCCAATGACAACGCCCCAGTTTTCACTCAGGCTGTTTATACAACCTCTGTGAAAGAAGACGCAGGCCTGAAGACCGCAATTATCACCGTGAGCGCATCGGACGCAGATGAAGGAATCAACGGAGAAGTCACATACGAGTTTAGCCGGCTTTCTGAAAAAGCGAGAAATATGTTTTCACTCGATCAGAAAACTGGAGAAATTGTTGTGGCGGGCGAAATAGATTATGAAGATGCAACAAGCCATGAAGTTTTTGTTGAAGCCAAAGACGGTTATGGTATTACCTCTGAGGCAAAAGTCATTATTAACATCAATGACATCAATGACAACGCCCCGGTGATAAATATCAAGTCGCTGACCGACCCGGTGGCGGAGAACGTGCCGCCCGGCACCGAGGTGGCCATCGTTCACGTGCAGGACAGAGACTCTGAGCGGAACGGGCAGGTCCGCTGCTCCGTCCGACGAGACGTCCCCTTCCGCTTAGTTCCTTCCATCAAGAACTATTATTCTCTGGTGACGAGCGGCCGGCTGGATCGCGAACTGGTGTCCGATTACAACATTACAATCGGCGCCAGCGACGAGGGCTCTCCTCCTCTGTCCTCCCGGAAAAGTCTTCGCCTGTCCGTCGCCGACGTCAACGACAACCCGCCCGCGTTCGAGCGAGAGTCCTACAGCGCCTACGTGAGCGAAAACAACGAAGCCGGCTCGGCTTTGTGTCGGGTGAGCGCCCGAGACCCCGACCGGAGACAGAACGGCACGGTGGTTTATTCTCTGTTGGCGGGCGCCGAGGTGAACGGCGCCCCGGCGTCCTCCTACGTATCGGTGGACGGAGACACGGGGGCCGTCCGCGCCGCGGGCTCCTTGGATTACGAAGACTTGAGGAGTTTTCGAGTCCACGTGGTGGCCAGAGACAAGGGTTCTCCTCCGCTGAGCAGCAACGTGAGCGTCAGCGTGTGGATACGGGACGTGAACGACAACTCTCCTCAGATACTGTACCCCGCCCCGGAGGGCGACTCCTTCGTGACCGAGCTGGTCCCCAAAGCTGCGCACGGAGGCTCCGTGGTGTCCAAAGTGATAGCGGTGGACGCCGACTCCGGACAGAACGCCCGGCTGTCCTATCATATAGTCAAGTCCACGGATCCGGGACTTTTCGCCATCGGTCTCCACAGTGGAGAGATCAGGACCCGGCGGGACATTTGCCAATCTGACGGCGTGAAGCAGAACCTGATGGTGGCGGTGAAAGATAACGGACAGCCCCCTCTCTCCGCCACCTGCTCCGTGTTTTTACTTCTTTCCGATAACTTTGCCGAGTTGCCGGAACTCATGGACGTTTCCTCCGACGAGCGGGAGAAGAATTCCAAAGTCACCTCTTATCTGACGGTGGCGCTGGTGTCCGTGTCCGCCTTCTTTGTGACCTTCATGGCGGCGGTCCTGGCTGGGAGCTTTTGCCGCAGGAGAAAGCCCAGACTGTCGTCGGACGGAGCGGTCGCCGTCCCCGGCGCGTACCTCCCTCCTGATTACGCAGATGTCGACGGCGCGGGAACTTTACGCGGCGCCTACGACTACGACGCCTACTTGACGACGGGCTCCAGGACCAGCGACTTCAACTTTGTGCGTTCTTACGACGACGACACGCTGCCCGCTGACCGCGCGCTCGCGAAGAGTCCCAGCGACTTCGATGACGAGCTTCGCGATTCTTTCGACCCACTCTGAGGTAGGAACCTTGTGGCAGATTTTCATGTCTTTGCATTGGTTTCTGCTCCCTATTATGATCTCGCCACTTCCTGCTTTACTGTAGAAGACAAATCATGACTTTGTTCTTCCGACTTTAGCACACATCTTTTGTATGTCTGCACTTTGAAATTGTTGGACTGCTGAGCCCCTTGGGACAATCCAGTCAACTTTGTTCATTGAGGAAGACATTGATGTTTGACCTCGGTACTATCAAGATTTTTACAATTTTCCTACTTCCTTCCTTTGCTCATACATGATGGAAAATGCTTGTTGTTGTCACGGAGCTTACTTTTTTCTGTAAACCTATTTTGTTGCTGTGGTCATTTTTATGCTGAGGGTCAATGTTAATGTTTCTATTTCTATAAACAGTCTGCTAAATTGAACATTAAATCACTTAGTCAGCTGGGATGAGTTTCAATCTTTCCCAAACCCTCAACAAGAACTGTGGTTAAAAAAGAAAAAAGTCAACTATGTTTGTGTAGCCCTTAATCACAGAGTCTCAAAGGGCTTCCCAGGCCCAAAATTGGAAAAAAAAACTGACGACATCCCTTAATATCCATCCATCCATTTTCTTCCGCTTATCCGGGTCGGGTCGCGGGGTCAGTAGCTTGAGCAGGGACGCCCAGACTTCCCTCTCCCCAGCCACTTCATCCAGCTCTTCCGGGGGGATCCCGAGGCATTCCCGGGCCGGCCGAAGGACGTAGTCTCTCCGGCGTGTCCTGGGCCGTCCCCGGGGTCTCCTCCCGGTGGGACGTGCCCGGAACACCTCACCGGGGAGGCGTCCGGGAGGCTCTACTCTGACATCCTCCCGGATGACCGAGCTTCTCATCCTATCTCTCAGGGAGACCCCGGACACCCTGCGGAGGAAAATCATTTCGGCCACTTGTAGCCGGGGATCTTGTTCTTTCGGTCACGACCCACAGCTCGTGACCTTAGGTGAGGGTAGGAACGAAGATCGACTGGTAAATTGAGAGCTTCGCCTTTCGGCTTAGCTCCTTTCCGTTCTTCCCTCACTCGTGAACAAGACCCCAAGATACTTGAACTCTTCCACTTGGGGCAGGATCTCATCCCCGACCCGGAGAGGGCAAGCCACCCTTTTCCGACTGAGGACCACGGTCTCAGATTTGGAGGTGCTGATTCTCATCCTGGCCGCTTCACACTCGGCTGCGAACTGCTCCAGTGAGAGTTGGAGCTCACGGCTCGATGAAGCCAACAGAACCACATCATCTGCAAAAAGCAGAGATGCAATACTGAGGCCACCAAACCGGAACCTTTCTACGCCCCGGCTGCGCCTAGAAATTCTGTCCATAATAGTTATGAACAAGATCGGCGACAAAGGGCAGCCTTGGCGGAGTCCAACCCTCACCGGGAACGAGTCCGACTTCCTGCCGGATATGCGGACCAAACTCTGACTCCGGTCGTACAGGGACCGAACACCTCGTATCAGGGGGTTCGGTACCCCATACTCCCGAAGCACCCTCCACAGGACTCCCCGAGGGACACGGTCGAACGCCTTCTCCAAGTCCACAAAACACATGCAGACTGGTTGGGCGAACTCCCATGCACCCTCGAAGACCCTGCCGAGGGTGTAGAGCTGGTCCACTGTTCCACGGCCAGGACGAAAACCACGCTGCTCCTCCTGAATCTGAGATTCGACTTCCCGACGGACCCTCCTCTCCAGCACCCCTGAATAGACCTTACCAGAGAGGCTGAGCAGTGTGGTCCCCCTGTAGTTGGAACACACCCTCCGGTCCCCCTTCTTAAAAACGGGGGACCACCACCCCAGTCTGCCAATCCAGAGGCACTGTCCCCGATGTCCACGCGATGTTGCAGAGGCGTGTCAACTAGGACAGCCCCACAACATCCAGAGCCTTTAGGAACTCCGGGCGAATCTCATCCACCCCCGGGGCCCTGCCACCGAGGAGCTTTTTAACTACCTCGGTGACCTCAAACCCAGAGAAAGGAGAGCCCGCCTCAGAGAACCCACACTCTGCTTCCTCATGGGAAGGCGTGTCGGTGGAATTGAGGAGGTCTTCGAAGTATTCTCCCCACCGACTCACAACGTCCCGAGTCGAGGTCAGCAGCGCCCCATTCCCGCTATACACAGTGCTGGTGGTGCACTGCTTTCCTCTCCTGAGACGTCGGATGGTGGACCAGAATTTCCTCGAAGCCGTCCGGAAGTCTTTCTCCATGGCCTCACCGAACTCCTCCCATACCAGAGTTTTTGCTTCAGCGACCACCAGAGCTGCATTCCGCTAGGGTGTCCTGGTGCCAAGTGCACGTGTAGACACCCTTATGCTTGAACATGGTGTTCGCTATGGACAATCCGTGACGAGCACAGAAGTCCAATAACAGAACGCCACTCGGGTTCTGATCGGGGGGGGGGGGCGTTCCTCCCAATCACGCCCTTCCAGGTCTCACTGTCATTGCCCACGTGAGCATTGAAGTCCCCCAACAGAACAATGGAGTCCCAGCGGGAGCACTCTCCAGCGCCCCCTCCAAGGACTCCAAAAAGGGTGGGTATTCTGAACTGCTGTTTGGTGCATAGGCACAAACAACAGTCAGGACCCGTCCCCCCACCCCAAGGCGGAGGGAGGCTAGCCTCTCGTCCACCGGGGTTAACCCCAACGTACAGGCGCCGAGCCGGGGGGCAATAAGTATACCCACACCTGCTCGGCGCCTCTGACCGTAGGCAACTCCAGAGTGAAAGAGAGTCCAACCCCTCTCGAGAGGACTGGTACCAGAGCCCAAGCTGTGTTTGGAGGCGAGTCCGACTATATCGAGTCGGACCTTCTTGACCTCACAAACCAGCTCGGGCTCCTTCCCTGCCAGAGAGGTGACATTCCACGTCCCGAGAGCCAGCTTCTGTAGCCGGGGATCGGATCGCCAAGGTCACCGCCTTCGGCCAACGCCCAGCTCACACTGCACCCGACCCCTATGGCCCCTCCCACAGGTGGTGAGCCCATGGGAAGGGGGACCCACGTTACCCTTTCGGGCTGTGCCCGGCCGGGCCCCATTGGGTGCAGGCCCGGCCACAGGGCGCTCTCCTTCGAGCCCCACCACCAGGCCTGGCTCCAGTGGGGGGCCCCGGTGACCCGCGTCCGGGCAAGGGAAAACGAAGCCCATTGTTTGTCGTCATCTTTAGGGGTCTTTGAGGCGTGCTTTGTCTGGTCCCTCACCTAGGACCTGTTTGTCATGGGTGACCCTGCCAGGGGCATGAAGCCCCAGACAACTTAGCTCCTAGGATCACTGGGACACACAAACTCCTCCACCACGACACGGTGACGGCTCAAGGAGGGGATCCCTTAATATAAACCCCACAATCGGGCAAGGAAAAACTCAAAACCCCGTCTGGGGAAGAAGACCCCTTGAGAAAGGGACTGCAGATTAGGGGATCCCCCTTCCAGGGTGACCAGGCTGCAGTGGATGTCGAGCGGGCAACATTTATCACACACTATGATGCTGTACAATGTTCACGAAGATGGCATAAGAGTCAATTTAACGAGAAAACACGCAGCAGGGTAGATGTCTTTGTTGGTTTTTCTTTAGGACCTGGCCCCTGTCGGTTAGATCAGAATTCTCCATGGCAACGACTCCGGGGGAAGTGGTCCACCTCAGATCTTGTCGCAGTTGGTCGGTGCAGCAACAGGAAACGGCAACAGCCTCAGTTTCAGTGTTAAGAAGCAAAACACGACAGGACAGCCACGGTTTGATCTCAGCGAGACACGACTCCAGATTAGCGCAATCGCGTGGGCTAGTTAATTTTAATGTGATGTGCATCTGAGTATCGTCGGCGTGACAGTGAAAGCTAATATTATATCTGCGTATGATCTTGGCAAGCGGCAGCATATAAAGACTGAACGAGAGGGCTGAGGACCGATCCCTGCGGGACTCCACAAATGACATGATTACACTCAGACATCGCATGACCATGAATTCCACGGTGCATCCTATCTGGGAGATAAAATCAAAACCAAGAAAGTGCTGGGGCCGTCGTACCGATACACGTTTCGAGGCGATCGATGAGTATATTGGGAGCGACGGTATCAAAGGCAGCGCTGAGGTCGAGCTGTAATAGTATTGATGACGTGTGTTGCAATCCATAGCTAGCAGGAGGTCATTCGTCACTTTTGCAAGGGTTGAGGCACGGTGTCCTAAATCTCGTTCCTCAGTGAGATTTTTGGGGAAATAGTTTTCAAAATCATCATCTGACAAGGAGGAGCTGTTGGAAGTTGGCTGCTTTTGGGTTAGAATTGCTACTCTGTCAAATCACTATTTTGGGTTACTTTTAATTGAGACAGATTATTTTGGAAAAACAATTCGTTTGAGCTGAAACGAGAGCTTGTTCAAAACAAACGAACTGATGGATGGGTGAGTCGATGAACAATTTCAGCAAATGCGGCTTAACTATATCACAAGCGGGTTCATTCTCATCTCTCTTGCACCTGTTCAGACGACTCCAAATGCAGATTTCATTGTTTTCCACATTTTCTTCAGTCGTTTCTTCCAGGATGTCTGATGGAGAAACTGGACCAACTGTTGATGCATGTGTCGTTTTCTGTAAAATGACATTCATACAGAGAAGTGTTGTTTCGTTGACACCTTGGTGCTGAATATCGCTGCGGCTCATGGAATATAGTTTGACGTAGTTCCGCTTTTCTTGATTTTCCGTCATTGTAATCATGAAATACTTTTCTCCAAATGTCTATTTAACAATCAGACACTTGTCGTATAAAAATAAAAAAAACTCTGAAACAATGTTCTCGTCGTTGTTGTTGTCCATGGAAAACAATTTTGTTGAGACCGCCTTTTTTCGAGTTCAGTACAAAGGGTTTCATTTCATTCTGTGAGGAATTGAGAAAATTGCACATTGCAACTGTGACCTGACTTCATTTTCTTTTTCACTCAGGCAAGTGAAATGCTATCGCTTGCAACAAAGAGTGCCAAACTCAGAAACGACTGACCCGTGTCGGAAATTCGTCTTTCCACCGTTCAAAATCGTTGTTCATTCAATGTACCTGGCAACGTTCAAGGTTTAATCCTATTCTGTAATCTAATCCAAACTCTTGAAACCAACTCATCATTCAATTTGGACAATTGTGACTCAACGATAGAGTCAGGTGTTCATTTTAGGAGGCCTTTCTCCCTTTGAGGCGTCATCCACGCTTTTAAAGGCCCGACGTGCAGTTGTATCTCGTTCTTAGTCAGGAATTATTTGCAGTGGCACTGAAGGAGCACTGCGAGCGTCATTCATATCAAGGATGCGTGCACGAGGTCATTTTTTCTCACTCGTGTATACAAAAAGAATACATGAATCCAGTCCGGCATATTCCAACCGCAGTATGTGAACTGGACACTTGGTGTCACCATAGACCAGCAGAGGATTCACAATGTTATTTGGACGTTGCACGCCGCACATTTCGATCCGGTGTTGTTCGTCGCGTTAAACGCAGAAGACAAAGGAAAAATCCGAGTGGGAGCAAATGAGCTCGTGACTCTTCAAATTCCAGTTGAGTCATTTGCGGTTCTGTCAGAGAATGGCGCATTTATACATGTATTTCGTGCAAACGTGGAGCTTGGGCTTTTTCTTTGTCTCGGTCGGATGCGCACACGGAGACCTCAGCTATTCTGTTCAAGAGGAGCTGAAACGCGGATCTGTCATTGGAAATTTGGCCAAGGATCTCGGACTGGATGTGGGGACATTGTCTGCTCGCAAAGCTCGTGTTGACATGGAAAAAAACAACAGGCAGTATTGCGGAATCAACCTCCGTACAGGGGATTTAACGGCTGCGGACCGAATTGACCGCGAGGAGCACTGCGGGGAGAAGCCTTCGTGCGTTCTGAAATTCGACCTGCTGCTGGAGAATCCTTTGGAATTGCACCGTTGGTCTTTGCAAATTCAGGATGTGAATGATAATTCTCCCACTTTCTCCAAAGATTTCGTCAAGCTGGAAATAAGCGAGTCCGCTGCCAAAGGAGCAAAATACCGCATTAATGCAGCTCATGACTTGGATATTGGAACTAATTCCGTTCAAAACTACATTTTGCAGCCAAACTCCAATTTTGTGTTTCGCATTCAAACGACAAATGTTGACGGTGAGCTGATTTTAGAAAAGGAGCTGGACAGAGAAGAGCAGCAGGAAATGAAATTATTGCTGACGGCCGTGGATGGTGGTTCTCCTCAGAGATCTGGTACTGTGGTCATACATGTCGTCGTACTCGATGCCAATGACAACGCCCCAGTTTTCACTCAGGCTGTTTATACAACCTCTGTGAAAGAAGACGCAGGCCTGAAGACCGCAATTATCACCGTGAGCGCATCGGACGCAGATGAAGGAATCAACGGAGAAGTCACATACGAGTTTAGCCGGCTTTCTGAAAAAGCGAGAAATATGTTTTCACTCGATCAGAAAACTGGAGAAATTGTTGTGGCGGGCGAAATGGATTATGAAGATGCAACAAGCCATGAAGTTTTTGTTGAAGCTAAAGACGGTTATGGCCTCTCTTCCAAGACAAAGGTAATTATTAATATAATTGACGTGAATGACAACGCCCCGGTGATAAATATCAAGTCGCTGACCGACCCGGTGGCGGAGAACGTGCCGCCCGGCACCGAGGTGGCCATCGTTCACGTGCAGGACAGAGACTCTGAGCGGAACGGGCAGGTCCGCTGCTCCGTCCGACGAGACGTCCCCTTCCGCTTAGTTCCTTCCATCAAGAACTATTATTCTCTGGTGACGAGCGGCCGGCTGGACCGCGAACTGGTGTCCGATTACAACATTACAATCGGCGCCAGCGACGAGGGCTCTCCTCCTCTGTCCTCCCGGAAAAGTCTTCGCCTGTCCGTCGCCGACGTCAACGACAACCCGCCCGCGTTCGAGCGAGAGTCCTACAGCGCCTACGTGAGCGAAAACAACGAAGCCGGCTCGGCTTTGTGTCGGGTGAGCGCCCGAGACCCCGACCGGAGACAGAACGGCACGGTGGTTTATTCTCTGTTGGCGGGCGCCGAGGTGAACGGCGCCCCGGCGTCCTCCTACGTATCGGTGGACGGAGACACGGGGGCCGTCCGCGCCGCGGGCTCCTTGGATTACGAAGACTTGAGGAGTTTTCGAGTCCACGTGGTGGCCAGAGACAAGGGTTCTCCTCCGCTGAGCAGCAACGTGAGCGTCAGCGTGTGGATACGGGACGTGAACGACAACTCTCCTCAGATACTGTACCCCGCCCCGGAGGGCGACTCCTTCGTGACCGAGCTGGTCCCCAAAGCTGCGCACGGAGGCTCCGTGGTGTCCAAAGTGATAGCGGTGGACGCCGACTCCGGACAGAACGCCCGGCTGTCCTATCATATAGTCAAGTCCACGGATCCGGGACTTTTCGCCATCGGTCTCCACAGTGGAGAGATCAGGACCCGGCGGGACATTTGCCAATCTGACGGCGTGAAGCAGAACCTGATGGTGGCGGTGAAAGATAACGGACAGCCCCCTCTCTCCGCCACCTGCTCCGTGTATTTACTTCTTTCCGATAACTCGGCCGAGTTGCCGGAACTCATGGACGTTTCCTCCGACGAGCGGGAGAAGAATTCCAAAGTCACCTCTTATCTGACGGTGGCGCTGGTGTCCGTGTCCGCCTTCTTTGTGACCTTCATGGCGGCGGTCCTGGCTGGGAGCTTTTGCCGCAGGAGAAAGCCCAGACTGTCGTCGGACGGAGCGGTCGCCGTCCCCGGCGCGTACCTCCCTCCTGATTACGCAGATGTCGACGGCGCGGGAACTTTAGGCGGCGCCTACGACTACGACGCCTACTTGACGACGGGCTCCAGGACCAGCGACTTCAACTTTGTGCGTTCTTACGATGACGACACGCTGCCCGCTGACCGCGCGCTCGCGAAGATTCCCAGCGACTTCGATGACGAGCTTCGCGATTCTTTCGACCCACTCTTGAGGTAGGCACGAACATTAATGCCTTTTATTTTTCTCAAAGGTTTTGTTGTCACAATTCCATTTGCCCGAGCCTGTACATTCAAATCATTTCCAAGCGCAAGTGTCCTTTCCCGCATCTTCAACCTTTCTAATCATGACATGTTTGTGTGCATTTTGATTCGTATATGCTAAACCGTTAAAATGATTGTCCAGTTCCTTTTGGTAGGCTTTTAAACTGAAAACACTTACTTGATCAGTGTCTGAAAAGCTCAGTCTTGTGATACTTGCTTTTCCCAGTGTCGTGGTGTGCACGACTGACAATCCCTTGTTTCTCACTCACTGACAGTATTTGCTAAAAGTTATTTCGCTGGCTGAATGTTCCCCGATTGACTATTCAGTGACTACTCCATGATGGAGTCTACCTTTTGGCCAAAATCAGCTGGGATTGCTTCCAGCTCCCTGTAAACTGAACGGGATGAGCGGTTGAAAATGATCGTGCGGTTTTACCTGTAGTTTCATTTGGTCTTGAGACAGATGCCGGTATTATTCAGCCGTGCAACGCTTAGGACCTTTTACATTTTTGTCACTTTGGAGAGTGGGTCCGTCTCACAATTGACCAACAATTAAACACTGTTTGTGTTTAACTTGAAACTTGTAAGTTGACAACAATTTAAGTGGAGAATGTGGTCCACAGTTTCAGTATCATGTAATCTCCCTTCTTTCATTTATTAAATAGGGTAAATGTTTCCATTGGAAATGATTTCCTGTCCTTGTTGTCAGTAGAATTCCTGCTTTTGCAATTTTTGTTTTTTAATTTCCTCCATAGTTGTTTGATTCATATACGTCGCGACATATTTATATATGTGGCTCTTTATTGTTCTGTGTTGAAAGAAAAATAATGATACAATACTTATACGATCCGAGCTGCCCTTTATGGATATTGCTTTGCGCGATGGGGCAGAGTCACAATCGATGGAAAAGGCCTCCCCTGAATTGCTGCACTCATCGAAATTGAATGTCTCGTTCAGGTGAAAAATTAAGATACAGAATGAATATGCAGTTCATCCAATCGGGACTTCAGTGAGGCCCGACCGAGTATTAGTCAGCCGGCCTCGTAAAGAAAAAGTTCTTGATAGGATTTCTTCTTCCCGGTTCTTTGAATGTTTGGTGGTGATCTTGTTTCCAAATAAGAATCTTGAGACACTAGACTTGTCTTGGAGGATTTAATACAACGAAACCAAGAATACCAATTTATCAGTTTCATGGATTCCAAGGCTATGGTCGGATGGAAGCGTGAAGTGCACCGGACTCTCTTCCTTCTCTCGTGGGATCCGTAAGCCGAGTGGTACCTCTTTTCAGATAACAGTCAGTTTCCTCAGCGGCTCCTCATCAAAACATCTCTCAACTGATCTCAGCCTGAATGTTATCGGTATGTCTGTGGTGCGTGCGTGTGTGTGTGTGTGTGTGTTCATAACATTGTGGTCAGTTTTTACAAACAAAAGCGAGTGTGTGTGTCCTAGTGTCCTGTAAGCAGCAACATAGAAATATATCGCACGATCCCAAACTCTGATTAAATGAGTCATAAAAGAGGAGTCTGTCAATTCTCCTTTTGGCTCGACTTTTCTTGTTTTGTTACAATGTTTTTGAAAGATATACTTCAGAAAGACGGCGGTCTGTTTATAAATCCTTTGTACGAAAGAGAAAAAAAAGAACAGATACAGTAAGCGTCTCCGTTAATGAGAGGAAATGTAAAGCCGATGAGGTTTCGTGTTGTGCTCAGTTTTTGTAAAACCTGTATCCCTTTTATGCCGGAACAGTTTTGCTGTGTCACAATGGAGTTTTTAAGGTACTGCTGTGGTATTATAATTGAGTTTTATTGGGAATCAGATTTGATCAGTTGAACAGAACAAAGTTTCTCGAAGGGAGAAAGAAACAAAGACAAAAGAAAAAGCACTAATTGCAAATAGGATGAGAGAAGTCAATCATTACATTATCTCCAACAATGAAATGTTAAATATGAGTGTTGCATGGGGCTGCAGTGCTACACCCTGTGAGGGAAGGACAGGACAAGATGGAACAGGACAAAGACAGGAGAAGAAACACGCAGGACCAGGGTGGTGAACCCGGCTGTACAACTGCAGTGTGGTGGCATTAATGATGTAAATTATAAAAGTCTACAGGAGCAGAGTATAAGTGAGGGGGGCACACAAGCGATTTGCATATTCATGAGTTGTTTGTCGCAGTAAATGCGGGAGCCCACAGCCAGTGAATGAGTCCTAGGGGTGTGTGTCTGCGGATACATGCAAGTGAATTGACACCGTTTGACACAAAGACTGACAGACGTGTCCTGAAATTGCTGTGCCCGCACCGCGGTGGCTGAGGACCCCACCCGATCAATCGAGGGCCGGGATCGGGCCCAGGGGTCCACCCGAGAGCAGCCCGGCGGACGGGACCCGGGGCGGTCCGCCTGCCCCACCGAGGCGCCCCGACAACCGGCCGCCCAGCCTCCGTACGTCCACGAGACCAAAGTCCTCCGTATGCTGCTGTAGTATATTGGAGCATTGTGGCTGATTACTATTTTTGAGATTTGAGCAACCTATTAGGGGATTTAGCGTAAGGTTAAAATCACCTCCCATAATAATTGTAGAAGTGGCTGACAAGTTTCACAAGTGCGAAAAGAGCATGTGAAAAAAGGCTGGATCATCTTTATTTGGAGCGTATACGTTGACAATTGGATAAAGCTTGTTAAATATTGTAGCCTGTAAAATGATATATCGGCCTTCTGGATCCGCTACTGTACTATTTATTGTCAAAAGTAGTCTTTTATGGACTAGTATTGAGACCCCTCTTGGTCTACAGTTATGAAAGGCCGAGATAACCTGAGTGAAATTCGAGTCAATGAGGCATTTTTCTTCTGACTTCGTAAGGTGCGTTTCTTGTAATAGGAGGAGGTCTCTTTTAAATGTCGTGGTATAAACCATAATCTTAATTCTCTTTGCCTGTGATCGAATGCCGTTGACATTCCAAGACACGAATGTTAAGTGTGACATATAATGGGTGTGTGTATATCATCATTTTAAATAGATTTGGTACGATGCATTCTTTGTTGTTGTTGTTGTTTTTTTGTTTGTTTTTTTGACGGTTTTCGGGAGATTTCTTGGTATTGTGTTGACGAATGTTATTTAGAGAGGGTGATAGAGATGCTATATTTAAGTACTGCAAAGCCAGGGTACATAGAAGGGTAGCGAACAAACAGTGACATGGGGATAATATGGTGTGCGGTGGTGGTTTGTGGTGCGCAAAAAGAGTTTCGAGCGACTTGTGCGTTCAGTGTGTGTGGAAGCAAGCAGAGCAGGAAAGCAGAGAGATAGGAGTGAGGATTCATGCCGGTGGCGTGCGTGTGTCCGTTTTTGTTGATCGAAGCAAAAGTGAAACGAAATACAACACATTATTGACAATTCATAACGGCAACAGATCAAAAGTAGTACTTATCGACAAAGAGCCAGGGCGTGACGTTGGCATCACGAAACAGTCGGCCGTCGACGTCTTGCTTGTCGACAACGAACCGCGCTCGTTTGCCTTTGTCGCGGAACTCCTTCATCAACGGGTACAAAACTCTACGCCTCTCATTCATCTCCTTGCGGAACTGGTCGTTCATTCCAAACGAAGTCCCTCGACGCTTCCCGACCTTCGGATTTGCTGAAAGTGTTCAAACTTTGCAACGATGGGACGTGGTCGGTTTCCTGGACGAGGGCCTCCCGATCGGAGGACACGGTGAAAAGTAATCTTGTCGACTGTATCTTGCGCGCGGACGTCGTAAAACCTTTCATCTGCACCTCGCGGTCTTGCGGAGCATTGTACGGCCGACACAACCTGGAGCTGAACACGCTCAAGACGGTAGAGATGATCGTGGAATTCAGGAGGCATCCTTCGCCACAGCTGCCCCTCACGTTGTCCGGCCGCCTTGTGTCAACCGTCGAGACCTTCGAGTTCCTGGGAATTACAATCTCTCAGGACCTGAAGTGGGCGACCGACATCAACTCCGTCCTCAAAAAGGCCCAGCGGAGGATGTACTTCCTGCGGCTTCTGAGAAAGCACGGCCTGCCATCGGAGCCGCTGAGGCGGTTCTACACAGCGGTCATCGAATCAGTCCTTTGTTCTTCCATCACAGTCTGGTTTGGCGCCGCTACAAAAAAGGACAAACTCCGACTGCCACGGACAATCAAAACTGCCGAAAGGATTGTCGGTACCCCCCTACCCGCCATTGAGGACTCGCACGCCGCCAGAACTAAGACAAGGGCGTGCGAAATCCTCTCGGACCGTCCGCACCCCGGTCACCGGCTCTTCCGGCTCCTTCCCTCAGGTAGGCGCTACCGATCGACGCAAACGAGAACTAGTAGACATTCCGACAGCTTCTTCCCTCTTGCGATCACCTTCCTAAACACCTAACCTATAATTCCATGACGACAAGCTGGCAATTTTTTGACTTGAGTTGGTTGTCACATTTCTGTGGGGCCAATGATGTATGACTCGTGCACTCACTGCAGTTGTCTCGCCACGCTGCACTATTTGCATATACTGGCCACTCGTGCCAGAGTAGCATCTGCTCTATTTGCACACCCATCGAGGAGTATCTGTAACATTTGCACAACCGACATTGTCCCAGATGATCGCACTACTCGTCACTTTAAACCGCATACGCTCCTTGAAGTCTCGGCGCCCTTTGCACAATGGTCATTGCACCGGACTATCGCAATATGAGTCATTCGAACTGCTCTAAGTGCTCGAGGACTCTGCATCTTTTTGCACAATTGTTTTTTGTCAATGTCTTGATGTCCCCAAAGTGTTCTGTAAATTGACCGTCCGTTGTACTAGAGCGGCTCCAACGACCGGAGACAAATTCCTTGTGTGTTTTGGACATACTTGGCAAATAAAGATGATTCTGATTCTGATTCTGATGGAATGCCTGAGAGAATGAGGATGTCACGCGTGCTTCTTGATTGAATGTCCAACGTAGTTTCTTTCACGAGTTTATATTCCATTCTAAGAGTTTGTAGTTCTGCTGACGTTGACATGTTTGATCGAAGCGCAGTTTTATCTAATCTTCGCTCGTACACTTGTTGTCGCGTGAATTCCAAGCGCTTTCTGAGTTCGGTGATCTCTTGGCGAAGCAAATCGAGTGCAATTGACAATTTCTTGTCTCCCAGCAAATTTCGTAATGTCATCGAACTTCCTTGAATATTATTTTGGAGCTCGCAGCACAGTGATCTCGTAGTTTTGCACATTTGGCCCACAATCAGGAGACCTGGCTTTCGATCTCCATTGAAATGTGTGTGGAGTTTTCATGTTCTCCCCGCACTTTGTTGGGAGTTTTCTCCAGGTTCTCCGGGTTCCTCCAAGTCTCCATCCCCATGAAATAGCCGACTGTTAAATTTCCCTCGGGTCCCTTCAAAGGTTGGTTGGTTAAGTCGCTTTTTCATAAAGTACCACGCACTCCGTTTTATTTGACCACAATAGCTTTTTTAACAGTAAATGTTTTTTTTACATTTTTTAAATAAATGATGTCTCTTTCAGGAGCGCCTTTCGAATCTCTGTCCATGGTTCTGAATGCATTTCCCGTTTCCCTGCTGACTGTTGAGCATTTTCTCATAACTTATCTCTTGTTAGAAAGCATTCATTTTACAGTCATTTACATTTCTCTGGGAATCGTTTTCCATCGTTTACATTTGTTGTATATACGTTCATATTTTATTTTAGTATCTCAAAAAGTACGTTCACAGAACAGTCCAATTTGATCAATGAATGCTCATGCTAAATGCAAGTCCCAAAGGTGTGTGCTCATGTTGGTTATTTTTTGGTGTTATGTCAAGAAAAGTACTCTAGGTGTCAGTATGCACTCACAAACAAAATGTATTGGCACTCCCTCTCACTTCCGTGGACGCACAAACCCGATTTTTATTGTGCCGCTCTGCTCGAGACGTGTGACGCGACTGCGGTCGAAAAAGTGGCGGATGTCCGTGGACATCAAATTCCTATTCTTGTTTATCTTGAAGAACGGAGATTTTTATTTTTATTTTACGGCGCAATGGAGGACGAAAGATTTGCGTCTTTCCACCGCGGCCTCGTTTTTCTTTTCCTTTTCCTCCACCCCGTCAACGGAGACGTCAGCTACTCTATCCCAGAGGAGATGAAACGTGGATTTGTCGTCGGCAATATGGCCAAGGATTTGGGACTAAATTTGGGCCAGTTATCTGCTCGTAAAGCGCGCATTGATGGAGAAGACGACCACGTCCAACACTGCGGCATCAACCTCAACACTGGTGACTTGGTTGTTCAGGAAAGGATCGACAGGGAAGATCTTTGTGGCAAAAAGGCATCGTGTGTTTTAAAGCAGGAACTTGTACTGGAAAACCCGTTAGAACTACATCGTATTAATATTCGTGTTGGAGACATGAATGATAATTCTCCACAGTTTAATGAAGATACGCTTAAATTTGAAATCCGAGAATCAGCGGTTAAGGGTGCTCGTTTTCTTCTGAGAGAAGCACACGATGCAGACATTGGAGAAAATGCTGTTCAAAGCTACACTTTGCAGCAGAATGATCATTTTAAATTAATTGTAAACTCAAAAGCAGGTGGACGAAAGTACTGTGAATTGGTTTTAGACAAGGAATTGGACAGAGAAGATAAAAAAGACATGATGCTCTTGCTGACCGCCTATGATGGCGGCTCCCCTCAGAGATCAGGAACAGTCGTCATCCACGTCACCGTTTTGGACGCGAATGATAACGTGCCCGTATTTAGTCAAGCGGTCTATGAATCAAGTCTGGCTGAAAATTCTCCTCTTGATACTTTGGTGATCACAGTGAGCGCGAGTGATGCAGACGAAGGAATAAATAGCGAAATCACTTTCGCATTTGACCATGTTTCTGATGACAATAGCAATATTTTTACTTTACACCCCAAAACTGGAGAAGTGAGAGTAGCTGGTGTTGTCGATTATGAGAAAGTATCATCTTACGAAATGCAAATAAGTGCGGTAGATGGTCCAGGATTAATTTCCTATTGTTCTTTAATTATAAATCTCATTGACATCAATGACAACGCCCCGGTGATAAATATCAAGTCGCTGACCGACCCGGTGGCGGAGAACGTGCCGCCCGGCACCGAGGTGGCCATCGTTCACGTGCAGGACAGAGACTCTGAGCGGAACGGGCAGGTCCGCTGCTCCGTCCGACGAGACGTCCCCTTCCGCTTAGTTCCTTCCATCAAGAACTATTATTCTCTGGTGACGAGCGGCCGGCTGGACCGCGAACTGGTGTCCGATTACAACATTACAATCGGCGCCAGCGACGAGGGCTCTCCTCCTCTGTCCTCCCGGAAAAGTCTTCGCCTGTCCGTCGCCGACGTCAACGACAACCCGCCCGCGTTCGAGCGAGAGTCCTACAGCGCCTACGTGAGCGAAAACAACGAAGCCGGCTCGGCTTTGTGTCGGGTGAGCGCCCGAGACCCCGACCGGAGACAGAACGGCACGGTGGTTTATTCTCTGTTGGCGGGCGCCGAGGTGAACGGCGCCCCGGCGTCCTCCTACGTATCGGTGGACGGAGACACGGGGGCCGTCCGCGCCGCGGGCTCCTTGGATTACGAAGACTTGAGGAGTTTTCGAGTCCACGTGGTGGCCAGAGACAAGGGTTCTCCTCCGCTGAGCAGCAACGTGAGCGTCAGCGTGTGGATACGGGACGTGAACGACAACTCTCCTCAGATACTGTACCCCGCCCCGGAGGGCGACTCCTTCGTGACCGAGCTGGTCCCCAAAGCTGCGCACGGAGGCTCCGTGGTGTCCAAAGTGATAGCGGTGGACGCCGACTCCGGACAGAACGCCCGGCTGTCCTATCATATAGTCAAGTCCACGGATCCGGGACTTTTCGCCATCGGTCTCCACAGTGGAGAGATCAGGACCCGGCGGGACATTTGCCAATCTGACGGCGTGAAGCAGAACCTGATGGTGGCGGTGAAAGATAACGGACAGCCCCCTCTCTCCGCCACCTGCTCCGTGTATTTACTTCTTTCCGATAACTCGGCCGAGTTGCCGGAACTCATGGACGTTTCCTCCGACGAGCGGGAGAAGAATTCCAAAGTCACCTCTTATCTGACGGTGGCGCTGGTGTCCGTGTCCGCCTTCTTTGTGACCTTCATGGCGGCGGTCCTGGCTGGGAGCTTTTGCCGCAGGAGAAAGCCCAGACTGTCGTCGGACGGAGCGGTCGCCGTCCCCGGCGCGTACCTCCCTCCTGATTACGCAGATGTCGACGGCGCGGGAACTTTACGCGGCGCCTACGACTACGACGCCTACTTGACGACGGGCTCCAGGACCAGCGACTTCAACTTTGTGCGTTCTTACGACGACGACACGCTGCCCGCTGACCGCGCGCTCGCGAAGAATCCCAGCGACTTCGATGATGAGCTTCGCGATTCTTTCGACCCTCTTGAGGTAGGCAGCTTTCACAGATAAAAGCCATCCTGTACATGAAGAACTATATTGTAGATTATCAATTTTATTGCTCTGGCAGCAGTGTTCCTTTCGTATTTCATGTATCACATTGGAACCATTTTGTCATCTAATAACTTTTGATTCTCTTCTCTTTCTTCATATGTACATTCCCAATTTCTGAAAATTGTACAGTGACCGTCTGCTCGTCATTGGGATTTTGTGGTGGGCCGTTTGATTATTTTTTTTCCTTAGGAAAACTTTTTAACTTTTTGACAGATTCCTGACCACTGACATTTGGTGAATTTCTTCCTTCTTCTCATTTTTTCTTTTTTTATTATTATTTTTTTTTGGGCAAATCATGAGTTTCTCCCTCTCTCTGTGTGTTAATGCTTCATAACGTTATGAATGATTTCCAGTTACAGTGTCATGTTTGAGTCTGTGTTCTACAATGGTTTGGTTTTCAGGACACTTTATCGAGTCCTGTATTTTCAGTAAAGACAGTTATTAAGGCTGAAACTGCAAGAAACATGCCTTCTAATCTATAAAGCAATCGGATACAGAATGTGGATCTCACTCAAAGAGAGGAAAAGTAGCATCAGCTTCTTTTAGTTTCTTGCATTTCGGAACATTTTGTGTCCATGTACTCACAGTCCCGTCCAAAAGTATTGGAACGGCAAGGTCAATTCCTTTGTTTTTGTTGCATGCTGAGGACATTTGGGTTTCAGATCAAAAGATGAATACGAGACAAAAGTGCAGAATCCCAGCCTTCATTTCATCATATTTCCATCTCGATGTGTTGAACAACTCAGGACAGAGCACCTTTTGTTTGAAGCCACCCACTTTTCAAGTGAGCAAAAGTATTGGAACAGACATGATCAAATGAACTTCGAGTGAATAATATTTCATATTTGTTGGCATAACCCTTCTTTGCAATAACTACATCAAGGCTGCGACGCATTGACGTCACCATACTGTCGCATTCTTCATTTGAAATGCTTTTCTAGGCATTGAATGCAGCCTCTTTCAGTTCTTGTTTGTTTTGGGATTTTCTCACATCGGTCTCCTCTTCAGGAGGTAAAATGCATGCTCTGTTGGGTTAAGGTCTGGTGATTGACTTGGCCAGTCTAAGACCTTCCACTACCCCCCCCCCCCCCCCACCCGATGAAGTCCGTTGCTGCGTTGGCAGTTTGTTGTGGGTCATTGTCTTGTTGCATGATGAAGCTTCTCCTGATTAATCTGGATGCATTTTTCTGAAAATAGAAAGTAGCTCGAACCATTTGTAATCTGATCAAGAAATGGAAAGTGTTTGGGGCTTTTACTTCCGTCGTTGATGAAAGAGGCAAGAAAACGCTATTTAGAGTGTTTATTGAAAGTGAACACGCCTTTGTTCAAATACAAAGTAGCAAAGAAAATAAGACCATAGTATACAATTTAAAGGCATGTTTTAAAAAAAATGTCACCAATGATCTTTATAATTGAATTGAAATATAATCAAATAGTTGGTGGTGAAGTGACCGATGCTGTAGTGGTGGTACATTGCCTTAGTTGGGTGCAGGCATGGTGGATTCAGTTCCCACTCAGTGACGGTGCGAATGTGAGCGCGATTGCTTGGCCTGATATTTGGAGTGATTCAGAAGTCCCTTGCTTGCTTTATTTTTTTCAAGTTTAGTCGTGGTTTATTCTTTTTGTATGAATAAGAAAATAGTGGTAAAAGGGTTATGTTCGCATTCTACTGTATATCCAAAATGTACCTCGGTTGTTTATCTCATTCTCTATATTTGACATGGTTATAGTACATTTTGTACCTTTTTTTTTTTTAGCTTTGTGTGTCAGCGATAAAAGTTTAGATTTAAATCAAATAAACCATTGAAATTGTCATTTGTGGGGGGAAAAAAAACAAAAAAACGGATCTTTTTGCCCATATTGGACGAGTCCATGACTGCCGAGTGTTCGGCCAGAATGTTGCATCGGTCCAAGTGTTTGCTCGAGACTGCGCCACAGTGCATCCATCCATTTGAGGAAAATAACTCTTGATTGCATTTTCTGAATGTATCGTATTAAAGCATTTGCCCTGACGTCACCGTTCTAATCATTATGACTTGGTCGAAGAAGTCTTTGCGAACTCCACTTTAGTGGTTTCGAAGGAACCTTTTGTCAATTCTTGCTGGCATCTTGTTGAAACAGGTCCGCTGTTTTGAATGCCACCGCCTGCTTCCCTGTCCATGGTGCTGAATTCAGTCCAACTTTTTTCTCGACTGACTCATCAGCTTCATCTCTTTCTTTTTTGTATTGTACAAAAATTAATAATAATACAGATAATATTGGAGTAGTTAACTTAAAGTTAACTTTAGAAAATATACCTTTTATATCCGTATAATGCTTATAAAAAATATGTTTTATGCAAACAGTCATCCATAATCATACTCAGACATGCGTGATGTTTATGATTATCCCGTAATATTTATTAAAAACAACTGGGTGTTATGGCAATGAATGCACTCTAGAGGTCAGTATGCACTCAGAAACAAAAGCTGCTTCTTCATTTCCCACGCCATCACGTCGAGACGCAGACAAGATTTTAGTTTTGTGGAGCTCTGGTCTATATGTCTGACTGTGACTGCGGTGTCGGAAGCTGTGGATATACCCGGAGCGATCATCGTGACATCATTGTCGATCTCCTGTCAAATTGGAAGTGATTTTTACAAATATTTTCAGTGCAATGGCGAACAAAAGATTTGCGTCTTTCCGCCGCGGCCTCGTTTTTCTTTTCCTTTTCCTCCACCTCGTCAACGGAGACGTCAGCTACTCTATCCCAGAGGAGATGAAACGTGGATTTGTCGTCGGCAATATGGCCAAGGATTTGGGACTAAATTTGGGCCAGTTATCTGCTCGTAAAGCGCGCATTGATCCAGAGGACGACAACGTCCAACACTGCGGCATCAACCTCAACACTGGTGACTTGGTTGTTCAGGAAAGGATCGACAGGGAAGATCTTTGTGGCAAAAAGGCATCGTGTGTCTTAAAGCAGGAACTTGTACTGGAAAACCCAATGGAACTACATCGTATTAATATTCGTGTTGTAGACATTAATGATAATGCTCCACAGTTTAATGAAGAGTCACTCAAATTAGAAATTCGTGAGTCGGCAGACAAGGAGGAACGTTTTCATCTGAGAGAAGCACACGATGCCGACATTGGAGAAAATGCTGTTCAAAGCTACACTTTGCAGCAGAATGATCATTTTAAATTAATTGTAAACTCAAAAGCAGGTGGACGAAAGTACTGCGAATTGGTTTTAGACAAGGAATTGGACAGAGAAGCTAAAAAAGACATGATGCTCTTGCTGACCGCCTATGATGGCGGCTCCCCTCAGAGATCAGGAACAGTCGTCATCCACGTCACCGTTTTGGACGCGAATGATAACGTGCCCGTATTTAGTCAAGCGGTCTATAAAGCCAGTCTGGCTGAAAATTCTGCTCTTGATACTTTGGTGATCACAGTGAGCGCGAGTGATGCAGACGAAGGAATAAATAGCGAAATCACTTTCGCATTTGACCATGTTTCTGATGACAATAGCAATATTTTTACTTTACACCCCAAAACTGGAGAAGTGAGAGTAGCTGGTGTTGTCGATTATGAGAAAGTATCATCTTACGAAATGCAAATAAGTGCGGTAGATGGTCCAGGATTAATTTCCTATTGTTCTTTAATTATAAATCTCATTGACATCAATGACAACGCCCCGGTGATAAATATCAAGTCGCTGACCGACCCGGTGGCGGAGAACGTGCCGCCCGGCACCGAGGTGGCCATCGTTCACGTGCAGGACAGAGACTCTGAGCGGAACGGGCAGGTCCGCTGCTCCGTCCGACGAGACGTCCCCTTCCGCTTAGTTCCTTCCATCAAGAACTATTATTCTCTGGTGACGAGCGGCCGGCTGGACCGCGAACTGGTGTCCGATTACAACATTACAATCGGCGCCAGCGACGAGGGCTCTCCTCCTCTGTCCTCCCGGAAAAGTCTTCGCCTGTCCGTCGCCGACGTCAACGACAACCCGCCCGCGTTCGAGCGAGAGTCCTACAGCGCCTACGTGAGCGAAAACAACGAAGCCGGCTCGGCTTTGTGTCGGGTGAGCGCCCGAGACCCCGACCGGAGACAGAACGGCACGGTGGTTTATTCTCTGTTGGCGGGCGCCGAGGTGAACGGCGCCCCGGCGTCCTCCTACGTATCGGTGGACGGAGACACGGGGGCCGTCCGCGCCGCGGGCTCCTTGGATTACGAAGACTTGAGGAGTTTTCGAGTCCACGTGGTGGCCAGAGACAAGGGTTCTCCTCCGCTGAGCAGCAACGTGAGCGTCAGCGTGTGGATACGGGACGTGAACGACAACTCTCCTCAGATACTGTACCCCGCCCCGGAGGGCGACTCCTTCGTGACCGAGCTGGTCCCCAAAGCTGCGCACGGAGGCTCCGTGGTGTCCAAAGTGATAGCGGTGGACGCCGACTCCGGACAGAACGCCCGGCTGTCCTATCATATAGTCAAGTCCACGGATCCGGGACTTTTCGCCATCGGTCTCCACAGTGGAGAGATCAGGACCCGGCGGGACATTTGCCAATCTGACGGCGTGAAGCAGAACCTGATGGTGGCGGTGAAAGATAACGGACAGCCCCCTCTCTCCGCCACCTGCTCCGTGTATTTACTTCTTTCCGATAACTCGGCCGAGTTGCCGGAACTCATGGACGTTTCCTCCGACGAGCGGGAGAAGAATTCCAAAGTCACCTCTTATCTGACGGTGGCGCTGGTGTCCGTGTCCGCCTTCTTTGTGACCTTCATGGCGGCGGTCCTGGCTGGGAGCTTCTGCCGCAGGAGAAAGCCCAGACTGTCGTCGGACGGAGGGGTCGCCGTCCCCGGCGCGTACCTCCCTCCTAATTACGCAGATGTCGACGGCGCGGGAACTTTAGGCGGCGCCTACGACTACGACGCCTACTTGACGACGGGCTCCAGGACCAGCGACTTCAACTTTGTGCGTTCTTACGACGACGACACGCTGCCCGCTGACCGCGCGCTCGGGAAGAGTCCCAGCGACTTCGATGACGAGCTTCGCGATTCTTTCGACCCACTTGAGGTAGATCAATTTTCCTTTGTGGCTTATTTTGTTGTTGTTTTTTTGCCTTTTAATGATAAACATTGCCGTCAATGCATTTGATACTTGTAGTCAGTATATCAAATATTTTGTCATTCCACTTAGTTTGTTTTTGTTTTTAGTCGGTTACTTAGAATTTGGGATGCAGAATTAATCGACTTTTTATTGTGATTTTGGCTGCCACGATTAGATGAGCCTGATCGTCGGGGAAATGTTTCATTTAAAATGTGGGCACTGCTGCATACGAAAAGTGCTCCATTTGGACCAGTGTCGGCAATGTAGTCAGCCAGCCACCAGGGGACGAGCATATGGTTAAGGCTTCATTCAGGCGTGCACCCCGATACGTGGCCAACTTCAAAATACAATTCTAAAACGACATTTATGTCCAATGTAGGAATATATGAAGTTTTGATTTAGAAGTTGTTCTTCTCAGCACATTGGCAGACAGACGGCATGTCACTGTAACAGTCTTAACGATCGTTCTTGCGGCTGCCTTGACTTCAACTTTTCGGCTGGCCTGATCTCAATGAAAAAAACATCAAGAGTAAATAGCGAGGGAAATCACAACTGTCGAGCTCTTTGCAGTTTGTGACCATGCACGACTGACCCAACGGTCAAGCAGAACAACGGAGACGTATCGTCCTTGGCAGTTAACTATATTGACGACGGGGATTTTCCAACAAAAAGTCTGTGCTTACAGCCTAATGTTTTGCATTAACTATATTTGCGTCCATTAAGTTGCAATTCATGACTGCACTTTGTAATAGCACATTTTCTTCAGTTAGCCTTTGGTAAAACAGAATTGGCTAGGAGGGTGTTAATTTTTTGTATTATCTACCATTTATTCTCATTTGAAGAATAATTTTGAACTAAACACTGTTACATATTGTTTGTTGAAAAGTAGTGCAATAAAAATGAAGATTTCTCCCTCAGAAAACATGAGGAATAATTGTGATTCATAATCATGATTACGACATTGATCAATAGAATCCTGATTATTATTTTGGCTATAATCGTGTGGCCCTACTTAGAATTTTTATACACCCAAATCTTTCTCATCATCATTTCATGCTGGGGAAAACATTCTAATATATCCAACATATGACAGTACAGTATTGGCAGGTAACAAAACCAACTAATTTTCAGCTTTTTTTCCTCATTGTACCTCTATTTCTTTTTTCTAGTTTCCAGGTAATTTGGTTTAACGGGTTAGTTAAACCAAATTCCTTTTGAGATGGTTTAGTTTCGATATAGTCGTTACGTTGGATCGGTCCGTAACTATCTAATTCGATTTTTCAAAACCCAAAATGAAGCATAACACATATACCTTAACCACAACACAAACTGTGATGAGCAAAATACAAAATGTAAGACTTGAATTGAGAGTTTATTGTCTCCCAACACTCTGGCAGAAATGTCCCCACGTCCATCTTCGGCGGCTGTTCCTCTCACTCGCGCGATTAATATGAAGTCTCGTCTTGACGAACCAAGTCCGAGGGTTTGTTTGGCCATCTTGCGTGCTGCGTGGGTTTGTGGCTCTCTGACGCACTCATGAACTCCTCGACGAAACCAAAACCAAATCGAAATCAATGAGTTCATATAAAGCAACTCATTAAAGGGCCACACTTACTGTGCGTCATCTCCACACCGTTACAATGTTAACATTGCGTTAGCATGCGCACCGCACATTACAAAGGCAATTACAATATGCTGGTGGACAAGTCGACCAAAACTGTTGCGGTTTGATTAAATATGGTTCATCACCAACCACCTAACTGTTTTTTTTAGGTCTTGAATCCCTTTATGGAAAACGATTCCTTGGTGAATTTCTCCGCCTGTCTGATCTGCTGTCAGGTTTCTGCACGAGTCGTTCGGGGGCAGAGGGCAAAAGACTGTTTACCTTTGAAAGGGGCGGTCCAGTAGTTTATTCAACGTTCCCCTGAATTGAATAACTCCTGTTTGAGGAAATGTGACATTTTAACTGTTGAAACTTGTGCATTCATTTGAATATTTTGGGATGTGTCCAGTTCTCACCGAAGCTGCGCTTGCTCTTGATGACGCCGTCACCATTCGGGATGCTCTTTATTCAATGGCTTTGCTCTAATCAAACGTTAATTAGTCATGCGGTTTGTGTTCTGATTTTTGATTCCTACTTGTTGAGCGTGACTGTGGTTTCGTGTCTGCCTTTGGATTGATTTAGCTCTATTGTAAGTCTCGGGCATGTTTGTGTTCCGTGTGGGCTCTGGTCCACTGAAATCCCGCTCATGCCGTCAAGTCGTCATGTCTCCGATCAAGTTTAGAGACCCGTTCTGTCCAGTAAATATGAGTAATTGCCTGAGATTTGCTCCTAAACTCGGTCAGTTGTTCGCGAACTTTATCGCGATGTGATCCGAGGTTCAGCACTTCTGACGTTAAGGCATTGACTCAAGCCACAAGGACTGTCAATATGCTTTGAAATGGGGAGTTGCAATGGTTTGAAAACAAAAGTCTTAAAGGGGGTTGCATTTCAGTTCAAAACAGTTCATAGAATAGATTTTATTTAAAAAACGAAGTTGCGGTTCAAAACAGCACCTGAATTAAACTGCTGGAATTAAGTGCATTTAAGTTAAAAACAACACATGGTTTAAATGTGGTTTTAAAAACGTATTCATGAAATGAATTCATATAAAACTACAATTCAAAACTACCCCCCCCCCCCTAAAAAAAAAAAAAAAAAAACCAAAAAAAAACCAAAAAGCAAGCAAGCAAACAAACCTGTTCCCAGCTGCAATGAGAGCGCTTGCAGTGCCAGCGTTGTTCAGGTCTTCAGCCACGCTGGAATCATCATGAGGCCACGTCGAGCTCGGCTTGCATGGAGCAGACGCTTTTATATTCATATATATTATATTCATATATTCATATTTGGCAAAAGCTACGACTCGTAGTCATGGAAATGGCTCAAGATATTGTGTAGAAAGACCGATGTTGTATTTTCGCTTTCAGTTGTTGAGTGGAAGGGGGAAAAAAAAAAAAAAAAAACAGGCTGCAGTTTTTGTGAAAGCATACGTTTTGTTCACCCGTATTCCAATACAGGCTACACGATGATGATTGAAGTTGCGTGACGGAAATGTGTTGAATGAGAGCAGATTATTTGGAGCGGTGTTCTACACTCATACAGGTTAGTGACGAGACCAAAAATTGCACCATTCGATTGTATAGGTTTTCGTACATCAACTTGGAACAGTGGGACCGATGGTTCACGTCCGCCTGACATTGCAACTGTTTTGCAACTATTATTATGAAAATAATAATCGTAATAATAGTGATCTCATTTTTTTTTGCTTTCAATTTTCATTTATGTTTTTGTATTTCGTACACAAAGGTGCACGCATGATGATTTTCTTAGCAAATGTCCTTTTGAACGACATCTGTAACGGCCATCTAATTATTATTATTTTTCTTATTATTATTGTCGACATGCGCACGCAGTCAGTGGCTCTACCGCAAGCAATCCTCGCGGTGTCAGTATGCACCAACAGACGGGGAAAGACGTCCTCTCCGTTTCTTTGTGAATGAAGTCATCGCCTCAGTCTCATTTTGTGCCGGTGCTGTCCACGGCGAGTTTCTTTTGTGACTGCCTGCTGCCATTGTTTTTACTTTGCGATAAATAACCACGATCATTTGAATATATTTGGAGCGAGCGGACTCCATTTATTTATTATTTGGGACCGACGGTCTCTGCTCTGCGGCGCAATGAGACGCGGCAGAACGGCGCTACGTTTTGGACTTGCTTTTGTGTTTCTCGTCCTCCATTCCGTCCGCGGGGACGTGAGCTATTCTGTTCCGGAGGAGATGAAACGCGGATCCGTCATCGGGAACATCGCTCGGGACCTGGGAATGGACTCCGGTAGGCTCGCCTCTCGCAAGGCCCGCGTCGACACGGAGAATAGCAACGTGAAATGTTGCGCTATTCATCTCAATACCGGAGACTTGGTTGTACAAGAAAGGATCGACAGAGAAGGGCTGTGCGCCAAAAAGCCGACGTGTGTCATCAAACAGGACTTGGTTCTGGAAAGCCCGCTTGAAGTGCACCGTGTCAATATCCGCGTTCAGGATATTAATGACAACGCGCCGCAATTTAAAGAAGGTTTGCTGAAATTGGAAATTCGTGAATCTGCGGTCAAGGGTGCGCATTTTCTGTTGGATGAGGCCCACGATGCAGATATTGGTGAACATGCTGTTCAGGGTTACTCCCTTGAGAAGAATGAACATTTCTCATTAAACGTCAAGACGAAGGGGATTGGACGTAAATATGGCGAATTAGTCCTCGACAAAGAATTAGACCGAGAGAATGAAAATGAAATTGTACTTCTGCTGACTGCATACGATGGCGGCTCCCCTCAGAGGTCCGGTACAGTCCGAATACACGTCACCGTGCTGGACGCCAATGATAACGCACCTGTGTTTAGTCAGACAGTCTATCAAGCCAGTCTGCCTGAAAACTCGCCCCTTGGTACGTTGGTGATAACATTGAGTGCGATTGACCCCGATGATGGAATAAATGGAGATGTTTTCTATGGATTTGACCACGTTGATGAACGTCAAGTTTTTTCGATGAGTCCGAAATCAGGTGAGGTCAAAGTGGCAGGTGCGATAGATTATGAAAAAGAATCATCGTACGAAATGCAGATAAGTGCCAAAGATGGGCTGGGGTTGGCCTCATATGCAACCCTAATTATTGAAATCATTGACACAAATGACAACGCCCCACTTATTTACGTCAAGTCGCTGACCGACCCGGTGGCGGAGAACGTGCCGCCCGGCACCGAGGTGGCCATCGTTCACGTGCAGGACAGAGACTCTGAGCGGAACGGGCAGGTCCGCTGCTCCGTCCGACGAGACGTCCCCTTCCGCTTAGTTCCTTCCATCAAGAACTATTATTCTCTGGTGACGAGCGGCCGGCTGGACCGCGAACTGGTGTCCGATTACAACATTACAATCGGCGCCAGCGACGAGGGCTCTCCTCCTCTGTCCTCCCGGAAAAGTCTTCGCCTGTCCGTCGCCGACGTCAACGACAACCCGCCCGCGTTCGAGCGAGAGTCCTACAGCGCCTACGTGAGCGAAAACAACGAAGCCGGCTCGGCTTTGTGTCGGGTGAGCGCCCGAGACCCCGACCGGAGACAGAACGGCACGGTGGTTTATTCTCTGTTGGCGGGCGCCGAGGTGAACGGCGCCCCGGCGTCCTCCTACGTATCGGTGGACGGAGACACGGGGGCCGTCCGCGCCGCGGGCTCCTTGGATTACGAAGACTTGAGGAGTTTTCGAGTCCACGTGGTGGCCAGAGACAAGGGTTCTCCTCCGCTGAGCAGCAACGTGAGCGTCAGCGTGTGGATACGGGACGTGAACGACAACTCTCCTCAGATACTGTACCCCGCCCCGGAGGGCGACTCCTTCGTGACCGAGCTGGTCCCCAAAGCTGCGCACGGAGGCTCCGTGGTGTCCAAAGTGATAGCGGTGGACGCCGACTCCGGACAGAACGCCCGGCTGTCCTATCATATAGTCAAGTCCACGGATCCGGGACTTTTCGCCATCGGTCTCCACAGTGGAGAGATCAGGACCCGGCGGGACATTTGCCAATCTGACGGCGTGAAGCAGAACCTGATGGTGGCGGTGAAAGATAACGGACAGCCCCCTCTCTCCGCCACCTGCTCCGTGTATTTACTTCTTTCCGATAACTCGGCCGAGTTGCCGGAACTCATGGACGTTTCCTCCGACGAGCGGGAGAAGAATTCCAAAGTCACCTCTTATCTGACGGTGGCGCTGGTGTCCGTGTCCGCCTTCTTTGTGACCTTCATGGCGGCGGTCCTGGCTGGGAGCTTCTGCCGCAGGAGAAAGCCCAGACTGTCGTCGGACGGAGCGGTCGCCGTCCCCGGCGCGTACCTCCCTCCTGATTACGCAGATGTCGACGGCGCGGGAACTTTACGCGGCGCCTACGACTACGACGCCTACTTGACGACGGGCTCCAGGACCAGCGACTTCAACTTTGTGCGTTCTTACGACGACGACACGCTGCCCGCTGACCGCGCGCTCGGGAAGAGTCCCAGCGACTTCGATGACGAGCTTCGCGATTCTTTCGACCCTCTTGAGGTAGGAACCTTGTGCCAACGTATCCGAAAATTAAATCATTGTTCGAGAAGAACATTAGCCATGGGGTGAATCATCATATTTGTCGCTCGGAGAAGTGTTTGGATGTAAAAAAACTTGCTGTATCGTACTCGTACAGCAACTGAGCTTCTTCATTTGCTCAGTACGAGTTGTTGAGTTCACGCTGCGAATGCGGCAATTGGCTCCTGTCAGCTTGGACTCTGCAATGATCTTCCGCCAATGGAAACGTTTACTGCGACTACCAAACCCACATGCATATAATAGAAGCATATACAACAATGCTTTTCTGCAATGGTGCCACATTGTTTGTGTTGAGTATTTCTACACAACACATTTGTATGATTATTCTCTTTCTTGTATTAACATATTTTCTTGCATGTGTCTCTCTGTTGTGTTTGCGTCTCATTCACACCGGAATACTGAAACACTGTGGAGCCGTGAATATTACAATGCGTGCTCGGAACATATACTTTATTACGGTCCACTTAGACATTGCTGTGAATTCTACAGCTATGTATCGCACACCGTGCAGTAAAACACCTGTAAGGTGCTTCTACTTTTATTATGTATAGTTTCCAATGCATCATGGGATTTTTGTTGACATCACACACCATCAACAGAGAGTTACAATGTATTTATTTTTAAAAATCGATGTTTCTATTCCTTGTGATGCTGACGAACCACACAAGGTAAACGGGAAATCTTTTGGCTTGCAGCAAAAGGAGGCCAACTCGAGCAATCACGGGAAGTACACGCTTTTATTTAATCCACACATTATTCGCGTTTCGTTAATCTTTATGGTTCGTGAGCATTCAGGATGAACGTCTTCATTACGGCAACAGTTCGACATTTCATGGTGCGAGGCATGACGGGAGCCACGTGGCTTCTGCTCGAAGATACAGCAGCTGTCCAGCTAACGTCAACCAAAATCCCGTGATGCAGTGGAAACTGAAGTTAATTCCTGTATGATCACTGTAAAGTATTTGACTGTACGCTATGTGGGGAAAAAGCTGTAGAATGGACAAGAATGTCGACCAGTGTGCACGTAAGACCTTCCTGTCCGATCTTCATCAGCTTTGAGCAGGAGCGTCGCTAGGCTTTCACATCAGTGGTCACTTAGCTCCGCATACAAATTTGTGCGCGGGACTTGCGTTCATTGTTAATTGCAATTCATTGTCAACGAGGGGTGGGGTGCAGGGGGCATTGAGTAGAAAGCAATATTTATCGAGCTGAGGCTTGAGATGACTTTTATGGGGGCTTTGACGATGGACTTTCCACACGAACACAGATGACCGAATATTTTTGGGCGAGCTTGAGAAGGTTTTAGGGGCCGAAGCCCACCTAAAATAGGCGGAAAAACGCCACTTCGCATGGGTACTGCATGCACACTTCGGCTCACTTCAAGTTTCAGTTATGTCAAAGGCTTCCTGCGTGAATGGCATGATACGTTGGTGTGATGTAATTCCAATAATTCATGCGATCATCATTGTCATATACATAACGAGTAAATCGCACAGTACTGGAACTCTTGTGACTATTTTACATGATAATGTACAGAAAGTCAATACATACATATAATCCATGACGTGGCTTTTTTTGTTACTCGTACTTTTTAAAAAACAATAATAATAATAATTTTCTCATTAAGATGCCAATAATTTCATCCATTTGGTTTGCTTTTACTCCACCAAAACAATTTGTTACATCTCAGCTTCGTCCTCACCAAACTCCTCCAACAATGGCCACATTGCTTTGTGTTTTGGACGACAATCGTACTGGAATTAACTCCCCAAGCGTCGCGATACAACATGGAGGAAAAACAAGTTGAGATCATGAAGAGTCGAAGCGAGTTCTTCGCGTGAAGACAATTGTATCAGAGATTTGATATTCAAATCGCTTCAGAGGTTTCATGTCACGACAATGGAAGTCTGATTTTTGAATGCTACTGAAATGATATCCTATGCAATAGTTGCACTTGGAAATACGGCACCTTATTGTTCAATTTGAGGATGACAACACTTCACATTTTCCTTCAAATGAGCATCAACACTGTGATCGTCTGCACACAAAATGTGCATATCAGGTCAAGGGATGGAAAAAAGGGACGATCCGTGAAGCTTCTTGTGGTGTTCGATTTTGACCGAAAGGTATTTGTGGAAAGTGCTGTCGTAAAACCTTTTCGAAACGGATCAAGACATTTTTCGGAGATTGAGTTTGTTCCGGTTCCTTCCCGAGGAAGGAAACCTTTGTCATTGATATCTCAGCTGAAAATGTTCACATGGCGTGGGACCACTTTGGAGGATTAGCAGTTCGGTTGGTCAAATTGTTCATCAAGTCTGATTTGACCAATTTTCAACCCTTTGTGGCTCTTTTATTGGTCGCTGCTTTCACCTCTGTCCATGGTTCTGAAATTCTATCCATGCTGTTGTTATTTGGGCTCCCCTCCCCTCCCCCGAACTTCTTTATTTTGAGTTTGAAAACAAAACTATTTTTCAAGTGATCGACTTTTTTTTCCAGCAGGTAAATGGAACCTGCTAATATTATCCTTTAATTCCAGGACGCACTTTTGCAAAATCCACAATCCAGCATGCAAACTCCGTGCCACAGAAGGATTGTAATTATGATACTTTTTTGGGGTTTCTTAAAACAACCCACAACGGGATGATATTGCAATAAATGCCCTCTAGATGTCAGTATACTCCCATGAACAAACGTTCTTTAATTTCACACCCATTTGTGTCGACGCACAAGCCAGATTTAATTCTTGTGTAGCTCTGGTCGAGACGCTTGATAACGTGGCTTCGGTGGGAAAATCTTATCTGAAATATCCGAAGAGATCAGTCATATTGTTTTTCATCTTAGCAATTATTTTTGCGGCGCAATGGACGACAAAAGATGTTGGCCTTTCCGCCGCGGCCTCGTTTTTCTTTTCCTTTTCCTCCACCCCGTCAACGGAGACGTCAGCTACTCTATCCCGGAGGAGATGAAACGTGGATCTGTCATCGGGAATATTGCCAAGGATTTGGGACTACATTTGGGCCGGTTATCTGCTCGTAAAGCGCGCATTGATGGAGAAGACGACCACGTCCAACACTGCGGCATCAACCTCAACACCGGTGACTTGGTTGTTCAGGAAAGGATCGACAGGGAAGATCTTTGTGGCAAAAAGGCATCGTGTGTTTTAAAGCAGGAACTTGTACTGGAAAACCCAATGGAACTGCACCGTGTTAGTATCCGTGTTGTCGACATTAATGATAATGCTCCACAGTTTAATGAAGATATGAAAATTGAAATTCTAGAAATAGCAGCTAGTGGTGCTCATTTTGTCATTGGAGAAGCACACGATGGAGACATCGGAGAAAATGCTGTTCAAAGATACATTTTGCAGCAGAATGATCACTTCAAATTAAACGTAAACACTCAACCAGGTGGACGAAATTACTGTGAATTGGTCTTAGACAAAGAATTAGACAGAGAAGATAAAAAAGACATGATGCTCTTGCTGACCGCTTATGATGGCGGCTCCCCTCAGAGATCAGGAACAGTCGTCATAAACGTCATCGTGCTGGACGCTAATGATAATGCACCTGTGTTCAGTCAAACGGTCTATAAAGCCACTTTACCCGAAAACTCTCCACCAGATACTTTGGTCATCACAGTAAGTGCGAGTGATGCAGACGAAGGATTAAATAGCGAAATCACATTCGCATTTGACCGCACTTCTGATGGTAGAAGTCATGTCTTTACTTTACACCCTAAGACAGGAGAAGTGAGAGTGGCTGGTGTTGTCGATTTTGAGAAAGTATCGTCTTACGAAATGCAAATCAGCGCTAAAGATGGTCTTGGCTTAGTTTCTTATTCAACTTTAATCATTGACCTTACTGATGTGAATGACAACGCCCCGGTGATAAATATCAAGTCGCTGACCGACCCGGT
The DNA here is from genome assembly GCF_024500275.1 of Phycodurus eques. NCBI lineage: Eukaryota > Metazoa > Chordata > Actinopteri > Syngnathiformes > Syngnathidae > Phycodurus > Phycodurus eques. Next base: position 28,534,874 of record NC_084533.1, read on the forward strand.
GGCGGAGAACGTGCCGCCCGGCACCGAGGTGGCCATCGTTCACGTGCAGGACAGAGACTCTGAGCGGAACGGGCAGGTCCGCTGCTCCGTCCGACGAGACGTCCCCTTCCGCTTAGTTCCTTCCATCAAGAACTATTATTCTCTGGTGACGAGCGGCCGGCTGGACCGCGAACTGGTGTCCGATTACAACATTACAATCGGCGCCAGCGACGAGGGCTCTCCTCCTCTGTCCTCCCGGAAAAGTCTTCGCCTGTCCGTCGCCGACGTCAACGACAACCCGCCCGCGTTCGAGCGAGAGTCCTACAGCGCCTACGTGAGCGAAAACAACGAAGCCGGCTCGGCTTTGTGTCGGGTGAGCGCCCGAGACCCCGACCGGAGACAGAACGGCACGGTGGTTTATTCTCTGTTGGCGGGCGCCGAGGTGAACGGCGCCCCGGCGTCCTCCTACGTATCGGTGGACGGAGACACGGGGGCCGTCCGCGCCGCGGGCTCCTTGGATTACGAAGACTTGAGGAGTTTTCGAGTCCACGTGGTGGCCAGAGACAAGGGTTCTCCTCCGCTGAGCAGCAACGTGAGCGTCAGCGTGTGGATACGGGACGTGAACGACAACTCTCCTCAGATACTGTACCCCGCCCCGGAGGGCGACTCCTTCGTGACCGAGCTGGTCCCCAAAGCTGCGCACGGAGGCTCCGTGGTGTCCAAAGTGATAGCGGTGGACGCCGACTCCGGACAGAACGCCCGGCTGTCCTATCATATAGTCAAGTCCACGGATCCGGGACTTTTCGCCATCGGTCTCCACAGTGGAGAGATCAGGACCCGGCGGGACATTTGCCAATCTGACGGCGTGAAGCAGAACCTGATGGTGGCGGTGAAAGATAACGGACAGCCCCCTCTCTCCGCCACCTGCTCCGTGTTTTTACTTCTTTCCGATAACTTTGCCGAGTTGCCGGAACTCATGGACGTTTCCTCCGACGAGCGGGAGAAGAATTCCAAAGTCACCTCTTATCTGACGGTGGCGCTGGTGTCCGTGTCCGCCTTCTTTGTGACCTTCATGGCGGCGGTCCTGGCTGGGAGCTTTTGCCGCAGGAGAAAGCCCAGACTGTCGTCGGACGGAGCGGTCGCCGTCCCCGGCGCGTACCTCCCTCCTGATTACGCAGATGTCGACGGCGCGGGAACTTTACGCGGCGCCTACGACTACGACGCCTACTTGACGACGGGCTCCAGGACCAGCGACTTCAACTTTGTGCGTTCTTACGACGACGACACGCTGCCCGCTGACCGCGCGCTCGCGAAGAGTCCCAGCGACTTCGATGACGAGCTTCGCGATTCTTTCGACCCTCTTGAGGTAGGAACCTTGTGCCAACGTATCCGAAAATTAAATCATTGTTCGAGAAGAACATTAGCCATGGGGTGAATCATCATATTTGTCGCTAGGAGAAGTGTTTGGATGTAATTCCCATTGGATACTGTCGTTCAGTGTTTTCTTTTGCATCTGAATAGCTTCATTCAGCTTTGCTGTGTTTTGAAATTGAACATTGTTTTCACAGTGGAGGTGCATTCCCTGAATTGATCTGTTGTTGTTGGTGTTGCAGTAGATACCTTTGACTCATTGCGTATGCTAAATGCACAGTTAGACATTACTTTTTACAGTAACCTACTGGCAAAAATGTTGCTAGTAAGTTACTGTAAAAAAACCAAAAAAAAAACCTAATAATAATAATAACGGTGGGATGTGAGTAATCTCAATTGGAAGCCGGAGTGGTGCACCACTTGCTGTATCGTACTCGTACAGCAACTGTGCTTCATCATTTGCTCAGTACGAGTTGTTGAGTTCGCCTGAATCAGGCGACACGCTGCGAATGCGGTTTTGACATTTATGACTGTGATTGACGCACGCACGAGCCACATCGTCAACCCAATGATCGACAATTCATAAATCAATTATTTGTTTTGAATGATTTTTTTTTTTTTTTGGAAGATGCTGTTTGTTTATATGTCATATATATTTTTGGAATGCCCGATTTGCTAAAACTTAGCCCGTTGCTAGCACTCTCAGGAAAAGCCCATCAGACTTTGCTGAGGTTTTCGAGGTAGGCTACGGTTTTGCAAACAACATTTTGAAGTCCATCATTTAATCAAATGCGGTACCCTTTACAAATATGCTTGTTCATTTAGAAGATGACAAGCATATTTTCACATTATTTTCTATTGCCTTTCCCACCCAAAGCACTTTGATGGTCATTATTCAGTCCAGCCTGATGCATTTACTTCAATTGTGAGCGTGTCTTGTCTTGAAGACAAACAAATGAATACATTTGAAAAATAAATGCTCTTCTGTGTTCTACTTTTTATGTATAGTGACAACAATGTGATATTTCCCCACTCGAAAAGCTCTAAAGAAAATATTTGCCTCAATCTTTAGTTACAACAGTTTAGCATCAATAAACTATTCTTAAACTGTCAACCATTCTACTCGTCACGTGAGTTCGCATCATTCATACTGGCTGGAGTCTATATTCCGCCTCAAGCTAACACGAACGCCGCATTGCTAACGCTCGCCGAACAAGTCAACGAAATTGAAAAAAAACACCCGGACTCACCCCTCATTATTCTCGGGGACTTTAACAAAGCTAAACTCAACCACGAACTCCCGAAATACAAGCAGCACATCGACTGTCCCAACAGGGAAAATAATACTTCAGACCACTGCTACACGACGGTAAAAAACGCATACCGTGCTATACCTCGCGCAGCCCTGGGCTCGTCCGATCACTGCTTAATTCACTTAATACCGACGTACAGGCAAGAACTTAAATGTGCGAAGCCTACAGTGAAAACAGTGGAAAAGTGGACCAATGAAGCCAAGATGGAACTTCAAAGCTGTTTAGACTGCACAGACTGGAGTGTCTTTGAAAATTCAGCCGGCAGCCTGGATGAATATACGGACACTGTCACATCCTATATCAGTTTCTGTGAAGAGGTTTGTGTACCAACAAAATCATTTCGGACATTCAACCACAACAAGCCGTGGTTCACTGGCAAACTTAAGCAGCTTCGCCAAGCTAAGGAGGATGCATATCGGAGCGGGGACAGGGCCCTGTATAATCGAGCTAGAAACCAGCTTACTAAAGAAATTAACATTGCAAAGAGGAACCATGCAGCAAAGTTGGAAAAACAGTTTAGCGCGAACGACTCGAAATCAGTCTGGCGTGCATTCCAATCGCTGACTAATTACAAGCGACGGTCCCCCCAAGCTGAGAACAATAGCACACTAGCCGACGACTTGAATACCTTCTACTGCAGATTTGAAAAGGACAGTTTCACTCCACACACCCGCCCGGCCGCACCCGCGACCACAACCGCACCTCTGACTTCTGCGTTAACCATCCATGAACAGGATGTGAGACGCATCTTCAAACAACAGAAGACTAACAAAGCGGCATGTGTCCCCATCCTGCCTCAAAAGTCTGCGCGGACCGGCTCGCTCCAGTCTTCGCTCAGATCTTCAATAGATCTTTGGAACTATGCGAAGTTCCATCGTGTTTCAAACGCTCCATCATCATTCCAGTCCCCAAGAAACCTGCAATCTCTGGTCTGAATGACTACAGGCCTGTCGCTTTGACATCTGTGGTCATGAAGTCCTTTGAACGTCTCGTGGTGGACCACCTCAAGAGTGTCACAGGTCCCCTGCTGGACCCCCTGCAGTTTGCCTACCAAGAAAACAGGTCTGCGGGTGATGCAGTCAACATGGGACAGCACTTCATCCTAGAACACCTCGACAGTGCAGGCAGATACGCGAGGATCCGCTGCTCTTCTCTCTGTACACGAACGACTGCACCTCAGCGAACCCGACTGTCAAGCTCTTGAAGTTTGCAGATGACACCACCGTCATCGGCCGCGTCGAGGACGGTGGCGAGTCTGCATATCGACAGGAAGCGGAGCGGCCGGAGCTGCGGTGCGGCCGACGCGACCTGGAGCTGAACACGCTCGAGACGGTAGAGATGATCGTGGACTTCAGGAGGCATCCTTCGCCACAGCTGCCCCTCATGTTGTCCAGCCGCCTTGTGTCAACCGTCGAGACCTTCGAGTTCCTGGGAATTACAATCTCTCAGGACCTGAAGTGGGCGACCGACATCAACTCCGTCCTCAAAAAGGCCCAGCACAGGATGTACTTCCTGCGGCTTCTGAGAAAGCACGGCCTGCCAACGGAGCCGCTGAGACGGTTCTACACAGCGGTCGTCGAATCGGTCCTGTGTTCTTCCATCACAGTCTGATTTGGCGCTGCTACAAAAAAGGACAAACTCCGACTGCAACGGACAACCAAAACTGCTGAAAGGATTGTCGGTACCCCCCTACCCGCCATTGAGGACTCGCACGCCGCCAGAACTAAGACAAGGGCGTGCGAAATCCTCTCGGACCGTCCGCACCCCGGTCACCGGCTCTTCCGGTTCCTTCCCTCAGGTAGGCGTTACCGATCGACGCAAACGAGAACTAGTAGACATTCCGACAGCTTCTTCCCTCTTGCGATCAACTTCTTAAACACCTAACCTATAATTCCATGACGACAAGCTGGCAATTTTTTGACTTGAGTTGGTTGTCACATTTGTGTGGGGTTAATGATGTATGACTCGTGCTCTCACTGCAGTTGTCTCGCCACGCTGCACTCTTTGCATATTCTGGCCACTCGTGCCAGAGTCGCATCTGCTCCATTTGCACACCGATCGAGGAGTATCTGTAACATTTGCACAACCGACATTGTCCCAGATGATCGCACTACTCGTCACTTGAAACCGCATCCGCTCCTTGAAGTCTCGGCGCCCTTTGCACAATGGTCATTGCACCGGACTATCGCAATATGAGTCGTTCGAACTGCTCTAAGTGCTCGAGGACTCTGCATCTTTTTGCACAATTGTTTTTTGTCAATGTCTTTATGTCTCCAAAGTGTTCTGTAAATTGACCTTCTGTTGTACTCGAGCGGCTCCGACGACCGGAGACAAATTCCTTGTGTGTTTTGGACATACTTGGCAAATAAAGATGATTCTGATTCTTATTTGATTCTGATATTGTTGATGTATTGTTTTTGTCAAACAGTTGACCTTGTTACCGTGTGTTCATTAGTAGCATTTGTTTAAGCATTTTGGATATGGCCGGTAGAAAGGCGGAGCACGCTTTGTTGGAAATACACAGCTATATATTCTTTGAAATGTCTTTTATTTTATTTTTGAAAATGTTTTTCATTCAGTGTTTAAGAGAAGACATGTAATGCACCAACAACTCCTTAACCTTGCAACGTGTTAAATGTTTCATGGAAATTGCACATTTAGGAAAAAATACGAAAACAAAACGGCCAAGTTGCGTCAACATCAACACTGTCCATGGTGCTGATTTGCCTTACTGCTATTTATCTGCGACCCATTCCACGGAAAACATATTTTTAATTTACAGTGTGGCAAATGGCTGCAATTTACAGGCGCGTACATGTACGTGCAATTTTCCAAATAGACTCACGATGTCGCTCTATACTTGTCGATAGGAGGCTGTTGAATATTGTTTTTTTTTTTTTCTTTTCCCACCGTACTCGAGGAGGCGCATTTCAACCATTACGAACCAGACCGGCTATTGTTTCGGGAGCTCCATGCGCTTATCTGAAGGGGCGTGTGTTTGTTTGCGCGTGTGCTGTGTCCTTTTTCAATCCGAGCTGCGAAAACAAATGAACAGTGCTTGTTTTTCCGAGTGAGAAATGGATCGCCGAGCTCATCTATTCCTGGTCTTTTTCTCCGGCTTTGTTCTTTGGGCCGACACCACCATTGCAGAGCTCAGCTTTGCCTTGCCGGAGGAGATGAGACCCGGATCCATTGTTGGGAATATTGCCAAGGACCTCGGACTCGAAGGACGGGCGTTGATCTCTCGTAAGGCCCGTATCGACACTATTCATGAGGATGTGCGTTACTGCGACATTGACGTCAAAACGGGTAATTTTGTAATCCGGGAGAGGATTGACCGAGAGGAGCTGTGCGGAGAGACGCTGACTTGTATGCTGAAATACGAATTGGTGTTAGAAAACCCGCTTGAGCTCCATCGCATTACGGTCCTCGTCCAAGATGTAAATGACAATCCACCCGTCTTCCCAAAGGATGAAATAAAGCTTGAAATCAGAGAATCCACCGTCAAAGGAACTCGATATCGCGTGAACGAAGCAGATGACGCTGACGTCGGCCAAAATGCTGTTCAACAATATTTCTTACAAAACAATGCGCATTTCGTTTTATCAGTTCGAGAGAATTCGGATGGATCAAAGAGTCTTGAATTGGTGTTAGACAAAGCGTTTGACCGTGAGACAGAAAATGATTTAAGTGTGGTGCTCAGTGCCAGTGACGGAGGCACTCCCGAAAGATCAGGAACGACCCTCGTGCACGTCACGGTGCTGGATGCGAATGATAACGCCCCAGTGTTCGGTCACGATGTTTACAAGGCCAGCCTGCCTGAAAACTCACTGCTGGAAACTGTCGTCGTCACCGTGAGTGCAACGGATGCAGACGATGGCATCAATGGAGAAGTTACATATGATTTTAGTCGCATTGCAGAAAAAGCTAAGAAAGTATTCTCCATTGACAGCAAAACGGGTGAGATGAAAGTAATCGGGTCACTTGACTTCGAGAGTAATTCCAAATATGAAATGCGGGTAGATGCTAAAGATGGTTATGGACTTTCCTCACATTGTAAAGTAGTGATTGACATCACAGATGTGAATGACAACGCCCCGGTGATAAATATCAAGTCGCTGACCGACCCGGTGGCGGAGAACGTGCCGCCCGGCACCGAGGTGGCCATCGTTCACGTGCAGGACAGAGACTCTGAGCGGAACGGGCAGGTCCGCTGCTCCGTCCGACGAGACGTCCCCTTCCGCTTAGTTCCTTCCATCAAGAACTATTATTCTCTGGTGACGAGCGGCCGGCTGGACCGCGAACTGGTGTCCGATTACAACATTACAATCGGCGCCAGCGACGAGGGCTCTCCTCCTCTGTCCTCCCGGAAAAGTCTTCGCCTGTCCGTCGCCGACGTCAACGACAACCCGCCCGCGTTCGAGCGAGAGTCCTACAGCGCCTACGTGAGCGAAAACAACGAAGCCGGCTCGGCTTTGTGTCGGGTGAGCGCCCGAGACCCCGACCGGAGACAGAACGGCACGGTGGTTTATTCTCTGTTGGCGGGCGCCGAGGTGAACGGCGCCCCGGCGTCCTCCTACGTATCGGTGGACGGAGACACGGGGGCCGTCCGCGCCGCGGGCTCCTTGGATTACGAAGACTTGAGGAGTTTTCGAGTCCACGTGGTGGCCAGAGACAAGGGTTCTCCTCCGCTGAGCAGCAACGTGAGCGTCAGCGTGTGGATACGGGACGTGAACGACAACTCTCCTCAGATACTGTACCCCGCCCCGGAGGGCGACTCCTTCGTGACCGAGCTGGTCCCCAAAGCTGCGCACGGAGGCTCCGTGGTGTCCAAAGTGATAGCGGTGGACGCCGACTCCGGACAGAACGCCCGGCTGTCCTATCATATAGTCAAGTCCACGGATCCGGGACTTTTCGCCATCGGTCTCCACAGTGGAGAGATCAGGACCCGGCGGGACATTTGCCAATCTGACGGCGTGAAGCAGAACCTGATGGTGGCGGTGAAAGATAACGGACAGCCCCCTCTCTCCGCCACCTGCTCCGTGTATTTACTTCTTTCCGATAACTCGGCCGAGTTGCCGGAACTCATGGACGTTTCCTCCGACGAGCGGGAGAAGAATTCCAAAGTCACCTCTTATCTGATGGTGGCGCTGGTGTCCGTGTCCGCCTTCTTTGTGACCTTCATGGCGGCGGTCCTGGCTGGGAGCTTTTGCCGCAGGAGAAAGCCCAGACTGTCGTCGGACGGAGCGGTCGCCGTCCCCGGCGCGTACCTCCCTCCTGATTACGCAGATGTCGACGGCGCGGGAACTTTACGCGGCGCCTACGACTACGACGCCTACTTGACGACGGGCTCCAGGACCAGCGACTTCAACTTTGTGCGTTCTTACGACGACGACACGCTGCCCGCTGACCGCGCGCTCGCGAAGAGTCCCAGCGACTTCGATGACGAGCTTCGCGATTCTTTCGACCCACTTGAGGTAGGCACGAACATTAGCGATGTGGTGAATCATCATACTTGTTGCAAGGAAAAGTATTTGACTTCGATGGTCAATTGGATACTGGAGCTGGATATTTGTTGTGCGTCCGAGCAGACGCGTTGGCTTGATTCAGCTGCGCTCTGTTTTGAAACTTAACATTGTTTTGACAGTGGAGGTTCATTCCCAGAATTGAGCGATATTGTTGTTTGAATTGTACTGGATACATTTGACTCGGAGCTTAATTAAAATGTAGATGTGAGACATTCCTGTCCGGGCTTGCAGCTTCATCAGCTTTGAGCAGGTGTAGTGGAAAAATCATAATAGTTAACTTTAAGTTTAGGTTGTTTATGTCAAAGACTCCCTCCATGAATTGCGTTCAATTGGCTTAGTGTAATGTCATTTTAATAATTTATGCAGTCATAATCATTGTCAAGTGAATTGCACCGTACTGGAGCTGTTGTTACTATTTTATGTTTTTCAGCCTATCCCGATATGCATATAATCCATGATGTGGCTTTTGTTTTTTTTATTACTTGTGCGTCTTTGATATATTTGCTCGTCAACATGTTGATAATTTCATCCTTGCTTTTACTTTCTCCACTGTTTCCTTGCATTGCAAAAAAAAAAAAAAAAAAAGTTGGAAATTTCTTCCACATGCAGTCTTATTTTACCCCTTATTTGTTTCGATCATATCATGTATGACCATATCAACGTTTTCTGTTACAAAATGAGAACTGTCAAAACTCTGCTAGGCACGCCAGTCCTGACTCCAGTTTTGGCTTTAAAAACAAATATTGTCAGTGCTAAATCTACTTTTGGATAAGGCTGCTTTTCTATGAGAGACTTTATTCTGACATCTTGTCCTTACGTTGATAGGAAACGGAAATTGAAGTTAACGCGTTACCGTGTACCAGCTGGCACTCTTCTGGGCGTGCGTCAGTGGTCATTTTTGAGCATTGATCCCACAGAACAATTCAGGTGCGAGCTTTCAGAGGGCAGAGGTCACGATATCTGTCGTCGTTCACCCCGAAGGTGTTCGATGGCGTCGGAGCCGGGGAGCTCGGCTGCTTCCTCGCCAAACTCCTCCACCGATGGCCACGTTGCTTTGTGGTTTGGAGCCGTCACTCTGGAATAAACCGCGCAAAAAGGAACAAGAACAACGGTGCGCGTTTACATAAAGAATCGAAGGGAACGCTTCGTGTTGAGACCATTTATTTTTAATTTTGATCTTAAAATGACTTCAGAGGTTTCATATCACGACGACGGAAGTCTGTTTTTTGAATGATACTGTCATGACATCATGTGCAGCCGTTGCACTTTGAAATATGGCACCTTTTCTTCTTTTTCAATTTGAGGATGACGACACCTAAAATGTTTTCCTCAAAATGAGCATTAAAATGAATGCGATCAGAGATGTGATGACGTGATAGTGGAGCGACAGGAACCAGTGCTGTGGAAAAAGGATTGGCCCCTTTCTCAAAATCTTATCTTTCCAGAGTTTCCCCACTTTGTTTTTGACCATCAAACACATGTAAAGATCACATAAATATATCCTCAGTGAACTTAAAATGGTGTATTAAATGGTGATTTTGTTTATTAAGTATATATATATGTATTCAAAGTTCCCTGGCCCTGTGTGAAAAAGTAATGGCCCCCTAAACCTAAGAACTGGTTGGACCATCCTCAGCAGCAACAATTGAAATCAAACGTTTTCTAGAACTGGCATTGAGTCTTTCACATCTCTGTGGAAATATTTTAGGCCGCTCTTTATTGCAGAATCTTTTGAATTCAACAGAAATGGAAGGTTTTCCAGCATGAACGGCCTTTTGAAGGTCACGCCACTGCATTTCGATCGGATTCAGTTCTGGACTTTGACTCGGCCACTCCGAAACCTTCATTTTGTGTGGTTTTTAAGCCGTTCAGAAGTTGACTTGCTGTTGCGTTTTGCATCTTTTTTGTGCTGCAGACCTCAAGTGTGATTCAGCTTGAGGTCACAAACTAATGGCTGAACAATCTCCTTCAGGATTTTCTGTGAAAGAGCAGAATTCATGGTTCCATTAATCACAGCAAGTTGTCCAGGTCCTGAAGGAGCGAAGCAGCCCAAGACCATCACACTACCACCACGTTTGAGTCTTGGTTGAATGTTCTTTTTTTTCTGAAATGCTGTGCTCCAACGAGACACACATCTTCCCAAAAGTTGAACTTTCATCTCATCGGTCCGTATAACTTCCTCCCAAAAATCTTGGGAATCATTCAATGTTTTTTTTTTTTTTTTTTTTTTTGCCAAAAGTAAGCTGAACCATTGTTGTTTTTGGTTTGCAGTGGTTTTGGCTTGGGAACTCTGCCATGGATGCCATGTTTGCCCTGCAGTCTTCCTTATTGTTGTGTCCTGACCTTAACTGAGGCAAGGGAGGCCTGCAGTTCTCTCCTAGTTGTCCTGAGTTCCTTTGTGGCCTCCTGGATGAGTCATTCTTGTTCTCTTGGGGTAATCTCTGTAGGCCGGCCACTCCTGGGAAGGTTCACCGCTGTTCCATTCTTTTGTCCATGTGAGGATCATGGCTCTTTTGGTTCGGTGGAATCCTAAAGCTTTTGCTTTTGATAGATGTTAATTACTTTATTTCTTAACTGTTCTTACATTTGTTTGGATCATGTCATTTTGTTGCAGCTGTTTTAGATCACTAGACTTGTAAATTCACTTTAGCAAAAAAAAACAAACAAAAAAAAAAAAAAACCAGCCGCAAGAACATCATACTACTGCGTATAGGCCACATCAACATAATTCTAATTTGGCGTGGGGAATGTGAGAATTATTTATAAAAAAAAAAAAAAAAAAAAGTATGGAAATTGGATGGGTGGCATTGTAAACAAACAAACAAAAAACATCACTCTTCTACAGTTGTGTATTTTCTTGCAATCCTCTCTTAGAAATGTGTCCCATCGTGTTGCTACAGTATATCTTTGTTTCGAACAGACAATTCCGGAAACTTGTTTCGGCCCCCTTGATGTGTACTTTGCACACACGTGTGCATATCAGCTCATGTGAAAAAGGAAAATCTCCACGAAGCTTCTTGTTGTGTTTGATTATCGTGAAAAGTATTTGTAGGAAGTTCTGTCGTAAAAACTTTTGGAAATGTATCAAGACATTTTGAGTTTGTTCCAGTTCCTTTCCCTCTGAGGAGAAACCTTTGTTTGTGATTTATCTCTCAGCTGAAAATGTCTACACGGTGTGGTACCCGTTTGGAGCATGAGCAGTTCAGGTGGTCAACTTGTTCGGAAAGTCTGATTTGGCCAATTTTCGACCCTTTGCGGCTCTTTCATTGGTCGCTGCTTTCACCTCTGTCCATGGTTCTGAAATTATGTCCATGCTGTTGTCCCCTGATACTTGAACCTTTTCTGCTAAACTCGCTTTTTTAAGTTAGAAAACATGTAACTATTTTTCAATAGTATTTTCCAGTGATCTACAGGTTGAATTTATCTTGATGATATTCTCCTTTCATTCCAAGACGCAGTTTTGAAAAATCCCCTTTGGTGAATGAGCTGAGCCGCTTTGCAAAATCCGTTCCACAGTAAGATTGTAATTATTTTACAACTTTGTTTCTTCAAACAATCCACAACGGGATGTTATTGCAATAAATGCACTCTAGATGTCAGTATGCTCCCATGGACAAACGTTCTTTAATTTCACACCCATTTGTGCCCGCACACAAACCGGATTTAATTCTTGTGTCGCTCTGGTCAAGACGCTTGATAACGTTGCTTCGGTGTAAAAATCTGTGGATATCCGAGGAGATCATTTTTATATTGCTGGTTATCGGCTGATTTATCTTTTTGTGGTGCAATGGCGAACAAAAGATTTGCGTCTTTCCGCCGCGGCCTCGTTTTTCTTTTCCTTTTCCTCCACCCCGTCAACGGAGACGTCAGCTACTCTATCCCAGAGGAGATGAAACGTGGATCTGTCATCGGGAATATTGCCAAGGATTTGGGACTACATTTGGGCCAGTTATCTGCTCGTAAAGCGCGCATTGATGGAGAAGACGACCACGTCCAACACTGCGGCATCAACCTCAACACCGGTGACTTGGTTGTTCAGGAAAGGATCGACAGGGAAGATCTTTGTGGCAAAAAGGCATCGTGTGTTTTAAAGCAGGAACTTGTACTGGAAAACCCAATGGAACTGCACCGTGTTAATATTCGTGTTGTCGACATTAATGATAATTCTCCACAGTTTATTGAAGATTCAGTCAAATTTGAAATCCAAGAATCAGCGGTTAAGGGTGCTCGTTTTCTTCTCGGCGAAGCACACGATGCAGACATTGGAGAAAATGCTGTTGAAAGCTACACTTTGCAACAGAATGATCATTTTAAATTAAATGTCAATACTAAACCAGGTGGGCGAAAGAACTGCGAATTGGTTTTAGACAAGGAATTGGACAGAGAAGATAAAAAAGACATGATGCTCTTGCTGACCGCCTATGATGGCGGCTCCCCTCAGAGATCAGGAACAGTCGTCATCCACGTCACCGTTTTGGACGCGAATGATAACGCGCCAGTATTTAGTCAAGCGGTCTATGAATCAAGTCTGGCTGAAAATTCTCCTCTTGATACTTTGGTGATCACAGTGAGCGCGAGTGATGCAGACGAAGGAATAAATAGCGAAATCACATACGCGTTACACGTTTCTGATGACGATAGTAAACGGGTCTTTGCTTTGCACCCCAAAACTGGTGACGTCAAAGTGGTTGGTGTCGTCGATTATGAGAAAGTATCGTCTTACGAAATGCAAATCAGCGCTAAAGATGGTCTTGGCTTAGTTTCTTATTCAACTTTAATCATTGACCTTACTGATGTGAATGACAACGCCCCGGTGATAAATATCAAGTCGCTGACCGACCCGGTGGCGGAGAACGTGCCGCCCGGCACCGAGGTGGCCATCGTTCACGTGCAGGACAGAGACTCTGAGCGGAACGGGCAGGTCCGCTGCTCCGTCCGACGAGACGTCCCCTTCCGCTTAGTTCCTTCCATCAAGAACTATTATTCTCTGGTGACGAGCGGCCGGCTGGACCGCGAACTGGTGTCCGATTACAACATTACAATCGGCGCCAGCGACGAGGGCTCTCCTCCTCTGTCCTCCCGGAAAAGTCTTCGCCTGTCCGTCGCCGACGTCAACGACAACCCGCCCGCGTTCGAGCGAGAGTCCTACAGCGCCTACGTGAGCGAAAACAACGAAGCCGGCTCGGCTTTGTGTCGGGTGAGCGCCCGAGACCCCGACCGGAGACAGAACGGCACGGTGGTTTATTCTCTGTTGGCGGGCGCCGAGGTGAACGGCGCCCCGGCGTCCTCCTACGTATCGGTGGACGGAGACACGGGGGCCGTCCGCGCCGCGGGCTCCTTGGATTACGAAGACTTGAGGAGTTTTCGAGTCCACGTGGTGGCCAGAGACAAGGGTTCTCCTCCGCTGAGCAGCAACGTGAGCGTCAGCGTGTGGATACGGGACGTGAACGACAACTCTCCTCAGATACTGTACCCCGCCCCGGAGGGCGACTCCTTCGTGACCGAGCTGGTCCCCAAAGCTGCGCACGGAGGCTCCGTGGTGTCCAAAGTGATAGCGGTGGACGCCGACTCCGGACAGAACGCCCGGCTGTCCTATCATATAGTCAAGTCCACGGATCCGGGACTTTTCGCCATCGGTCTCCACAGTGGAGAGATCAGGACCCGGCGGGACATTTGCCAATCTGACGGTGTGAAGCAGAACCTGATGGTGGCGGTGAAAGATAACGGACAGCCCCCTCTCTCCGCCACCTGCTCCGTGTATTTACTTCTTTCCGATAACTCGGCCGAGTTGCCGGAACTCATGGACGTTTCCTCCGACGAGCGGGAGAAGAATTCCAAAGTCACCTCTTATCTGACGGTGGCGCTGGTGTCCGTGTCCGCCTTCTTTGTGACCTTCATGGCGGCGGTCCTGGCTGGGAGCTTCTGCCGCAGGAGAAAGCCCAGACTGTCGTCGGACGGAGGGGTCGCCGTCCCCGGCGCGTACCTCCCTCCTAATTACGCAGATGTCGACGGCGCGGGAACTTTAGGCGGCGCCTACGACTACGACGCCTACTTGACGACGGGCTCCAGGACCAGCGACTTCAACTTTGTGCGTTCTTACGACGACGACACGCTGCCCGCTGACCGCGCGCTCGGGAAGAGTCCCAGCGACTTCGATGACGAGCTTCGCGATTCTTTTGACCCTCTTGAGGTAGGAACGTTTGGCAATGTAAAATAAGAATAGCTATATCCGTTTTAGGAAGAAAAAGTCTGAAATTTGGCAGTCAATTGGATACTCTAGTTCAGGAGTGTCAAACTCATTTTTGTCGCGGACCACATTGGAGATACGGTTTTCCTCAGAGGCCCATTATGATTGTAAAACCATATCAATGTTTAATGGCCTCATCATATTGTTTCACATAGACAACAAATTGATGGATAACTCGTTTTGAAATCAGAAGTAAAGGATAATAGTTTGTTCAGCGATAGTTTCAGTGACTGTAAAAGGGTTTTGGAGGCAAAACATGCTTACATATGAATATCATACAAAACTTCGGAACAGATTTGAGCAACAATCATGGAAGTTGACATGATTTGCTTTCGCCGGCCACATAAAATGATGTGGCGGGCCGCATCTGGCCCCCCGGGCCCTGAGTTTGACACCGGTGCTCGAGTTGGCCATTTGTGTCAAAGTCTGCGGAGACACGGCGGCTTCATTCCGCTGTGCAAAGTCTTGAACTTGATCGTTGTTTCCCACGGTGGCAGTTCATCGGCACAATTGAGCTCCTGTTCTTGTTTCTCTCGGACCGCAGACGTTCGAGCGCGAGTGTCGTGCGCGCAACTGTTCAACGTGCACGTGACGAACGACGTCCGTGTCGGGGTTGGCGCCTTTCAGCAGGTGTCGTACTTGCATACAAATGTCTACTGACTTTAGCTTGACTTGTTTACTTCATATGCCTTGACTTGCCTTGTTTGATCAAGTCTAATAATTCATGCAATCATAATCAACATTATCAATAACTACAGTGTATATCGAAATCACATAGTACTGGAACTATTGAGACTTCAGTTTGTTGAAAATCAGCTTCATGCACAACAGATAGTGGTGTTTTTTTTGTTCTTTTTTTCCTCGAGAAGTTTTTTTTTAATGTATATAGTTATGCTTTCAGATGCCAGTCATTGCATTGTTTTTGTTTGACTTTTACATCCACCAAAAAAGATCACCAACTGCAATCTCCCCACATTGCGAGATAGGTAGTTAGCCGTTTCTCCCTTGGCTGCTGCTGTTTCTATCATGTCATGTATTGGAATAATGTACAATACAAAATAAGAAATGTCATACATTTGCTATGTGCGTACCTGTCCGAATTCCAGTATTGGCCTTTCCAAACAAATTGCGAGTGCCAATTTACTTCTGGACAAGGCTCGTTTTCGACAAATTTCTGACATCCTGCCATTGCATTGAGAGGAAGTGAAAAGAAAAGTTTCTCCGGAATTAGCCTCCCCTCGTGAAGTGAACCAGCTTCTACTTTTCTGGGAGTGTGGAAAGTGTGTCCGTGGCAGTTTTTATTTATCGATGCAGGAGCGCAATTGGTGTGGGAGCTTTGCGGTCGTATTTCCTCTCAAAGCTGCTTGATGGGGTTGAAGTCAGGGATCTCCGGTTCTTCCTCCACAAATTCCAACAACAACGGCCACCTCGCTTTGTGCACTGAAGCACGCACTGTAAACACGGATCGGTAGAGTTGACTTGGAAAAACTCGGGTAACTCGTTGCCTTAAAAGTTCTTCGTACGTCGTGGGCGGGTGGTCGTCGGGTGGCAATCGTTGGCCGCCCGTTGATTTCGCTGAGCTTATTATTCCACTTTCAATGTAGATCACTGGAGTCTACTTATTGTGCTACTCATTTAACTCGGCTTGTGAAGTATTGGCATGTGGAAACAGGCTGTTGCTACGATGTGGAAAAAAATGGGAATAAAACGCGCGTGTGTTGTGATGATGAAGAATTAAAGGCAGCCCGTTGTATGAATACAATTGCATTCGAACTTTGTTAAAATCAACTTAGTGGTTTCATATCACCACGATGGAAGTCTTTTTTTATTTTTTTTCAAATCAGATTGGAGTGACGCAGTCTAATTGCGCTGTGAAATGACATTTCTTTTCACCTTTTTCAATATGAGGATGACGACACTCACCGTTTTTCTCAAAATGAGTGCGCTCAAAGACGTGATGACGCAACAGTGGAGCAAAAAGATACGGAACCTCGCCAGGCTTGAAAATGTACTTTTCAGCAAGAAAACGACAAACAGCAACGCTGCCCAAAACACCCCAACATAAATTTGAGTCGACAAGGCATCAACATGAGTACAAGTATGGCGAGATAAAGCAATGTGATTTAAAAAAAAAAAAAAAAAAAAAAATGTGATTGATGGATGGAATTATTATCAACCAAAGAATTCTTTTTTTCTACATCAATTTGTGTTCTCTCAATAATATCCCTTTATCTTAGTTTTGGACAGACGGCTATAGAAAAATATGCAAACTTATTTCTGATTATGAATACGGTGCACACGCAACGTGTGTTTCACGTAATAAGAGAAACGTGAATATCCATGAAGCTTCTCGCTGAAAATGATTTGTGTTGTAAAACGCCTTGGAACTATATTGAGCCATTTTACTGAGCGTTTCGCTGTTCAAGTTTCTTCTCCGGGGGAAGCAAACTTTTGTTTGTTGTTTGTGTCCCAGCAGAAAATGTCGACATGGTTGTGGTGCAAGTCAAGAGGATTTGCAGTTCAGGCGGTCAACTTAATTGTTCAGAAAGTCTCATTGGCCAATTTCGTTTCCTTTGTGGCTCTTTGGTTGGTTGCTGCTTTCACCTCTGTCCATGGTTCTGAAATTGTCTTCATGCTTTTCTCAGCTGATAACCGAAAGTTTTCTCCCAACTTCTCATTCAACTTATTTTTCAAGTATTTTCAATTGCTTTACTTTTCTTCAAAAACTTGTATTTATCTTGAAAATGGGATCCTTAAATTCTAATATACTCTTTAAAAAATTAAACTTGAATGAATGAGGAGCCACGCAAAACCAGTCCCTCCAATGTGCGATTATTATTATTTTAGTTCTTCTTTTAACAGCCTAACTAGATGTTATGACGATAACTGCACTCTAGATGTCAGTATGCTCCCATGGACAAACGTTCTTTAATTTCACACCCATTTGTCTCGACACACAAGCCAGATTTAATTCTTGTGTCGCTCTGGTCAAGACGCTTGATAACGTTGCTTCGGTGTAAAAATCTGTGGATATCCGAGGAGATCATTTTTATGTTGCTGGTTATCGGCTGATTTATCTTTTTGTGGTGCAATGGCGAACAAAAGATTTGCGTCTTTCCGCCGCGGCCTCGTTTTTCTTTTCCTTTTCCTCCACCCCGTCAACGGAGACGTCAGCTACTCTATCCAAGAGGAGATGAAACGTGGATCTGTCATCGGGAATATTGGCAAGGATTTGGGACTACATTTGGGCCAGTTATCTGCTCGTAAAGCGCGCATTGATGGAGAAGACGACCACGTCCAACACTGCGGCATCAACCTCAACACTGGTGACTTGGTTGTTCAGGAAAGGATCGACAGGGAAGATCTTTGTGGCAAAAAGGCATCGTGTGTTTTAAAGCAGGAACTTGTACTGGAAAACCCAATGGAACTGCACCGTGTTAGTATCCGTGTATTAGATGTCAATGACAATACACCACAATTTAACGATGACTCGCTAAAATTAGAAATTCGGGAGTCTGCAGACAAGGGTGCACGTTTTCTTCTCGGAGAAGCACACGATGCAGACATTGGAGAAAATGCTGTTCAAAGCTACACTTTGCAGCAGAATGATCATTTTAAGTTAAATGTCAATACTAAACCAGGTGGACGAAAGTACTGCGAAATGGTCTTGGCTAAAGTATTAGATAGAGAAGACAAAACAGACATGATGCTCTTGCTGACCGCCTATGACGGCGGCTCCCCTCAGAGATCAGGAACAGTCGTCATCCACGTCACCGTTTTGGACGCGAATGATAACGTGCCCGTATTTAGTCAAGCGGTCTATAAAGCCAGTCTGGCTGAAAATTCTGCTCTTGATACTTTGGTGATCACAGTGAGCGCGAGTGATGCAGACGAAGGGTTAAATAGCGAAATCACATTCGCATTTGACCGCACTTCTGATGGTAGAAGTCATGTCTTTACTTTACACCCTAAGACAGGAGAAGTGAGAGTGGCTGGTGTTGTCGATTTTGAGAAAGTATCGTCTTACGAAATGCAAATCAGCGCTAAAGATGGTCTTGGCTTAGTTTCTTATTCAACTTTAATCATTGACCTTACTGACGTGAATGACAACGCCCCGGTGATAAATATCAAGTCGCTGACCGACCCGGTGGCGGAGAACGTGCCGCCCGGCACCGAGGTGGCCATCGTTCACGTGCAGGACAGAGACTCTGAGCGGAACGGGCAGGTCCGCTGCTCCGTCCGACGAGACGTCCCCTTCCGCTTAGTTCCTTCCATCAAGAACTATTATTCTCTGGTGACGAGCGGCCGGCTGGACCGCGAACTGGTGTCCGATTACAACATTACAATCGGCGCCAGCGACGAGGGCTCTCCTCCTCTGTCCTCCCGGAAAAGCCTTCGCCTGTCCGTCGCCGACGTCAACGACAACCCGCCCGCGTTCGAGCGAGAGTCCTACAGCGCCTACGTGAGCGAAAACAACGAAGCCGGCTCGGCTTTGTGTCGGGTGAGCGCCCGAGACCCCGACCGGAGACAGAACGGCACGGTGGTTTATTCTCTGTTGGCGGGCGCCGAGGTGAACGGCGCCCCGGCGTCCTCCTACGTATCGGTGGACGGAGACACGGGGGCCGTCCGCGCCGCGGGCTCCTTGGATTACGAAGACTTGAGGAGTTTTCGAGTCCACGTGGTGGCCAGAGACAAGGGTTCTCCTCCGCTGAGCAGCAACGTGAGCGTCAGCGTGTGGATACGGGACGTGAACGACAACTCTCCTCAGATACTGTACCCCGCCCCGGAGGGCGACTCCTTCGTGACCGAGCTGGTCCCCAAAGCTGCGCACGGAGGCTCCGTGGTGTCCAAAGTGATAGCGGTGGACGCCGACTCCGGACAGAACGCCCGGCTGTCCTATCATATAGTCAAGTCCACGGATCCGGGACTTTTCGCCATCGGTCTCCACAGTGGAGAGATCAGGACCCGGCGGGACATTTGCCAATCTGACGGCGTGAAGCAGAACCTGATGGTGGCGGTGAAAGATAACGGACAGCCCCCTCTCTCCGCCACCTGCTCCGTGTATTTACTTCTTTCCGATAACTCGGCCGAGTTGCCGGAACTCATGGACGTTTCCTCCGACGAGCGGGAGAAGAATTCCAAAGTCACCTCTTATCTGACGGTGGCGCTGGTGTCCGTGTCCGCCTTCTTTGTGACCTTCATGGCGGCGGTCCTGGCTGGGAGCTTCTGCCGCAGGAGAAAGCCCAGACTGTCGTCGGACGGAGCGGTCGCCGTCCCCGGCGCGTACCTCCCTCCTGATTACGCAGATGTCGGCGGCGCCTACGACTACGACGCCTACTTGACGACGGGCTCCAGGACCAGCGACTTCAACTTTGTGCGTTCTTACGACGACGACACGTTGCCCGCTGACCGCGCGCTCGCGAAGATTCCCAGCGAATTTGATGAGATGTTTGGAGATGCTGAAGGTTCTCCTGAGGTATGATCATCCTTCCCATTTGACTTTGTCTAATTGATGGTTTCCCAAAAGTCTTCATCCTTGATGGTGTGTTGCTGGATTCTTACCCAGTTGTTTGTGGCTGAATGGCAGACTTCTTTCAAGATTGCTTTCTGACTTTACGTGTTGTCTATCTTCAACTCATAAGATTGATCACTTTTTTCCCCCCCAAGTGGTCAGCACAAAAGTTGTAATCCACCAATTTGGTTTCCTTTCCGACATTAACGAGTGCATCGTCTGACCCCAACATACGTGTTGCATTTTGGCACTCGTACATTTCATTTCCTTGATTTTCATGGAGACGTCATACTTTTGATTTTTACACCAGTTAGTAGAATTGACATTGCTCAAAAATCTATATTTTGAGCATCCAAAGTATGCAATAGTCAATTAGTATATATTGTGACAAAGTTATATAAGGTTTTATTGTAGTTGATTCTTGACACATGCAGGGGTCTAATGGGAAATGTATTTGCCACAATATTCTTCACTTTAGGTTTTATATGATTCATCTAGTCTTAAATAAATTGAAAGTTCCTACAGGACGCTCTCTAATGTCATTAAGTCTTTTGTATGTCATCTGATTTTCGCATGTCGTCGGCCTCCGTTTGCTTTATTGGCGTGTTACCAGTTCAAGATGCGGCGCCCTTGTGCTTGTTAACATACAGAACAAAAGCTCAAGCTTCTTTCACAGCAACTTTAGATCTAATTTGACTTTGTGTTCTGTTCCTCTTTTGTCCTTTCACCAATTGTTTGCACGTGACCTCACGCTCGCCCTGACAGATCAGACAGGACAGCTTTGAGAACGTGCGTCACTTGGCCACAAAAAGGCCAGTTTGATGCTTTGGCTGCAAAAGTGTTCGCTCGATTGCCATGTGGTGGAAGCTTGGCCAGCAGCTCGTCGACGTCCCAGAGACGGCTGCAGATGAGAAAGATAGCGTCAGATTTTTATTTTATTTTATTTTATTACAGTTTGACCCTAACCCTGAAAGTAATTATTAAAAAAAAAAAATCTTAAATGACAGCTACAGGGGTCGTCGTCTAATATTATTGGTGATAGTTAGAGAAAATGCACAAATATGATCTTTTAGGTCGTTTGGGTTCCATGTTCTTCAGTTTATAACGCAAAGTATTTCCCCCAGAATGTTGCAGCGAATTTGTAAAACGAACCACGTGTTTCAACACGTTGAACATTTTGCATGGTGAGCCCTTCGTATTTGTGCTCGCAAGCATTTGTTCAAAAGATAAGTTTCATCGAGACATTTGCTGAGTCCCTCTTGACCAACAATTCATTCGGCCAAGCCGGAAAGATAACCGCAGTCAATTTGTCTTTTTGTCTGTTTCCAATCCGGGGTGCAAGAAGGGGGACAAATGTGATGATGATGATGATGATGATGATGACTTGAAGGCCCCACACCTGACAGGGGCCCGAGGGAAAAAAAACCCAAACAAATATTTTCCATTTGCAGCGTTCAAGTGGCATGCAGGTCCCAAAGGGTAATTTTCTCCTGGGTGGCAAATCTCTGTCAGAGTTCACTTTTGTACTTTCTGATGACTGTAGGAAAAACTTATTACTGTTGTTCGAATCTTGATTTGATTGTCCTCCTAAAAAAACTACTTACCTGCAGTCGTTTCATATTATTTTGGATTTATTTGCTGTTCTTGCATTGCTGATCTCCGTTAACAAATTCGATGTTCTGGGGAAGTTCCTCATTTTTTTCCGAAGCAATAAATCTGCTGAGATTAATCTTCAAAAGGCAATCATTTGTGGTTGTGTTATCCAATCGATATGATCATCAGATCACAATAACCAAACCAGTATTTGAAGCAGATTTCCACATTATTGAGTTTGTGTCGTGCAGTGTGTCAGTTTGTCAATTAACGTGAAAACGTCAATGTCACGTGATTAACCTACAAAGTCTTATGTTTACGTGAATGAGTTCTTCACTATTTAGAGAAATGAATTCACGTCATATTTTTCTTTTTTTTTTTTTGCTCCAGCGATAGCACCAAATAATGTTTTATTTGGCTCGTGAATTCCCAAACTTGTTCGACAAGGTAACTTTAATGCGTTGCTTCATGAACAAATTGCAACTACTGCATTTGTTACACGAAATCCTACTGGGGGAAAAAAATACCTCACACCTTTTATGAATGACATGAACGTAAACGCCTTGGGTGCAACACAAGTTTAGCGTGACTGTTAAGAATTTGGTTTCGAAAGCTATAACGTGTTGTTTGCACCAAACTATGCTCACGGTGGCGCAATAGACCAGCCTTGAAATGGTTGAACGCATTTTTTTTTCATTTGGAGGGCACTGACGTTATGCGTACATGTTCGTGATTTTGTGCAGCTCGTTTTTTGCTCGACAGCCCGTGAGGAAGGCGTCCGCGACGGATTGGAACATGTCTTTGTTTTGCTCGCGCACCTTTTGCTGCCTCCTCCTCCTCCTCGTGTTGCATTCCGCACACGGAGACGTGAGCTTTTCCCTCCCGGAGGAGATGAAAGGAGGATCGGTGATCGGGAATTTGGCCAAGGAACTCGGACTGCAGGCGAGCGCGCTGTCCGGCCGAAAAGCGCGCATCGACGCCGACGGGAGCAGAACGCGGTACTGTGAGCTGAACGCGAGGAACGGAGAGCTGCTTGTGGCCGACAGGATTGACAGAGAGGGGCTTTGTGGCGACAAGGCTTCGTGTGTCCTGAAACAAGAAGTCGTGCTGGAGAACCCACTGGAGCTCCAGCGAATCCATCTGCACATTCAAGATATAAATGATAACGCGCCGGTTTTTAATGACGACTTAATTGATTTGGAAATACGGGAGTCAGCCAGCATAGGAGCTCGTTTTGTGATAGAAGAGGCGCACGATGCGGACGTAGGACAAAATTCAGTGCAGCAGTACATCCTTCAGAAAAATGATCATTTCGCTTTGGCTGTCAGTGAAAACACAATAGAGCTGGTTCTTGACAAAGAACTCGACCGTGAACAAAAACAGGAAATGAATTTGCTCCTGACCGCTTTGGATGGCGGCTCCCCTCAGAGGTCAGGAACAGTCGTCATCCACGTCACCGTGCTGGACGCGAATGATAACGCGCCGGTGTTCACCAAGGCCCTTTATAAAGCCAGCCTGCCTGAAAACTCTCCTCCAGGTACAACCGTGATGCATGTTAGGGCGACTGATGCTGATCAAGGCGTAAATGGAGATGTGACGTATGACTTCGGCCATGTTACAGAAGATGTGAAGAAGATATTGAGCATTGATCGTAAAGTGGGCACAATTACTGTAACTGGCACTGTTGACTATGAATCGAGCACATCATATGAATTACGTGTGAAAGCCAAAGATGGACTGGGGCTGTCCTCTTATGCAAAGGTGATTATATCCATCACTGACGTGAATGACAACGCCCCGGTGATAAATATCAAGTCGCTGACCGACCCGGTGGCGGAGAACGTGCCGCCCGGCACCGAGGTGGCCATCGTTCACGTGCAGGACAGAGACTCTGAGCGGAACGGGCAGGTCCGCTGCTCCGTCCGACGAGACGTCCCCTTCCGCTTAGTTCCTTCCATCAAGAACTATTATTCTCTGGTGACGAGCGGCCGGCTGGACCGCGAACTGGTGTCCGATTACAACATTACAATCGGCGCCAGCGACGAGGGCTCTCCTCCTCTGTCCTCCCGGAAAAGTCTTCGCCTGTCCGTCGCCGACGTCAACGACAACCCGCCCGCGTTCGAGCGAGAGTCCTACAGCGCCTACGTGAGCGAAAACAACGAAGCCGGCTCGGCTTTGTGTCGGGTGAGCGCCCGAGACCCCGACCGGAGACAGAACGGCACGGTGGTTTATTCTCTGTTGGCGGGCGCCGAGGTGAACGGCGCCCCGGCGTCCTCCTACGTATCGGTGGACGGAGACACGGGGGCCGTCCGCGCCGCGGGCTCCTTGGATTACGAAGACTTGAGGAGTTTTCGAGTCCACGTGGTGGCCAGAGACAAGGGTTCTCCTCCGCTGAGCAGCAACGTGAGCGTCAGCGTGTGGATACGGGACGTGAACGACAACTCTCCTCAGATACTGTACCCCGCCCCGGAGGGCGACTCCTTCGTGACCGAGCTGGTCCCCAAAGCTGCGCACGGAGGCTCCGTGGTGTCCAAAGTGATAGCGGTGGACGCCGACTCCGGACAGAACGCCCGGCTGTCCTATCATATAGTCAAGTCCACGGATCCGGGACTTTTCGCCATCGGTCTCCACAGTGGAGAGATCAGGACCCGGCGGGACATTTGCCAATCTGACGGCGTGAAGCAGAACCTGATGGTGGCGGTGAAAGATAACGGACAGCCCCCTCTCTCCGCCACCTGCTCCGTGTATTTACTTCTTTCCGATAACTCGGCCGAGTTGCCGGAACTCATGGACGTTTCCTCCGACGAGCGGGAGAAGAATTCCAAAGTCACCTCTTATCTGATGGTGGCGCTGGTGTCCGTGTCCGCCTTCTTTGTGACCTTCATGGCGGCGGTCCTGGCTGGGAGCTTCTGCCGCAGGAGAAAGCCCAGACTGTCGTCGGACGGAGCGGTCGCCGTCCCCGGCGCGTACCTCCCTCCTGATTACGCAGATGTCGACGGCGCGGGAACTTTACGCGGCGCCTACGACTACGACGCCTACTTGACGACGGGCTCCAGGACCAGCGACTTCAACTTTGTGCGTTGTTACGACGACGACACGCTGCCCGCTGACCGCGCGCTCGCGAAGAGTCCCAGCGACTTCGATGACGAGCTTCGCGATTCTTTCGACCCACTTGAGGTAGGCACGTTTGGCAATGTAAAATAAGAAACGAGTCCCACCGACTTAGATGAGATGTTTGGAGATGCCCAAGGTTCTCCTGAGGTATGATCATCCTTCCCATTTGACTTTGTCTAATTGATGGTGTCACCCGAGGTAAAAATACACCCCCACTTTTACTTTACTTGATGAGTACTTGATTGATATTTCCCTCATCTATCTATCTAGCTAGCTAGCTAGCAGTCTGTCTGGGTCTGTCCATCCGTCCGTTCATCTTTTATATTACATGACAGTTTCTCTCACGTCTATGCATGATGTTACTGTACTGATGAAGTAAGAAAATGTTGAAATAGTGTTTTGTATATCTGAGTGATAAATGACTACTTTGCCATGCCAAAAAAGATGTCTGCCCATGGAACCGTATTTCAATGAAAGAGTGAATCCAAATGAGAAATTATCGTGAATATGCTTTTGAAGGGAAGTCTAAGGTTTAAAATTGTTTGCTGGAAGTTTGCAAACTTCTAAATCTGGTTAATAAACGATTCATCAACTTGCCATTCACATGCTGTCACAATACTTGTTAATTCAGTCACTTTACATTAATTAAATCTGCTTTTTGTAAAAAAAAAAAAAAAAAAAAAAAAAAAAAATTTGACTTTTGTATGGAATAATAGTGTGATTTTTAAAAAAATTTTTTTTTATTTTTTTTAAATCATAACTAGGTGTGACATATTTTTCCATTCATTCATATTACATGGCTGCCAGTCATGTATTGCGTCTCGAAACCTTATTCGCTGTTTTTACAATTCAAATGAAAATGTTTATAATAATTTAGGTGCAAATGCACATCTCAGAGTGGTTTACGTGATTACAGTGAATATGAACGTCTATGACACTCATCTGTTCACTTTCCTTTGAGATATATGTTTAAACATTTTTTTTTTAAAAAGACACCAAGCTAAATATTTTTTTTTATAATTCCACCATTCATGTGACTTCTAACCTGTTCAACCTATTGAAAAAGTAATTGCAATGTTTTTGAGAGGGGAAATAAAAAATGAATTAATAATTAAAAAAAAAAAAAAAAACGTTATGATGTGGTTGCACAGGTTTGCGCTCTCAGGTTTGGTGCAAACGCAACACTGCTCGTCACCAAAAGAACACCAAACCCACAGTGAAGCTTGGTGGCGGCAACAACATTATTAGGAGCTGTTTTTTTTTTTTTTATTTCTTCCAGCTGGAACTGGGGCCTTAGTCAAGATGGAGGGAATTAAGAACAGTTCCAAATAGCAATCAGTGTTAGCACAACATTTTCAAGCTCCTGCAGAAAAAAGCTGCCAGGAAAAGCCTACTCGAACCTTTTCTTTGAACAACATTTAATAAACGTTTGGGAACTGAGGACACTAATTGTTGAAGCTTTGTAGGTGGAATTCTTTGCGATTCTTCCTCGATGTACAGCTTCAGCTGTTCAACAGTCCGGGGTCTCCGTTGTCGTATTTT
Organism: Phycodurus eques; assembly: GCF_024500275.1. Classification (NCBI taxonomy): domain Eukaryota; kingdom Metazoa; phylum Chordata; class Actinopteri; order Syngnathiformes; family Syngnathidae; genus Phycodurus; species Phycodurus eques. The sequence goes on from NC_084533.1 coordinate 28,561,073, forward strand.
ACGCTTCATAATGCGGCAACATTGTCAATGGGAGACAGGTGTGGACTGGAGGCAGGCCAGTCTCGTACCCGCACTCTTTTACGACGAAGCCGCGCTGTCGCAACGTGTGCAGAATGTGGTTTGGCATTGTCTTGCTGAAATAAGCAGTGGCGTCCTTGAAAAATAAGTTGCTTGGATGGCAGCGTATGTTTCTCCAAAACCTGTATGTACCTTTCAGCATTAATGGTGCCTTCACAGATGTGTAAGTTACCCATGCCATTGGCACTAACACAACATCACAGATGCTGACTTTTGAACTTTTCGTCCATAACAGTACGGATGGTTCTTTTCCTCTTTGGCCCGAAGGACACGACATCCACAATTTCCCAAAACAATTTGAAATGTGGACTTGTCAGACCACAGAAGACTTTTCTACTTTGCGTCAGTCCATCTTAGACGAGCTCGGGCTCAGAGAAGCCGGCGGCGTTTCTGGGTGTTGTTGATAAATGGCTTTTGTTTTGCATAGTAGAGTTTCAAGTTGCACTTACGGACGTAGCGCCCAACTGTATTTACTGACATTGGTTTTCTGAAATTGTCCTGAGCCCATGCGGTGATATCCTTTTCACGTCGGTTTTTGATGCAGTGCCGCCTGAGGGATCGAAGGTCACGGGCATTCAATGTTGGTTTTGGGCCTTGCCGCTTACATGCAGTGATTTCTCCAGATTCTCTGAAGCTTTTGATATTATGGACCATAGATGATGAAATCCCTAAATTCCTTGCAATTGTACGTTGAGGAACTTTGTCCTTAAACTGTTCGACTATTTTCTTATGCATGCGCCCCATCTTTGCTTGTGAATGACTGAGCACCCACCTGTTCCCAATGAGCCTGTTCACCTGTGGGATGTTCCCAACAGGTGTTTGATGAGCATTCCTCAACTTTCTCCGTCTTTTTCGCCACCTGTCCCAGCTTTTTTGGAACGTGCTGCAGCCATCAAATTCTAAGTTCATGAGTTGATCAGTTTGAACATGAAATATCTTGTCTTTGTCGAACATGATTTGCAAATCATTGTGTTCTGTTTTGATTTGTTTAACACAACATCCCAACTTCATTGGAATTGGGGTTGTATAAAAGGGTCTAAAAGGGTCTGAACAGTTGTGCAACCACATTATTGCGGTTGCTTCTTTTTTCTTCACTTTTTGAAAAAATATTTTTTTTAAAATCAAATGATTTTTCAAGGTTATAGGTCACATTAATGGTGTAAAAGGTTTTTAAATGATTTACCTTGGTCTCATTTTTATACGATTAAAACCTGGCATTTGAATAGGGGTATGTAGACTTTTTATATCCAGTGTGTGTGTGTGTGTGTGTCATGACAGGCCACGTAATGCCTTTAACCATTATTGTCATACATATTATATTTTACATTTGCGTTAAATGTTGTGGTGGCAAATGCAGTGCAGATAGATATTTTTCAAAAAAGACATGCATACATGTGCTTCATGGACGATGGATGGATTCACTCATTCCAGTTGTGATGATAGGCTTGGAAATGGAATATTTGATCATGTAATTCATCTTTTTTCCTTGTTTGATTCATTACATTATATCCGGCATTTGAATGACGTTCTCCTGCATTTTGTTTTTCTTTTACTTAATTTTATTGGTTTTAGACAATTCTCTATCACCTTCTACACAGAGGAGACTAACCTTTCTGCTGAGGGCTTTTTGACCTTAAAGTCCTCTCTGTGGCGCAATCATAGCGCAGTTTGCCTTGTAATTATCGCCGCGGCCTCGCGGCGACGCTCTTCTAAAATTTGAGTCGCCGATGGCTTGTTCTGCTCTAACTGTGTCAGAGAAACTGGAGCATTGGGTGAGAGCCGAAGGATGTGTGTGCTTGTGTATGTATGCGCGTGTGCGTGTGATGGAGGCAGAGGGAAAAAAAAAAAAAAGTCGCGTGGGTGTTTGGAGAGGGAGAGGGAGGGAGGGAGAGAGAGATGAAATGGGAATAGAGGAATCCAAGCTGACAGCTTCCCTAATAGAGCATGAGTAACTCGGCTCGAGAAGCAGGCAAGCGTTGGATTGCAGCAGAATTTTCACTTCGACGTTTTCAAGAGCATGTTTAGGATTTAGCTCGTTTTCTTTCGACGGCTTGTCAGCATCCGAGACGATCTCTAAAAATGCACCCGAGAATCGACTTGGAACATTGGAGGGAATTCTTCTTTTTCTGCCTGATCTTTTCTGTGTCGTCCGGAGAGGTCCGTTACGTCCTCCCCGAGGAGATGCAGCCGGGTTCTGTCATCGGGAACGTCGCACGGGATCTGGGTCTGGAAATGGGGGAGCTGGGTGCTCGTCGTGCCCGCGTTATTGCGGACGGAAGCAGCCAGCTGTGCGAGCTGGACCTGTCGTCGGGCGATCTTTTGATCCGCCAGCGGATCGACCGAGAGGAGCTCTGCGCGCAAGGCAGCGTGTGTACCGTCCAGAATCAGCTTTTACTTCAGGACCCGCTTCAAGCCTTCGCTCTGCTTTTAGACATTGCAGACATTAACGACAATACTCCAGCGTTCGCCGCGGAGGAGATCAACCTCGATTTGGTCGAGTCCACAGTTCTCGGGAGACGTTTTCCGCTGGAGAGTGCGCATGACCCCGATCTGGGCACAAACTCCGTCAGCGAATACAAATTGAGCCCGAATGACCATTTTGCCCTGGAACTGAGTACCCAAATCAACGGAAATGCATATCCGGAGCTTGTTCTTAAAAAGGCGCTGGACCGAGAGGCGCGAGCCGAACATGTGCTGAAAATCAACGGCATTGACAAGGGAAGTCCAGCCAGAACCGGGACCGCTTCTATCCGCATCCGTGTTTTGGACGCCAACGATAATGTGCCGGTTTTCAGTCAACGGGTTTACAGAGCGTCTGTTCCGGAAAACTCTGTCACGGGGACTTTGATAGCGCAACTGAATGCCACGGACTTGGATGACAGTCTGTATGGAGCGATAACATACTCCTTCAGTCACCTGACGGACAAGACCAGAGGAGTTTTTCACATCGACCCGCTGAGCGGTGAAGTTGGCGTGGCGGGCGTCCTCGACTACGAGGAGGCCAGCACTCACGAGCTGGACGTCCAAGCCAAAGACGGAGGCGGCCAGGCCTCCCACTGCAAACTTCTCATCGACGTCATCGACGTCAACGACAACAAACCCGTGATCGAGATCAAGTCGGCGTCGGCCGACATGCCGGAAGACTCCACGGCGGGAACAATGGTGGCCCTCATCAATATTTATGACACGGACACTGGAAATAGCGGACACGTCACGTGCTCGGTTCCCGACAATGTCCCGTTTCAAATAGTATCGGGAGTGAAAAATTATTATATGTTGGTGACGGCCGGGACGCTCGACCGAGAGGTTCAATCGGCGTATAACGTTTCTGTTACCGCCACCGACTCGGGCTCTCCCCCACTCGAGAGCGTCAAAGTTTTATCAATCGTGGTTCATGACGTAAACGACAACGCCCCCATTTTTACGCAGAGCCGGTACACCGCCACCATCTTGGAAAATCAACCCGTTGGCACGTTTGTTATGAAACTGATAGCGCAAGACGCCGACGACGGTTCCAATGCGAAGTTAATGTACCAACTATCAAAAGAAACAAATTCAGATGTTTCCTCTTTCCTTACCATCAACACGGAAACGGGAGAGCTTTTCACGTCGCGGCTCTTCGATTACGAGCAGTCGGTTTACTTCCAAATCACGGTGGAGGCGAGAGATGGCGGCGACCCCCAACTCGCCACCAGCTGCACCGTCAACGTTTTTATCCAAGACCAAAACGACAACGCGCCGGTGGTTCTGTATCCTGCGCAAGCCTTCGTCGCTGAGGACGTGGTGCCCCTCGAAGCGCCGAGAGGCTACCTGGTGACCAAGGTGGTGGCGGTAGACGGCGACTCGGGCCACAACGCCTGGTTGTCCTACAGAATCGTCAAAGAAACCCAGCCCGATCTGTTTACGGTGGGCTTGCACACGGGCGAGATTCGAACCTCGCGAGCCTTCGTGGAGCTCGATGAACGGAAGCAAACGATCGTTATCGCGGTCACCGATAACGGGCCGGGTGCCCTGTCTGCCACAGCCACACTTAGTATCGCCATTGGCGAGGGCTTGCCCGTTCTGCAAGAACTCTTTGAGGTGGCCGATGAACCTCAGGGCAACGGTAACCTGAGGCTCTTCTTGATTGTCGCCCTGTTCACTGTTTCTTTTCTCTTAATTCTTTTAATCGCCGGAGTGTTTTATTTTAAGCTTTGTCGCCGTAGTTACGTGTACCGCTCCACCGCCGACGGTCTCCCCGTTTTCCCCACGACATACTACCCACCGAGTTTCACAGATTTCAGTGGCTGTGGGACATTGCTGCAAGACGATCGCTACGATCCCTTTCTGACCACCGGCTCGTGGAGAGGCGACTTTCGCTTCGGCTCAAACACGGACACGGACACCCTCAAGAAAAGGAGCGCGGCTTATCAAAAGAGCGCGCTTCGGCGCACCAGTGCAGACAGAGCTACCTTAAAGGTTCGGGCCGGCCCCTCACATCCTTGTTATGTGGTCACTTGAAAACTGGCTGCAAGGATTGCACATGTAGTAGATGTCAAAAGTTGACACACCCCGGTTCCCATGCTCGGTTTTTGTGATTTTAAAAAGTGAGACCAAGATAAACCATTTTTAAACTTTTTCCTACCATTTATGTGACCTATAATCGAGACCACTCAATTGAATCAAGAACATGACATCTTTTCGAGAGGGAAGTAAAAATAAATGACTAAAATGATGTGCTTGCAAAAGTGTGCACACCCTCCTATACTGGGATTCGGCTGTGTTTATAGTTAAAATTTATGTTAAATGGGAGTCACTAATTAAAGTAACTTCAAATAAAGTTCAGGTGTTCGGGTAGGTTTTTTTCTAACATTTGTTTTGCTTTCGAGCAGAAGCCTCTGAAGGGTTTGTGCCGACACTGACTGCTCTTTGGAACTGTTCATAATTCCCTCCACCTTGACTAAGGCTCCAGTTCCACTTTAAGAAACGTAACCTCAAACCTTGATACTTTCACCTCCATGCTCGGTGGGCTTTTGGTGATTTTGTGGTTGTGTTAGAGCTAAACCAACCTTTTGTAATTATGGCCACAAGTTTCAAACTTGGAATCATTGGGCCAGAACACATTTTCCCACATGTGTTTGGGAGATTTTGTCATCACAGTCTGATGAAATCGAGGTTGAATTTTTTGAACCGTCGTTCCAAAAGGTATATTTGGCGCAAACGCAACACTGCTCATCACCAAAAGAACAACATACCAGCAGTGAAGCTTGGTGGTGGCAGTATCCTTCTTTGGGGCGTCAGGAGCGGGAGTCTTAGTCACGGTGAAGGGAATTGTGAACAGTTCCAAATCGTAGTCGGTGTTAGCACAAAACCTCCAAGCTTCTGCTAGAAAGCACACACACACACACACACAAAATGTCAGGAAAAGCCTACTTGAGCTTATTTGGGGTTAATCAGAGTTACTTGTGTGTGACAGGTGTGTTCTGTCTCACATTTAACATGAGTGTGAATTTGATTGGTTCATTCTGAACACAGCCCCGCCGTCGCCAATTATAAGAGGGTGTGCACACTTGTGCAATCACATCGCAGATGTTTGTTTTGACTTCCTCTCTCTAAATTTAGATAAAAAAAAAAAAACAGTTTCATTTGAGTTGTACAGGCTACAGACCACATTAATGGTTGATCGATTGCAAATGATTTACTTTATCTTGGTGTCTTTTTTATTATTAAAAAAACTGGCATTTGAACGGGGGTGTGTAGACTTTTTATTTCCACCGCATAAGGAAAAGAAAATCAAAAACGTGTTGAGCTGTTAAATACACTCATAGGATACTTGATTGAGTATACCCACCTTCGGGGCTTTACTGTATATTTTTATTCCGTGACGCTAAACAATGCACGACATTATGATGCAGTGCAATTGGACAACTTTACAAACTGCATCCACAATAAAAGTATTGTCAAAATAATGACTTTGCTATATTTTGCTGGCGGTGTAGGTTGTGATCACAAACTGTAAAGATTTCAATCAATAACATGGCGTCATCAAATATTTTTAACGTGTGAAATGTTGTTCTTTATCTATGCATGGAATTATACACCTTGAAAATAATTTTGTGAAACAATCAACTGAAACAGTGCCAAATTAGCACACGAACTGATCTTAATTGCTTTGTTTTGCGTTTGTTAATGAACCAATGCTCCTGTACTATTAATACTGTCATGACTTTTTCTTGTGATCGACTTTGTTGTTATTTCATTGCTTTAAGGCACCGAGACGATCTCCGGGCCACAATATTTTCTCCCGCATGTTGTATGCCCTCCATTTCTACTTTTCTGTCACTTATTATGATGAAATATCTCGTGAGTGTCATGTGACTGCCAGACTAGCAACACCTGCAAAACATTCCTCGAAAAGCACGATACAGTTTGCGATATTCAGATTTAGCAGAGTCCTGGTGTGCTTTTTTTTTTTGTCCTTTTCAAAATAGAAAACATGACAATACTTTTTTTCTTTTCATTTTGAAATGATATTTTTACAGCATGTTTTGGTCTTTTTGCTTCCGCTTTGTCTTGATCACACAGGTCGATGCCGTTACCTCTTTAATCTGCAACTGAATCAATTATTAAATTGGGATTTTGTTAAAAAAAAAACCTTGTGTTTGTCTGTGACTCTTTTCCATCAGGTACAATAAGGCACAATTTGCAGACGTGCAGCCACAACTATTAGAATGCCGCTTCATGGTGAACATTCAGTGGTTCAAGCAGCTTAATGGCGTTTATGTTGACAAAAGTCTGCGCAGCGATGAGATACGTTCTCATGCGTCTTCATGTTGTTGCTTGCACACGTGCTCCGAATTCAGCCACGGTTGGATTTCTTTGGTAAAAAGCAACTTGTTTGTCAACGCTCTGGATCCCAATCATAAGCGAGTACAAACACGATGGCGGTCATTTAAGGTGTTGACCAGCTGGAAAGATGTGAGGAATGAGATAATGGTTTGTTTTCACGAGGATTCATTTCACATTGAGCCAAAGGAAATGTACAGTCATGAGACAATATTTTTGGAGGGAGTGTAGCAGCAGGACTCACCTTTTTTTTCAATCCGTCGGGGATTCGTAGGGGAACGTTGATTTATCTGTTAGGTATTGTTGGATTTGTTATTTTTATTTTTATTTTGTTGGAACATATTGAACACTTCAAGTTAATCGTAAAGAGCATTGTGTATATAAGAAGAAATGTATGCACCTTAATCCTGGTTATCCTGTGTGCATTTGACATTTAAGTTCAACAGATACATGTTCCACTCCTACCATGTATATCTGTGGTCATTCCTGTGAAAACAATACTTTTGAAAGTAAATGTCATCATTGGGCTTGAGACTAACTTTTTCCCCTCTCTCTTTTCTTTCGGTGTCCCCCGTCAATGAAACTTGAAACAATGTGGACCCTCAGGTAAGCTCACTTTCAATGATTTCAGCTCCCGACTCCAATCTGTTACAAACAAATCGCAGCAGGATGATTCTCATCCAGAGCAGCGATTCGCCGAAACACAGTCAATATGATACCAGCTGACCCAGAATGTGTTTCCATCTGTGTAGCCTCTCTTCACAGAACATTCTGTGCCAACAAACATGTTTGCCTACTCATGTCATCCTGACCAGAATCTCTGCAACACAAAGCTTACTGTACATACTGTACGTCACCCTGTGCAGTCATGTAACTGATGCAGGGGGGGAAAAAAAAGTCATCCTATTGGGAAGAAATGTTTCCAGTGCAGGCTACATGAATATTAATAACTCTGCCTGCTGTTGCTGTGCAGACTCGGCCTTAATAATGCACCATCACGATGTGCACGAGGCTTCAGCAGCGTGTGCGCGCGCACACACACACACACACACACACACACACAACGCCGGGCATGTGAGCCGCCATCATGACTGCCTTTGCTGGCTTCATGTTGCAGATAATGTATTTATTAGTATTGATGAGAGATTACACAGGGGACATTTTTTGGTGTATCGCTGCATGTGAATTCCACTCAATGTAGGCCACTGCTCGTTGATCCGCCATCTTTCTATCTATCGATCGATCTCTCGAACTATCTAACTCTCGATCTGTCATGGAAGTGTAGTAGATTTGCACAATGTTCATGTCCCCCCCCCCCCCCTTTTTTTTTTATTTTCCGACTGTATTGTCACATTGCAGCAGTGCTTCACGTGTGTTTCTGCTTGATCTCAGTTGGCGGTGCTGTTGTCTCAATTTTGAACGTGCCCACACCAATCGTCAGCCATCATTGAAGGCAAATAATTGCACGGCACTTTTGACAATTTCGCTGCGTTTGACGTACGGCAAACCGTGACGCCACTTCCACTGTGAGTGAATCTCGAGACAAAAAGTGAACTGCGAGTATTTGGGTTTCTATTTCTCTGTCCATGGTGCTGAAGTACAGCTAAGGCCATGGAAGGCGATGGAATTGTTGCCCTGCACTCTCTCTCGCTCTCAAGAATATGAAATTCATGATGATATGGATAACGGCTACTTTCATAACTAATCGTGCAATTTTGTTGAGGGCTATTTGAGTGACTGTTTGTGCGAAATAGAACTTTTGACAAATATAGAAAGTGGTGCTTTGGATAACTTTTTTTACACGGTCGTCTAAGCGGACAAAGTAGCTGAAGAGGGATTGCTTTTTATTTGAAGCTTTTATTCAAACTGGGCAGTTTGGCATATCGGCCTCTAGGGGGTGCTGTTACACGGTAAATGGATGTGTTGGCGCTGTGTGATGCAGTGCAGCTCCCTCCTCTGTCGCTGCCATTTGGCACCAGAGAGCTTCGCGTGAACAACGTCCAATCGTTGAGCTCAAATAACGCGCATCTGATTGCGCCTGCTTTGGTTCTGTCGTTTTTTCGATTGCTTGACTTTCTTGGAATATTGTAAATTTTCATATGGAGGCGAAAAACATTCATCCGAGCCGAGGAGGAATGCGATGGCGACGCGCGGCCTGCCTCTTTGTCTTTTGGTGTTTTTTTCTCAACGCAACCGAGGCCCAAATCCGCTACTCGATCCCCGAGGAGATGAAAAAAGGCTCGCTCGTCGGAAATGTGGCCCAAGATCTCGGTTTGGATCTGAAAAGACTCCGTTCTGGGCGGGCCCGCATCGTGACCGGGGAGAACGTCCAGTACGCCGAGCTGAGGGCGGACAAAGGGCTCCTGGTTGTCCGTGAGAGGATAGATCGAGAACAGCTGTGTGGAGACGTGACGCCGTGCAGCTTCACCTTCGAGATTTTGTTGGAAAACCCCATGGAATTGCACCCGGTCACCATCGAAGTGTTGGACGTCAACGACAACGCGCCCACTTTTAAAAATAATTATTTGCAATTTGAAATAAGCGAGTCTGCTGCACTTGGCTCCCGTTTTGTTCTGGAGAGTGCGTATGATGCTGACGTGGGTGCAAACGGCGTGCAGAGTTACGTTTTAACACCGAGTGATCATTTTCTTTTGAAGCAACACTTCAATCCTGGAGGCAGAAAATATGCAGAAATGGTCCTGCAGAAAGCCTTAGACAGAGAACAGCAGCCGCGACTTTCCCTTAAATTAGTGGCTGTGGACGGTGGGAATCCACAGAGGTCAGGTACGGTAAATATAGATATTAACATTCAAGATGCAAATGATAATGCGCCCGTCTTTAATCAAACCGTTTATAAAGCAAAAGTGACTGAAAATGCAGCAAAAGGCACTCACGTTCTGACTGTGAATGCCACTGATGCTGATAGCGGTTCAAATGGGAAAGTAGCATACTCATTTTCCAAATCAAATGCAGAAATCGCAGATTTGTTTCATATAGACGAGATGACAGGATGCATATCGGTCGTAAAAGAAATCGATTATGAAAAAGACAAAACAATCGAGTTCATGGTTGAAGCCAAAGATCAAGGTGGATTTGCTGACTCCACCAAAGTGGAAATCGAAGTCCTGGATTTGAATGATAACGTCCCCGTCCTCAACGTGATGTCCTTCACGAGTCCGGTTTCAGAAGACTCCCCGGCTGGTACCACGATTGGTATCATGAACGTGAAAGACCAGGATTCTGGCGAAAACGGTCACGTGAGGTGCGCCATCCAAGGCCGCGTTCCATTTCGCATGAAATCCAACGTGCGAAATTATTTTGCCTTGGTGACCGATGCCGATTTCGATCGCGAAAGCGTGTCCGAATATAACATCACGGTCGTCGCGTCGGACGCCGGCTCGCCTCCCCTCTCCGCCGAGAGAACTTTTCATTTGAAAGTTTCCGACGTGAACGACAACGCTCCTGTGTTTGCCGTCAGCTTTTATCGTGCCGACCTCGCCGAAAACAACTCGCCGGGTGTTTCCGTGCTGAGAGTGAGCGCCAAAGACCCAGATGAAAACCAGAACGCTCGTGTCTCTTACATGTTGGAGCAGGGCGAGATCGGGGGAACTCCGATTGCCTCGTTTGTGTCCGTGAACGCCCAAAGCGGCGTCGTCAGCGCCGTGCGCTCCTTCGACTACGAGCGGATGAAGCGGCTGGACTTTGCGGTGCGAGCGCAGGACGGAGGCTCCCCTCCTCTCTGCGGCAACGTGAGCGTGGGCATCCTGATCCGGGACCAGAACGACAACGCCCCTCAGGTCCTGTACCCGGTCCCGCCGCACGCCGAAACGGTGCCTCGTTCGGCAGACGCGGGCTATCTGGTGACTAAAGTGGTGGCCGTGGACGTGGACTCCGGACAGAACGCCTGGCTCTCCTATAAAGTGCAGCACAAATTTGCCACAGACAGGGGGGCGCTGTTTGAAGTGGGCCTCCACAATGGAGAAATGCGAACTGTCCGCCGAGTGACCGATAAAGACGCCGTCAAACAAAGACTGACCGTCGTCGTGGAGGACAACGGGCGGCCCTCTCGTTCGGCCACGGTGGCGGTGAACGTGGCGCTGGCGGACGGCTTCCCCGAAGTGCCGAGGTCGGAGTTCGCCGACGACTTTAGCGAGGACGACGACGACCGGCTGACTTTTTACTTGGTCTCGGCTCTGGCTGCGGTCTCCTTCCTCTTCGTCGCCTCTTTGCTGCTTATCGTATCGCTCAAGGTGTACAGGTGGAGACGGTCTCGCGTCTTGTACCGCTCCGACCTCCCCGTCATTCCGTATTACCCGCCGCGCTACTGCGACACGTTGGGGACGGCGGGGACGCTCCCGCACGTCTACAGTTACGAGGCGTGCGCCGCCGCCAAGAGTCACGTGACGAACACGCAAGCCGTGAGTCAAAGTTTAGTGAGCGTGGACGGAGCGGACGCCGACGTGCCGCGCGGCGGCGAGCAGACGTCGGGGAACTGCTCTCGGATGTCGACTCTGGTGAGTCAAATCAGTACATTTGTTTCAATCTGTGTTTGTTTTCAGAATTTATATCATGGAGAAGCCTTGTTCTTGTATTGATACATATTTTAAAGTCATTATATTTCATTTACAGTCGTGTTCAGAACCTGAAAGCTAGGCTTGAGTAAAAGTACACAGAAATAGGGCATCTTCTCGTTGGAAAGGGGAGAAGAGATTTGGTGGTGGAAGCTCAAAATAAAGGAAATCCTCAAGGAAAGAGGTTAGCTGAGAAGAAGTGGAACACTGAGAGGAGGAGAAAGGAATACATTGAGATGCGATGGAGGGCAAAGGCCAAACGAGGCATATGATGACTTGTATGCCAGGTTGGGCACTAAAGAAGGAGAAAAAGATCTCTATAGGTTGGCCAGAGTGAGGGAGAGATGGGAAGGATGTGCAGCAGGTTAGGGTGATTAAGGACAGAGATGGAAATGTGTTGACTGCTGCCAGCGAGATGGAAAGAATACTTTGAGGAGTTGATGAATGAGGAAAATGAGAGAGAAGGGAGAGTAGAAGAGGCAAGTGTGGTGGACCAGGAAGTGGCAATGATCAGTAAGGAGGAAGTTAGAAAGGCATGAAAGAGGATGAAAAATGGAAAGGCTATTGGTGCTGATGACATTCCTGGGGAGTTTTGGAAGCATGTAGGAGAGGTGGCTGTGGAGTTTTTGACCATCTTGTTCAACAGAATTCTAGCGGGTCAGAAGATGCCTGAGGAATGCGAGCAACAGTATGGTTTCATGCCTAGAAACAGTTGCACATAATTTGCCTTGAGGATGTTGATGGAAAAGTTAATGTCAGAAGGAGCTACATTGTCTTTGTAGATCTTGAGAAAGCCTCCGACAGAGTACCCAGAGAGGAACTGTGGTACTGCATGCGGAGGTCTGGAGTGGCAGAGAAGTATGGCAGAATAATACAGGACATGTATGAGGGAAGCAGGACAGTGGTGAGATGTGACAGAGGAGGTGGAGGTGGGGGTGCATCAGGGATCAGCCCCGAGCCCCTTCCTGTTTGCAGTGGTAATGGATAGGCTGACAGATGAGGTCAGACTGGAATCCCCGTGGACCATGATGTTCGCAGATGACGTCGTGATCTGCAGTGAAAGCATCAGTCTAACCTCATCCGTTAGCCTATCCATCACCACTGCAAACAGGAAGGGGCTCAGGGCTGATCCCTGATGCACCCCCACCTCCACCTCCTCTGTCACACCTCACCACTGTCCTGCTGCTCTCATACATGTCCTGTACTATTCTAACATACTTCTGCCACCTCCAGACTTCCGCATGCAGTACCACAGTTCCTCTCTGGGTACTCTGTCAAAGACTTTCTCTCGATCTACAAAGACACAATGTTGCTCCTTCTGACCTTCTGTACTTTCCCATCAACATCCTCAAGGCAAATAATGCATCTGTGGTCCTCTTTCTAGGCATGAAACCATACTGTTGCTCACAAATACTCACTTCTGTCCTGAGTCTAGCCTCCACGACTCTTTCCCATAACTTCATTGTGTGGCTCATCAACTTTATTCCTCTGTAGTTCCCAGAGCTCTGCACATCACCTTTGTTCTTAAAAATGGGCACCAGTACACTTTTCCTCCATTCCTCAGGCATCTTCTCACGCACTAGAATTCTATTGAACAAGCTGGTCAAAAACTCCACAGCCACCTCTCCTGGATGCTTCCATACCTTCACAGCAATGTCATCAGGACCAACCAGTTTTCATCCTCTTTCATGCCTTTCTAACTTCCCCCTTACTAATCATTGCCACTTCCTGGTCCACCACACTTGCCTATTCTACTCTCCCTTCTCTCTCATGTTCCTCATTCACCAACTCCTCAAAGTATTCTTTCCATCTAGCTAGCACACTGCTGGCACCAGTCAACACATTTCCATCTCTGTCCTTAATCACCCTAACCTGCTGCACCTCCTTCCCATCTCTATCTCTGTCTGACAAACCTGTAGAGATCTTTTTCTCCTTCTTTACTGCCCAACCTGCCATACATGTCCTCATATGCCTCTTGTTTGGCCTTTGCCACCTCGACCTTTGCCCTGTGTCGCATCTCAATGTATTCCTTTCGCCTCTACTCTTTCTTCTCAGTGTCCCACTTCTTCTTAGCTAACCTTTTTCCTTGTATGATTTCCTGTCCTGTGAGGTTCCACCACCAAGTCTCCTTCTCTCCTTCCTGCCTCTCTGATCACCTTGGCTACAGTGGTCCAGTCTTCTGGAAACTCCTCCCGTCCACCGAGAGCCTGTCTCACCTCTTCCCGAAAAGCTGCACAACACTCACACCAATACATCCTTTAAATTGTCCGTTTTTTGTTTGCAGCGTACAGACTTATGAAATAATGACAGAGTACCCAGAGAGGAACTGTGGGACTGCATGCGGAGGTCTGGAGTGGCAGAAGTATGTTAGAATAATACAGGACATGTATGAGGGCAGCAGGACAGCGGTGAGGTGGGACAGAGGAGTTGAAGGTGGAGGTGGGAGTGCTTCAGGGATCAGCCTCGAGCCCCTTCCTGCTTGTAGTGGTAATGGATAGGCTGATAGATGAGGTCAGACTGGAATCCCTGTGGACCATGATTTTTGCAGATGACGTTGTGATCTAGGCGGTACGGTGGACGACTGGTTAGAGCGTCTGCCTCACAGTTCTGAGGACCGGGTTCAATCCCCGGCCCCGCCTGTGTGGAGTTTGCATGTTCTGTGCGGGCACTGCGGTTTCCTCCCATATCCCAAAAACATGCATGGTAGGTTAATTGACGACTCCAAATTGCCCGTAGGTGTGAATGTGTGTGTGAATGGTTGTTTGTATGTATGTGCCCTGCGATTGGCTGGCAACCAGTTCAGGGTGTACCCCGCCTCCTGCCCGATGATCGCTGGGATCGGCTCCAGCACGCCCGCGACCCTAAGGAGGAGAAGCGGCTCAGAAAATGATACGGATGGACGGTCGTGGTCTGCAGTGAAAGCAGAGAGAAGGTGGAGGAACAGTGAGGGAAGTGGATATCAATCCATCCTTTGAATTGTCCTTCTTTTTGCAGCGTACAGATTTATTACATCTGAAATATTTTATCAAGGTTTGTTTAATTGGATAATCATGGTTTTCTAGCCATGATTATTAACTCAAATGAAAAGTAAAGAACCTTTGGTAACAATTAAAATGTGTTGGGCTGGATGTTCCTTGTCGTTGTCCATGGTGCTGGAATTGCTCGGAGCTGACAATTCAGACATACAAATGAAGTTGGAGCAGCGATTCAACCTCGTTCGTTCTTCTTTTTGACTCCGTTTTCGATTCGCTGAAATCAATTTCCTCCGTAGTTATGTATTAACACCTTATTTTCGTGGTTGTATTGTTGTTTAAAGTTTAGGTATTATATCTGTGTCATCATTCTCAACATTTGTTGAAGCAATACCTTTTGTTGATTTTTGAAAATAGTCTGGATTGAATATTGAAAACATTCTTTCCAAACAAAATGAAATATCTATTCATTATATATATATTTTTTAAATGAAACTTTTGCAAAAGAAAACGCTATTTATGAAATTATTTTAACATCACCTTGAGATCAATATTTTTGTCCAGCATTCTTTGATATTATAATGTCATATTGGTCAAATCGTAAATGCAAACAACCCAATTCCAAAAGCCTAACCTTTTTTAAATAGGCTGGATTGAATATTGAATGCATTCTTTCCAAACAAAATAAAAATATCAGTTAAGTGTATATTAATCTCTTTTTTAAATTCAACTTTAAACTTTTAAAATTAAATTGCAAAAGAAAACTGTTTAATTATTTTAACAACACCTTGAGATCAATATTTTTGTCCAGCATTGTTTGATATAATGTCCTATTGGTAAAATAGTACATGTAAACAACCCGATTCCAAAAGCGTTAAGTACAACATCCAATTGTCCAGTCTTGCTATTTTGCTATTTTGTGGCCCCAGATTTATAAAAAAAAAAAGCAGTTTCCATTGGCAATCACGTGGAGGTGCAGTTCCGCGAAAATGCTCTGAGCGCCGCTCGTGCTACGTCATTGAATTGGAAGGAAACTCGTCCGTGCAGCAGTCCTCCTCTCGGACTCCTTTTCGAGCTTCGCAGACGAGAAAGACGACGCTCTGCTCGCCATTCGATGAGGAACGTTTTCCGTGGATTCTCCTGTTTGATTTGGGAACATTCGACCGAGGTTTTTATTTTCAAGGTGTTTGGATATTTTCGGATCCGCGATGGACCGTCTGTGGATGCGCGCTGTCAGAGGCCGATGGCGCACACTGTTTGTCGTTCTTTGTCTCTGTGAGCTGCGCTCCGTGAGCGGACAGGCTCGCTATTCCATACCGGAGGAGCAGGCGGAAGGCTCTTTCGTGGGGAACATTGCGAGAGATTTGGGCTTGGATGTGGCCAGACTAGGAGCAGGTAAAGCTCGTATTATTACGAAAGGAGGCCGACAGTATGTGGATTTAAAGCGAGACAAAGGCACACTTGTCATTCAAGAGCGCATCGACCGAGAGGAGCTTTGTGGAAAGACGACGCCCTGCAGCTTCACTTTCGACATCATTTTAGAAAATCCCATCCAACTTTATCGCGTGACAGTGGAGGTCGTGGACATTAATGACAACAGTCCGTCCTTCCCTCAGTCGGAAATTCATTTGAAAATTGCCGAAAGTGTCGCATCCGGGGCGCGTTTCTCACTTGAGAATGCGGATGACCCAGATGTTGCTCTTAATGATATTCAGAATTACATACTTAAACCATCAGATCATTTTAAATTGGAAATACAGAATCAGCCAGACGGTGAGCGTTTCATAGAAATGGTTTTACAGAAGCCTTTAGACCGAGAACAGGAGGAGAGCCTGACACTCATGTTGATTGCGTCAGATGGCGGTGAGCCACATCGATCGGGGACGGCGAGAATTCAAATCACTGTGCTGGACGCCAACGACAACGCGCCAGTGTGCACTCAACCTGTTTACAAGGTCGATGTGCGAGAAAATTCACCTGCAGGAACCTTGATCGCGACTGTGAGTGCAAGCGACGCTGATGCGGGCCTCAACGGTGACGTCACATATTCCACTCGTTCTACCAAAGACACAGAGCAGGTTTTTGATGTAAATGTTAAAACTGGAGAGATTAAAGTTACAGGTAAATTAGATTTTGAGAAATCGAAGAGTTATCAGTTAAACGTCCAGGCCAGTGACCACGGAGGTTATACGGACACGTGTAAGGTTTTCATCAACATAATTGATGAGAACGACAACATCCCCACAATCAAGTTGATGTCCTTTTCTCAGTCCATACCTGAGGATTCTCCCCCAGGTGCAACCGTGGCTGTTTTCAACGTGAATGATGACGACGCCGACGGCAACGGTGTTGTCAAGTGCGCCATTAACGCTGACGTCCCGTTTAAAATCGAGTCTTCGTTAGCAGGTTACTACACCATAGTGACCGAAAACTTCTTAGACCGGGAAAGCGTCCCCGAATATAACGTGACCATAACAGTGTCCGACCGAGGCTCTCCGCCGCTGTCTAGCAGTCAAAACGTCAACGTTCAAATATCCGACGTGAACGACAACCCGCCCGAATTCCGTCAGTCGGAATACGGGAAGACCGTAGCAGAGAACAACCCTCCCGGTTTTTCCGTCTTGACCGTCAGTGCCGGTGACGCGGACTGGGGCCGGAACGCTCGAGTCTCTTACTTCCTGGAGGAGAAAGAAGTTCACGGAGCGGCCGTGTCTTCTTTTGTCTCGGTCCACCCGGAGAGCGGCGTCGTCCGCGCGCTCCGATCCTTCGATTACGAACAAATCAAGTCGTTCGACTTCAACGTGAGCGCCCGCGACTCCGGGTCCCCTCCGCTGAGCTCCGCGGCCGCCGTTCGCATCCTGATCCGGGACCAGAACGACAACGCCCCTCAGGTCCTGTACCCGGTCCCGCCGCACGCCGAAACGGTGCCTCGTTCGGCAGACGCGGGCTATCTGGTGACTAAAGTGGTGGCCGTGGACGTGGACTCCGGACAGAACGCCTGGCTCTCCTATAAAGTGCAGCACAAATTTGCCACAGACAGGGGGGCGCTGTTTGAAGTGGGCCTCCACAATGGAGAAATGCGAACTGTCCGCCGAGTGACCGATAAAGACGCCGTCAAACAAAGACTGACCGTCGTCGTGGAGGACAACGGGCGGCCCTCTCGTTCGGCCACGGTGGCGGTGAACGTGGCGCTGGCGGACGGCTTCCCCGAAGTGCCGAGGTCGGAGTTCGCCGACGACTTTAGCGAGGACGACGACGACCGGCTGACTTTTTACTTAGTCTCGGCTCTGGTTGCGGTCTCCTTCCTCTTCGTCGCCTCTTTGCTGCTTATCGTATCGCTCAAGGTGTACAGGTGGAGACGGTCTCGCGTCCCGTACCGCTCCGACCTCCCCGTCATTCCGTACTATCCGCCGCGCTACTGCGACACGTTGGGTACGGCGGGGACGCTCCCGCACGTCTACAGTTACGAGGCGTGCGCCGCCGCCAAAGGTCACGTGACGAACACGCAAGCCGTGAGTCAAAGTTTAGTGAGCGTGGACGGACCGGACGCCGACGTGCCGCACGGCGGCGAGCAGACGTCGGGGAACTGCTCTCGGATGTCGACTTTGGTGAGTCAAATGAGTACATTTGTTTCAATATGTTTGTTTTCAGAGTTAATATCGTGTGTTCAGAACCTGAAAGCTAGGCTTGAGTAAAAGTAAACGGAAATAGGGCATCTTCTCGTTGGAAAGGGGAGAAGAGGACGCTCAAAGTAAAGGAAATCCTCAAGGAAAGAGGTTAGCTGAGAAGAAGTGGAACACTGAGAGGAGGAGAAAGGAATACATTGAGATGCGATGGAGGGCAAAGGTCGAGGTGGCAAAGGCCAAACGAGGCATATGATGACATGTATGCCAGGTTGGTCACTAAAGGAGGAGAAAAAGATCTCTATAGGTTGGCCAGACTGAGGGAGAGATGGGAAGGATGTGCAGCAGGTTAGGGTGATTAAGGACAGAGATGGAAATGTGTTGACTGGTGCCAGCGAGATGGAAAGAATACTTTGAGGAGTTGATGAATGAGGAAAATGAGAGAGAAGGGAGAGTAGAAGGGGCAAGTGTGGTGGACAAGGAAGTGGCAATGATTCGGAAGGGGGAAGTTAGAAAGGCATGAAAGAGGATGAAAAATGGAAAGGCTATTGGTCCTGATGACATTCCTGTGGAGTTTTGGAAGCATCTAGGAGAGGTGGCTGTGGAGTTTTTGACCATCTTGTTCAACAGATTTATAGCGGGTCAGAAGATGCCTGAGGAATGCGAGCAACAGTATGGTTTCATGCCTAGAAACAGTAGCACATAATTTGCCTTGAGGATGTTGATGGAAAAGTACAGACAATGTCAGAAGGAGCTACATTGTCTTTGTAGATCTTGAGAAAGCCTACGACTGAGTACCCAGAGAGGAACTGTGGTACTGCATGTGGAGGTCTGGAGTGGCAGAGAAGTATGTCAGAATAATACAGGACATGTATGAGGGCAACAGAACAGTGGTGAGGTGTGACAGAGGAGTTGAAGGTGGACGTGGGAGTGCATCAGGGATCAGCCTCGAGCCCCTTCCTGCTTGCAGTGGTCATGGATAGGCTGACAGATGAGGTCAGACTGGAATCCCCGTGGACCATGATGTTCGCAGATGACAGATGACAGTACATAATGCTTTTTCCAGGTTTGCAGAAGCTTTCCTGCTTCGTCCTTTGCAAGAACTTCCACTCTGCGAAGAGTTAGTCGCTCTCTCTGAGAAAGGCACTTTTATTTCAGCGCTAAAGTGACGGCTGCTTCGTTTTGCTATCAACTCACTTCATCAATGACAGCAAGCGTGCAGTTGATGACTATTTCCAACTCGGTAAAAGGTCTTTTATATCCGTATCATCAGGATACCGGTTTAGTATATTTTTTTTTCCGGCTTTCAGAGAGACATTTTGAATGCTGACTTGTTTCTCAAACTTGGTAGCAATTAGCAATGTCGTCTCCATTTATTTGACTTGTTTCAAAACAGGAGACGACATGTCACATTGCACTCTTTTAAGAGAGTTCATATGCATGTAGGCAAGTGTTTGTTTTGCGACTCGTTTGGGTTTTAAAAGTCTCAAAAGTATGCAGACTTACAAAGTGTTCCGACCATTCATTCCCAGAGTTACAGTGACACCAACAGTGGCACCTCCCTTTACCGGACGTGATTTAACGGATATCGGAAGTCATGGACAGTGCATGTGTCCAAAAATACTTTCCGGTTGTCACTGAAAGCGGTGTTGACAAGGTCTGTTACTTCCAGAATTGGCCACTGTTGTTTAGTGGCGCTGTGGCGCAATCTCTGCAGCGACTGGGGCGTTGTGAGCATTCCCATACAGTTTCGAGTTGGGACACGCCCCCACGAAATCACCATCCCAAACATGGAATAATTTTCCCCAAAATCAAAATAATTATGGTTAGAATTAGGGCTAGGTTTGCGACCAAGGCGTTTTGAAATGGGTTCAATTTAGGATGAGGGTGGTTTAGGTTTAGTTGGGAACATACCAATGCCCCCACACTTTAATCAAATACTTCTTTTCCCGTTGGGAAGCAGTAGGGCGTGTTTTACAGGTATACAACAGCCAATCATAGTGTAGCGGCGCGTGTCCTGGAGCCAGTAATATTGGAGCAGGGTTTGTTCCGCCGAGAAACTCTGTGGGAATACTCATCACGCAAGACTGGGATGCACCTATTTCCGTGTCACAGATATACAATACGACTAGATTCAACCAACAGACGTCACTCCCATGCCTATGTGGCGGCCATGTTGAATGTGGCGACATTCAATTGTATTGACATGGTGGCCATGATGGCACGAGTTCTATCTGTTTTCGCATAAAGCTCTACGCAGAGAGAGCGCACATGGCTGCGGTATTCACTCAACGAGGAATACAACACATAAATCCCAGGAGTCTGGAAAATACTATTTTTGGTACAGTAACAGTTTTTTTTTCGTTTTTTATATTTTTTTTTAGTCAAGCTGTTCATCAATGGCAACACATTTGGAATTAGGAAGCACACTAATTTGTCACGACTCACAAAAGCAAGCGGCCTATGGCAAATACGTCAGCACTTTCTCCGTCAAGTACATCAGCGAAGTAAGTTTGGATAAAATATAAAACTTTTCCAACATTTTCAAGTTTTAAAAAAATATGTATTACCAATAAATGGGTACTTTAATGTGCATTTTAGGCCACGAAAAAGCACAAAACCAATTTTGTACTGTACAGTAATATGGGCAAATGGCCACAAAAAAAATAAAAAATGGCTTCAATCGAACGGGCAATCAGCTGTAACAGACGATCCTCTGACCATAATTGTCAGTTAAATCGAGGTTCCAGTGTATGTCAATATTCTGGAACTCGACATTGTAAAGATGTAGCCTCATCAATAATGTATTTTTTTATTGTTGTCATATCACATCATGATAAGAGGGAGTGGACGAGTCGTGCATTGTACTTTTCCAAATGATGTTTCGCTCGCCCCAAAGTGAGCAGTGAGCTCCTCGTGCAGTCTTGTCTCTGTCCATGGTGCTGAAGGGCAGCTTCCAAGGGATTTGTTGACCAGCGCTCGTTCTGAAGAATTCCAATCAATAATCATCATTTATATCACTTGTATTACTCTTACGGACACACCTTCCTTCCTGTAACTGTGTTGATTGACTGTTTGTTCAGGTGACAACCTCAACTCGGAAAATTTATATTTATGTAAATTTTTGTATGATATTTAATGCAGTTATTTAACAGGACGGAGCATAGTCAAGATGTTTTTTTTCCCCTCCCATGTTGAAGCTTTTATTCTAAGTGGGCAGTTTGGCATATCGGCCTCTAAGGGGCGCTGTTACACGGTAAATGGATGTGTTGGCGCTGTGTGATGCAGTGCAGCTCCCTCCTCTGTCGCTGCCATTTGGCACCAGAGAGCTTCGCGTGAACAACGTCCAATCGTTGAGCTCAAATAACGCGCATCTGATTGCGCCTGCTTTGGTTCTGTCGTTTTTTCGATTGCTTGACTTTCTTGGAATATTGTAAATTTTCATATGGAGGCGAAAAACATTCATCCGAGCCGAGGAGGAATGCGATGGCGACGCGCGGCCTGCCTCTTTGTCTTTTGGTGTTTTTTTCTCAACGCAACCGAGGCCCAAATCCGCTACTCGATCCCCGAGGAGATGAAAAAAGGCTCGCTCGTCGGAAATGTGGCCCAAGATCTCGGTTTGGATCTGAAAAGACTCCGTTCTGGGCGGGCCCGCATCGTGACCGGGGAGAACGTCCAGTACGCCGAGCTGAGGGCGGACAAAGGGCTCCTGGTTGTCCGTGAGAGGATAGATCGAGAACAGCTGTGTGGAGACGTGACGCCGTGCAGCTTCACCTTCGAGATTTTGTTGGAAAACCCCATGGAATTGCACCCGGTCACCATCGAAGTGTTGGACGTCAACGACAACGCGCCCACTTTTGAAAATAAACATTTAGAATTCGAAATAAGCGAGTCTGCTGCACTTGGCTCCCGTTTTGTTCTGGAGAGTGCGTATGATGCTGACGTGGGTGCAAACGGCGTGCAGAGTTACGTTTTAACACCGAGTGATCATTTTGTTTTGAAGCAACACTTCAATCCTGGAGGCGGAAAATATGCAGAAATGGTCCTGCAGAAAGCCTTAGACAGGGAACAGCAGCCGCGACTTTCCCTTAAATTAGTGGCTGTGGACGGTGGGAATCCACAGAGGTCAGGTACGGTAAATATTGAAATTAACATTCAAGATATAAATGACAACGCTCCTGTCTTTAATCAAACTTTGTATAAAGCTAAGTTGATTGAAAATGCAGCAAAAGGTACTTACGTTCTGACTGTGAATGCCACTGATGCTGATAGCGGTACAAATGCAAAAATAACATTCTCGTTTTCAAAATCAAAAGCGGGAATCACAAATTTGTTTCATATCGATGAGGTGGCAGGATGCATATCTGTAGCAAACCAAATCGATTATGAAAAATACAAAACAATCGAGTTCATGGTTGAAGCTAAAGATCAAGGAGGACTGAGTGAGTCCACCAAAGTGGAAATCGAAGTCCTGGATTTGAATGATAACGTCCCCGTCCTCAACGTGATGTCCTTCACGAGTCCGGTTTCAGAAGACTCCCCGGCTGGTACCACGATTGGTATCATGAACGTGAAAGACCAGGATTCTGGCGAAAACGGTCACGTGAGGTGCGCCATCCAAGGCCGCGTTCCATTTCGCATGAAATCCAACGTGCGAAATTATTTTGCCTTGGTGACCGATGCCGATTTCGATCGCGAAAGCGTGTCCGAATATAACATCACGGTCGTCGCGTCGGACGCCGGCTCGCCTCCCCTCTCCGCCGAGAGAACTTTTCATTTGAAAGTTTCCGACGTGAACGACAACGCTCCTGTGTTTGCCGTCAGCTTTTATCGTGCCGACCTCGCCGAAAACAACTCGCCGGGTGTTTCCGTGCTGAGAGTGAGCGCCAAAGACCCAGATGAAAACCAGAACGCTCGTGTCTCTTACATGTTGGAGCAGGGCGAGATCGGGGGAACTCCGATTGCCTCGTTTGTGTCCGTGAACGCCCAAAGCGGCGTCGTCAGCGCCGTGCGCTCCTTCGACTACGA
This sequence comes from Phycodurus eques, assembly GCF_024500275.1. Taxonomy (NCBI): domain Eukaryota; kingdom Metazoa; phylum Chordata; class Actinopteri; order Syngnathiformes; family Syngnathidae; genus Phycodurus; species Phycodurus eques. The sequence continues at coordinate 28,584,170 of NC_084533.1, forward strand.
GCGGATGAAGCGGCTGGACTTTGCGGTGCGAGCGCAGGACGGAGGCTCCCCTCCTCTCTGCGGCAACGTGAGCGTGGGCATCCTGATCCGGGACCAGAACGACAACGCCCCTCAGGTCCTGTACCCGGTCCCGCCGCACGCCGAAACGGTGCCTCGTTCGGCAGACGCGGGCTATCTGGTGACTAAAGTGGTGGCCGTGGACGTGGACTCCGGACAGAACGCCTGGCTCTCCTATAAAGTGCAGCACAAATTTGCCACAGACAGGGGGGCGCTGTTTGAAGTGGGCCTCCACAATGGAGAAATGCGAACTGTCCGCCGAGTGACCGATAAAGACGCCGTCAAACAAAGACTGACCGTCGTCGTGGAGGACAACGGGCGGCCCTCTCGTTCGGCCACGGTGGCGGTGAACGTGGCGCTGGCGGACGGCTTCCCCGAAGTGCCGAGGTCGGAGTTCGCCGACGACTTTAGCGAGGACGACGACGACCGGCTGACTTTTTACTTGGTCTCGGCTCTGGCTGCGGTCTCCTTCCTCTTCGTCGCCTCTTTGCTGCTTATCGTATCGCTCAAGGTGTACAGGTGGAGACGGTCTCGCGTCCCGTACCGCTCCGACCTCCCCGTCATTCCGTATTACCCGCCGCGCTACTGCGACACGTTGGGGACGGCGGGGACGCTCCCGCACGTCTACAGTTACGAGGCGTGCGCCGCCGCCAAGAGTCACGTGACGAACACGCAAGCCGTGAGTCAAAGTTTAGTGAGCGTGGACGGAGCGGACGCCGACGTGCCGCGCGGCGGCGAGCAGACGTCGGGGAACTGCTCTCGGATGTCGACTCTGGTGAGTCAGATGTTTCTCTGTTTCATGACTTTTACTGCTTGTCGAGGTTGTATGACTTGTTTTGCTTTGTTGCTGAAAGGTTGATGTTTTGATGTTAATGCAAATCTTGTAACTTAGAACAAGGTTGTTAAAATATTTGTTGATACAATTGTTGAGTCAAATGTTTCACCTTTTCCTCTCTCTTTAATGGCTTGCACTGTTTTTCGAGGTAGTATGATTTCTTTTGCGTCATGTTGCTGACAGGTTGATAAATTAATCCAAATCTTGTGATTTAGAACAAGGTTGTTAAAATATTTGTTGATGCTCAGTTGACTACGTAGTTTGTAAATTTGCTTACTTCCAAGCAAGACTTGACATTTGCTTTTTTGCTCACCAGCCACTCTGGCTCGTGGTTTCCCAGAGTTACTCGCCACTCAGCATTTCCAGTCACTTCAATGTTTGAGCTCGATTCAAAAACAAGATTTACAACCCTTTTAGATGTATTTGATCCCTGTGCACAACCTAAACAAGACGACTTAATTGTTTAATACTACAAGAACCACCATACATGTTTCAGACCACACAGACTTCGGTAAGTCTCTTTTAAAAGACAAAATTAAAAATGATAGAAAAAGAAATTCATTCTGGCATTAAACTTCAGCTGGGCCATGTCTTTGCAATCAGTTGGTTTGCCCACAGCAATAGACGTACAGTACATTCGGCTTTTCCAGGTTTCCAGAAGCTTTCCTGCAACGTCCTTTGCAAGTAGTTCCACTCTGCGAAGAGTTTGTCGCTGTGTCTGAGAGAGAGACTTTTTTCATAGCTAAAGTAACAAGCAAGTTTTGCTGTTAACTCACGTCATCAATGACAGCAAGCGTGCAGTTGTTGACTATTTCCAACTCGGTAAAAGGTCTCTTATATCTGCATCATCGGGGTACCGACCGGTTTGGTACTTGTTGCGTTCGGCAGACAAAATAGAGACTTCTCAGTCCATTCCGTCTGGAATTGCCAGTTTTCAACATCCACTTTGTGTTTTTTTTGCGGCTTTAAGAGAGACATTTTCAAGCCTGTCTTGTTTTTCAAGTATGTGGCGAATAACGATTTAGTCTCATCTTATTTGTCTCGTTTCAACACCGGAGACAACATGTCACTTTGCACTCTTTGAAGCGCGTTCAGATGCGTATCGGCAAGTGGTTTAATTTGTGTTTTTTTTTGTGTTTTTGTTTTTGTTGTGACTCGTTTGGGTTTTAAAAGTCTCGAAAATATGCAGACTTCCAAAGTGTTCAGACCATTCGTTCCCAGAGTTAGAATGACACGAACAGTGGAACCTCCATTTACCGGACCGTGATTTAACAGATATCGGAAGTAATGGACACTGCATGTGTCCAAAAATACTTTCCAGTTGTCACTTAAACCGGCTTTGACAAGATCTGTTACACTGTAAAAGAAATAATTTGGATAGTGGAAAATATAATTCATGAAAATCATTGAAAATTTACATGATTATTTTAGAAGGGTAAAGTAACCCAAAATTTAGGGTAAATTTCACCTACACAACCAATTTGACAACAGTAAAAAGTGTTATCAAGAAAAACTGAGGAAAACCCACCTCAAAGTCAATGGTACTGTAATATGCGTCACGTGATTTGTGCGTGCCACACTCATTGGTTGTGTGTCATCGGCTCATCAGCACAAAATGGCTTCCGCCAAATTTACCCAACTAAAATGGCTGCGAATTGTTACCCGAAATTGAATGGGTAAATTCTTTCGGTTGTTTTTTTACAATGTAGTTCTATTATTGGCCATTGTTGTGTCGTGGCGCTGTGGCGCAATCTCGGCAGAGACTGGGGCGTTATGAGCATTCCCACATAGTTTCTCGCCAGGACACGCCCCCACGAGCTCGCCATCGCAAACATGGATCAATTTTTGTCCAAATAAAAACAAAGAAGTTTGTTATGGTTTGGTTTAGGACTACAGTTGGGGCTTAGGTGTTTTAAGATGGGCTCAGTTGTATCTATTGTCGCAATGAGCTCTGCGCAGAGAGCGCTCACATGGCTGCGGTGTTCACTCAACGAGCAATACGACACACATAAGTCCCTGGAGTCTGCAACATGCTATTTTGGTACAGTAACATTTTATTATTATTATTATTTTAGTCAAGCTGTTCATCGATTGCAACGTATTTGGAAGGAAGCGCGCGAATGCACCGCGATTCATGAAGGTACTGGCTACATCAGGCACATTTGGGTGGTTAGTTACGATAAAATTTAAAACTTTTCAAACATTTTCAAGTTTTTAAAAAATATTTAAGACAAATTTGTACAGTACTGAGCGTTTTAGGCCACGAAAAAGTACAAAACACTAATTATGTAGTGCAAAATGATATGGCTGCATGTAGCCACAAAAAAGTGCTTCAATAGAACGGAGAAGCAGTTGTAACAGATGACCCCCGGCCCCTAATAGTCTGTTAAATCGAGGTTCCACTGTATGTCAATATTCTGGAACTCGACATTGTAAAGATGCAGCCTCATCATATGATAGATATTTTGTTTTGATTACTGTCATATTACATCATGATAAGAGGGAGTGGACGAGTCGTGCATTGTACTTTTCCAAATGATGTTTCGCTCGCCCCAAAGTGAGCAGTGAGCTCCTCGTGCAGTCTTGTCTCTGTCCATGGTGCTGAAGGGCAGCTTCCAAGGGATTTGTTGACCAGCGCTCGTTCTGAAGAATTCCAATCAATAATCATCATTTATATCACTTGTATTACTCTTACGCACACACCTTCCTTCCTGTAACTGTGTTGATTGACTGTTTGTTCAGGTGACAACCTCAACTCGGAAAATTTATATTTATGTAAATTTTTGTATGATATTTAATGCAGTTATTTAACAGGACGGAGCATAGTCAAGATGTTTTTTTTCCCCTCCCATGTTGAAGCTTTTATTCTAAGTGGGCAGTTTGGCATATCGGCCTCTAAGGGGCGCTGTTACATGGTAAATGGATGTGTTGGCGCTGTGTGATGCAGTGCAGCTCCCTCCTCTGTCGCTGCCATTTGGCACCAGAGAGCTTCGCGTGAACAACGTCCAATCGTTGAGCTCAAATAACGCGCATCTGATTGCGCCTGCTTTGGTTCTGTCGTTTTTTTCGATTGCTTGACTTTCTTGGAATATTGTAAATTTTCATATGGAGGCGAAAAACATTCATCCGAGCCGAGGAGGAATGCGATGGCGACGCGCGGCCTGCCTCTTTGTCTTTTGGTGTTTTTTTCTCAACGCAACCGAGGCCCAAATCCGCTACTCGATCCCCGAGGAGATGAAAAAAGGCTCGCTCGTCGGAAATGTGGCCCAAGATCTCGGTTTGGATCTGAAAAGACTCCGTTCTGGGCGGGCCCGCATCGTGACCGGGGAGAACGTCCAGTACGCCGAGCTGAGGGCGGACAAAGGGCTCCTGGTTGTCCGTGAGAGGATAGATCGAGAACAGCTGTGTGGAGACGTGACGCCGTGCAGCTTCACCTTCGAGATTTTGTTGGAAAACCCCATGGAATTGCACCCGGTCACCATCGAAGTGTTGGACGTCAACGACAACGCGCCCACTTTTGAAAATAAACATTTACAATTCGAAATTAGCGAGTCTGCTGCACTTGGCTCCCGTTTCGTTCTGGATAACGCACACGATGCTGACGTGGGTACAAACGGCGTGCAGAGTTACGTTTTAACACCGAGTGATCATTTTATTTTGAAGCAACACGTCAGTCCGGGAGGGAGAAAATATGCAGAAATGGTCCTGCAGAAAGCCTTAGACAGGGAACAGCAGCCGCGACTTTCCCTTAAATTAGTGGCTGTGGACGGTGGGAATCCACAGAGGTCAGGTACGGTAAATATTGAAATTAACATTCAAGATATAAATGATAATGCGCCCGTCTTTAATCAAACCGTTTATAAAGCAAAAGTGACTGAAAATGCAGCGAAAGGCACTCACGTTCTGACTGTGAATGCCACTGATGCTGATAGCGGTTCAAATGCACAAGTGGCATACTTGTTTTCAAAATTAAATGCAGAAATAGCGGATTTGTTTCGCATAGACGAGATGACAGGATGCATATCTGTAACAAACCAAATCGATTATGAAAAAGACAAAACAATCGAGTTCATGGTTGAAGCCAAAGATCAAGGTGGATTTGCTGACTCCACCAAAGTGGAAATCGAAGTCCTGGATTTGAATGATAACGTCCCCGTCCTCAACGTGATGTCCTTCACGAGTCCGGTTTCAGAAGACTCCCCGGCTGGTACCACGATTGGTATCATGAACGTGAAAGACCAGGATTCTGGCGAAAACGGTCACGTGAGGTGCGCCATCCAAGGCCGCGTTCCATTTCGCATGAAATCCAACGTGCGAAATTATTTTGCCTTGGTGACCGATGCCGATTTCGATCGCGAAAGCGTGTCCGAATATAACATCACGGTCGTCGCGTCGGACGCCGGCTCGCCTCCCCTCTCCGCCGAGAGAACTTTTCATTTGAAAGTTTCCGACGTGAACGACAACGCTCCTGTGTTTGCCGTCAGCTTTTATCGTGCCGACCTCGCCGAAAACAACTCGCCGGGTGTTTCCGTGCTGAGAGTGAGCGCCAAAGACCCAGATGAAAACCAGAACGCTCGTGTCTCTTACATGTTGGAGCAGGGCGAGATCGGGGGAACTCCGATTGCCTCGTTTGTGTCCGTGAACGCCCAAAGCGGCGTCGTCAGCGCCGTGCGCTCCTTCGACTACGAGCGGATGAAGCGGCTGGACTTTGCGGTGCGAGCGCAGGACGGAGGCTCCCCTCCTCTCTGCGGCAACGTGAGCGTGGGCATCCTGATCCGGGACCAGAACGACAACGCCCCTCAGGTCCTGTACCCGGTCCCGCCGCACGCCGAAACGGTGCCTCGTTCGGCAGACGCGGGCTATCTGGTGACTAAAGTGGTGGCCGTGGACGTGGACTCCGGACAGAACGCCTGGCTCTCCTATAAAGTGCAGCACAAATTTGCCACAGACAGGGGGGCGCTGTTTGAAGTGGGCCTCCACAATGGAGAAATGCGAACTGTCCGCCGAGTGACCGATAAAGACGCCGTCAAACAAAGACTGACCGTCGTCGTGGAGGACAACGGGCGGCCCTCTCGTTCGGCCACGGTGGCGGTGAACGTGGCGCTGGCGGACGGCTTCCCCGAAGTGCCGAGGTCGGAGTTCGCCGACGACTTTAGCGAGGACGACGACGACCGGCTGACTTTTTACTTAGTCTCGGCTCTGGCTGCGGTCTCCTTCCTCTTCGTCGCCTCTTTGCTGCTTATCGTATCGCTCAAGGTGTACAGGTGGAGACGGTCTCGCGTCTTGTACCGCTCCGACCTCCCCGTCATTCCGTATTATCCGCCGCGCTACTGCGACACGTTGGGGACGGCGGGGACGCTCCCGCACGTCTACAGTTACGAGGCGTGCGCCGCCGCCAAAGGTCACGTGACGAACACGCAAGCCGTGAGTCAAAGTTTAGTGAGCGTGGACGGAGCGGACGCCGACGTGCCGCGCGGCGGCGAGCAGACGTCGGGGAACTGCTCTCGGATGTCGACTCTGGTGAGTCAGATGTTTCTCTGTTTCATGACTTTTACTGCTTGTCGAGGTTGTATGACTTGTTTTGCTTTGTTGCTGAAAGGTTGATGTTTTGAAGTTCATGCAAATCTTGTCACTGAGCAAAATTGTGAAGATATTTGTTGATGCTCGGTTGACTTTGTAGTTTGTCAATTTGCTTACTTACAAGCAAGATTTGACATTCGCTTTTTTGCTCACCGACCACTGTGGCTATACACTGTAAAAACCAAGTAACCTGACTGCCTTAAAATTTTGAGCTCAGAGAGCTAATGATATTTCTAGTTCAATACACTTCCATGTAAGTTGATGGCACTTTCAAGAATAAGTTAAATTGATTAATATGAAGGTGATAAACGGTTAGCTCAACCTGATATTCTAAGTTCGACGAACAAGGAATTTTAAGTTGTATGAAGTAAATGCCGAGTTGAGGTGACATTGCATGACAAGTCCAACCAACAAACACGTATTTCTGCATTTGTTTCTCAAACATGGAACCGGGTTTTTCCAACTCAGCCTATGAGTCGAATCGACATCAAATTTTCTGGCAGCCAGGTTAGCCCTTTTTTCATAGCTCAAGTGACAAGCTGCTTCGTTTTGCTGTCAACTCACTTCATCAATGACGGCAAGCGTGCACGTGTTGACTATTTCCAACTCGGTTAAAGGTCTCTTATATCTGCATCATCAGGGTACCGACCGGTTTGGTACTTGTTGCGTTCGGCAGACAAAATAAATACTTCTCAGTCCATTCCGTCTGGAACTGCCGGTTTTCAACATCCACTTTGTGTTTTTTTCGGCTTTCAGAGAGACATTTTCAAGCTTCTCTTGTTTCTCTAACTTTGTCGCGACTAGCAATGTCGTCTCAACTTATTTTTCTTGTTTCAACACTGCAGACAACATGTGACATAGCAAGGATTAGGGTGGGTTAGGGTGGGTTAAGTTAGTGGGAAACATACTAACGGCGCCACATTTTTATCAAATACTTCTTTTCCCGTCTGGAAGCAGTCGGGCGTGTTTTACAGGTGTACAACAGCCAATCATAGTGTCGCGGCTCGTGACCTGGAGCCAGTAATGTTGGAGCAGGGTGTGTCCTGTCCAGAAACTATGTGCGAATACTGATCACGCAAGACTGAGATGCACCTGTTTCCATGTCATAGTTATACATCATGACTCGTTTCAACCAACAGACGTCACTCCCATGCCTATGTGGCGGCCATGTTGAATGTGGCAACACTCAATTGTATTGACGTGGTGGCCGCGATGGCACGAGTTCTATCAATTGTCGCATAGAGTTCTGCGCAGCGAGAGCACATATGGCTGCGGTGTTCACTCAAAGAGCAATACGACAACATGGAACATGCTATTTTGGGTGCAGTAATGTTTTTTTTTTTTTTTTTTTGTCAAGCTATTCATCGATGGCAAAGCATTTGGAACTAGGAAGCACACTAATTTGTCGTGACTCACGAAAGCGCGTGGCCTATGACAAGTATGTCAGCAATGTCGACATAAAGCACATGAGTGTTGAAAGTTTGGATGAAATAGAAAACTTTTCAAACATTTTCACGTTTTAAAAAAATATTTATTTCCAATAAATTGGTACCTTACTGGCCATTTTAGGACATGAAAAAGCACAAAACCAATTTTGTACTGTACAGTAATATGGGAAAATGGCCACAAAAAAATTAAAAATGGCTTCAATCGAACGGGCAATCAGCTGTAACAGACGATCCTCTGACCATAATCGTCTGTTGAATCGAGGTTCCACTGTATGTCAATATTCTGGAACTCGACATTGTAAAGATGTAGCCTCATCAATAATGTATTTTTTTATTGTTGTCATATCACATCATGATAAGAGGGAGTGGACGAGTCGTGCATTGTACTTTTCCAAATAATGTTTAGCTCGCCCCAAACTATGTGGGAATACTAATCACGCAAGACTGGGATGCACCTATTTCCGTGTCACAGATATACAATACGACTAGATTCAACCAGCAGACGTCACTCCCATGCCTATGTGGCGGCCATGTTGAATGTGGCAACATTCAATTGTATCGACGTGGTGGCCATGATGGCACGAGTTCTATCTGTTTTCGCATAAAGCTCTACGCAGAGAGAGCGCACATGGCTGCGGTATTCACTCAACGAGGAATACAACACATAAATCCCTGGAGTCTGGAACATGCTATTTTTGGTACAGTAACAGTTTTTTTTTTTTAATTTTTAAAAAAATTTTTTTCGTCAAGCTGTTCGTCAATGGCAACGCATTTAGAATTCGGAAGCACACTAATTTGTCACGACTCACGAAAGCAAGCGGCTTATGGCAAATACGTCAGCACTTTCTACATCAAGCACATCAGCGTAGTCAGTTTGGATAAAATATAAAACTTTTCAAAAATTTTCAAGTTTTTAAAAAATATGTATTACCAATAAATGGGTACTTTAATGTGCATTTTAGGCCACGAAAAAGCACAAAACCAATTTTGTACTGTACAGTAATATGGGCAAATGGCCACAAAAAAATTAAAAATGGCTTCAATCGAACGGGCAATCAGCTGTAACAGACGATCCTCTGACCATAATCGTCTGTTGAATCGAGGTTCCACTGTATGTTAATATTCTGGAATTCGACATTGTAAAGATGAAGCCTCATCAGTAATGCATTTTTTTTATTATTGTTGTCATATCAAATCATGATAAGAGGGAGTGGACGAGTCGTGCATTGTACTTTTCCAAATGATGTTTCGCTCGCCCCAAAGTGAGCAGTGAGCTCCTCGTGCAGTCTTGTCTCTGTCCATGGTGCTGAAGGGCAGCTTCCAAGGGATTTGTTGACCAGCGCTCGTTCTGAAGAATTCCAATCAATAATCATCATTTATATCACTTGTATTACTCTTCCGCGCACAACTTCCTTCCTGTAACTGTGTTGATTGACTGTTTGTTCAAGTGACAACCTCAACTCGGAAAATTTATATTTATGTAAATTTTTGTATGATATTTAATGCAGTTATTTAACAGGACGGAGCATAGTCAAGATGTTTTTTTTCCCCTCCCATGTTGAAGCTTTTATTCTAAGTGGGCAGTTTGGCATATCGGCCTCTAAGGGGCGCTGTTACACGGTAAATGGATGTGTTGGCGCTGTGTGATGCAGTGCAGCTCCCTCCTCTGTCGCTGCCATTTGGCACCAGAGAGCTTCGCGTGAACAACGTCCAATCGTTGAGCTCAAATAACGCGCATCTGATTGCGCCTGCTTTGGTTCTGTCGTTTTTTCGATTGCTTGACTTTCTTGGAATATTGTAAATTTTCATATGGAGGCGAAAAACATTCATCCGAGCCGAGGAGGAATGCGATGGCGACGCGCGGCCTGCCTCTTTGTCTTTTGGTGTTTTTTTCTCAACGCCACCGAGGCCCAAATCCGCTACTCGATCCCCGAGGAGATGAAAAAAGGCTCGCTCGTCGGAAATGTGGCCCAAGATCTCGGTTTGGATCTGAAAAGACTCCGTTCTGGGCGGGCCCGCATCGTGACCGGGGAGAACGTCCAGTACGCCGAGCTGAGGGCGGACAAAGGGCTCCTGGTTGTCCGTGAGAGGATAGATCGAGAACAGCTGTGTGGAGACGTGACGCCGTGCAGCTTCACCTTCGAGATTTTGTTGGAAAACCCCATGGAATTGCACCCGGTCACCATCGAAGTGTTGGACGTCAACGACAACGCGCCCACTTTTAAAAATATTTTTTTGCAATTTGAAATAAGCGAGTCTGCTGCACTTGCCTCCCGTTTTGTTCTGGAGAGTGCGTATGATGCTGACGTGGGTGCAAACGGCGTGCAGAGTTACGTTTTAACACCGAGTGATCATTTTGTGTTGAAGCAACACGTCAGTCCGGGAGGCAGAAAATATGCAGAAATGGTCCTGCAGAAAGCCTTAGACAGAGAACAGCAGCCGCGACTTTCCCTTAAATTAGTGGCTGTGGACGGTGGGAATCCACAGAGGTCAGGTACGGTAAATATTGAAATTAACATTCAAGATATAAATGACAACGCTCCTGTCTTTAATCAAACTTTGTATAAAGCTAAAGTGACTGAAAATGCAGCAAAAGGCACTCACGTTCTGACTGTGAATGCCACTGATGCCGATAGCGGTTCAAATGGGAAAGTAACATACTCATTTTCAAAATTAAATGCAGAAATCGCAGATTTGTTTCATATAGACGAGATGACAGGATGCATATCGGTCGTAAAAGAAATCGATTATGAAAAAGACAAAACAATCGAGTTCATGGTTGAAGCTAAAGATCAAGGTGCATTAACAGACTCCACCAAAGTGGAAATCGAAGTCCTGGATTTGAATGATAACGTCCCCGTCCTCAACTTGATGTCCTTCACGAGTCCGGTTTCAGAAGACTCCCCGGCTGGTACCACGATTGGTATCATGAACGTGAAAGACCAGGATTCTGGCGAAAACGGTCACGTGAGGTGCGCCATCCAAGGCCGCGTTCCATTTCGCATGAAATCCAACGTGCGAAATTATTTTGCCTTGGTGACCGATGCCGATTTCGATCGCGAAAGCGTGTCCGAATATAACATCACGGTCGTCGCGTCGGACGCCGGCTCGCCTCCCCTCTCCGCCGAGAGAACTTTTCATTTGAAAGTTTCCGACGTGAACGACAACGCTCCTGTGTTTGCCGTCAGCTTTTATCGTGCCGACCTCGCCGAAAACAACTCGCCGGGTGTTTCCGTGCTGAGAGTGAGCGCCAAAGACCCAGATGAAAACCAGAACGCTCGTGTCTCTTACATGTTGGAGCAGGGCGAGATCGGGGGAACTCCGATTGCCTCGTTTGTGTCCGTGAACGCCCAAAGCGGCGTCGTCAGCGCCGTGCGCTCCTTCGACTACGAGCGGATGAAGCGGCTGGACTTTGCGGTGCGAGCACAGGACGGAGGCTCCCCTCCTCTCTGCGGCAACGTGAGCGTGGGCATCCTGATCCGGGACCAGAACGACAACGCCCCTCAGGTCCTGTACCCGGTCCCGCCGCACGCCGAAACGGTGCCTCGTTCGGCAGACGCGGGCTATCTGGTGACTAAAGTGGTGGCCGTGGACGTGGACTCCGGACAGAACGCCTGGCTCTCCTATAAAGTGCAGCACAAATTTGCCACAGACAGGGGGGCGCTGTTTGAAGTGGGCCTCCACAATGGAGAAATGCGAACTGTCCGCCGAGTGACCGATAAAGACGCCGTCAAACAAAGACTGACCGTCGTCGTGGAGGACAACGGGCGGCCCTCTCGTTCGGCCACGGTGGCGGTGAACGTGGCGCTGGCGGACGGCTTCCCCGAAGTGCCGAGGTCGGAGTTCGCCGACGACTTTAGCGAGGACGACGACGACCGGCTGACTTTTTACTTGGTCTCGGCTCTGGCTGCGGTCTCCTTCCTCTTCGTCGCCTCTTTGCTGCTTATCGTATCGCTCAAGGTGTACAGGTGGAGACGGTCTCGCGTCTTGTACCGCTCCGACCTCCCCGTCATTCCGTACTATCCGCCGCGCTACTGCGACACGTTGGGGACGGCGGGGACGCTCCCGCACGTCTACAGTTACGAGGCGTGCGCCGCCGCCAAAGGTCACGTGACGAACACGCAAGCCGTGAGTCAAAGTTTAGTGAGCGTGGACGGAGCGGACGCCGACGTGCCGCGCGGCGGCGAGCAGACGTCGGGGAACTGCTCTCGGATGTCTACTCTGGTGAGTCAAATCAGTACATTTGTTTCAATCTGTGTTTGTTTTCAGAATTTATATCATGGAGAAGCCTTGTTCTTGTATTGATACATATTTTAAAGTCATTACATTTCATTTACAGTCGTGTTCAGAACCTGAAAGCTAGGCTTGATTAAAAGTACACAGAAATAGGGCATCTTCTCGTTGGAAAGGGGAGAAGAGATTTGGTGGTGGAAGCTCAAAATAAAGGAAATCCTCAAGGAAAGAGGTTAGCTGAGAAGAAGTGGAACACTGAGAGGAGGAGAAAGGAATACATTGAGATGCGATGGAGGGCAAAGGTCGAGGTGGTAAAGGCCAAACAAGAGGCATATGATGACATGTATGCCAGGTTGGACACTAAAGAAGGAGAAAAAGATCTATATAGGTTGGCCAGACTGAGGGAGAGAGATGGGAAGGATGTGCAGCAGGTTAGGGTGATTAAGGACAGAGATGGAAATGTGTTGACTGGTGCCGATAGTGTGCTGGACAGATGGAAAAAAAATACTTTGAGGAGTTGATGAATGAGGAAAATGAGAGAGAAGGGAGAGTAGAAGGGGCAAGTGTGGTGGACCAGGAAGTGGCAATGATTAGTAAGGGGGAAGTTAGAAAGGCATGAAAGAGGATGAAAAATGGAAAGGCTGTTGGTCCTGATGACATTCCTGTGGAGTTTTGGAAGCATCTTGTTCAACAGAATTCTAGCGGGTCAGAAGGTGCCTGAGGAATGCGAGCAACAGTATGGTTTCATGCCTAGAAACCGGAGCACATAATTTGCTTTGAGGATGTTGATGGAAAAGTCAATGTCAGAAGGAGCTACATTGTCTTTGTAGATCTTGAGAAAGCCTACGACTGAGTACCCAGAGAGGAACTGTGGTACTGCATGCGGAGGTCTGGAGTGGCAGAGAAGTATGTCAGAATAATACAGGACATGTATGAGGGCAGCAGGACAGTGGTGAGGTGGGACAGAGGAGTTGAAGGTGGAGGTGGGAGTGCATCAGGGATCAGCCTCGAGCCCCTTCCTGCTTGCAGTGGTAATGGATAGGCTGACAGATGAGGTCAGACTGGAATTCCCGTGGACCATGATGTTCGCAGATGACGTCGTGATCAGCAGTGAAAGCATCAGTCTAACCTCATCCGTTCGTCTATCCATCACCACTGCAAACAGGAAGGGGCTCAGGGCTGATCCCTGATGCAGTCCCTTCACCCTTTTAAATTCGTCTGTCACACCTCACCTCTGTTCTGCTGCCCTCATACATGTCCTGTTTTATTCGAACATACTTCTCTGCCACTCCAGACTTCCGCATGCAGTACCACAGTTCCTCTCTGGATACTCTGTCATAGGCTTTCTCTAGATCCACAAAGACAGAATGTAGCTCCTTCTGACCTTCTCTGTACTTTTCCATCAACATCCTCAAGGCAGATAATGCGTCTGTGGTACTCTGTCTTGGCATGAAACCATACTGTTGCTCACAAATACTCACTTCTGTCCTGAGTCTAGCCTCCACGACTCTTTCCCATAACTTCATTGTGTGGCTCATCAACTTTATTCCTCTATAGTTGCCACAGCTCTGCACATCACCTTTGTTCTTAAAAATGGGCACCAGTACACTTTTCCTCCATTCCTCAGGCATCTTCTCACGCACTAGAATTCTATTGAACAAGCTGGTCAAAAACTTCACAGCCACCTCTCCTGGATGCTTCCATACCTTCACAGCAATGTCATCAGGACCAACCGCCTTTCCAGTTTTCATCCTCTTTCATGCCTTTCTAACTTCCCCCTTACTAATCATTGCCACTTCCTGGTCCACCACACTTGCCTATTCTACTCTCCCTTCTCTCTCATGTTCCTCATTCATCAACTCCTCAAAGTATTCTTTCCATCTAGCTAGCACACTGCTGGCACCAGTCAACACATTTCCATCTCTGTCCTTAATCACCCTAACCTGCTGCACCTCCTTCCCATCTCTATCTCTGTCTGACAAACCTGTAGAGATCTTTTTCTCCTTCTTTAATGCCCAACCTGCCATACATGTCCTCATATGCCTCTTGTTTGGCCTTTGCCACCTCTACCTTTGCCCTGTGTCGCATCTCAATGTATTCCTTTCGCCTCTACTCTTTCTTCTCAGTGTCCCACTTCTTCTTAGCTAACCTTTTTCCTTGTATGATTTCCTGTCCTGTGAGGTTCCACCACCAAGTCTCCTTCTCTCCTTCCTGCCTCTCTGATCACCTTGGCTACAGTGGTCCAGTCTTCTGGAAACTCCTCCCGTCCACCGAGAGCCTGTCTCACCTCTTCCCGAAAAGCTGCACAACACTCACACCAATACATCCTTTAAATTGTCCGGTTTTTGTTTGCAGCGTACAGACTTATGAAATAATGACAGAGTACCCAGAGAGGAACTGTGGGACTGCATGCGGAGGTCTGGAGTGGCAGAAGTATGTTAGAATAATACAGGACATGTATGAGGGCAGCAGGACAGTGGTGAGGTGGGACAGAGGAGTTGAAGGTGGAGGTGGGAGTGCTTCAGGGATCAGCCTCGAGCCCCTTCCTGCTTGTAGTGGTAATGGATAGGCTGACAGATGAGGTCAGACTGGAATCCCTGTGGACCATGATTTTTGCAGATGACGTTGTGATCTAGGCGGTACGGTGGACGACTGGTTAGAGCGTCTGCCTCACAGTTCTGAGGACCGGGTTCAATCCCAGGCCCCGCCTGTGTGGAGTTTGCATGTTCTCTCCGGGCACTGCGGTTTCCTCCCATATCCCAAAAACATGCATGGTAGGTTAATTGACAACTCCAAATTGCCCGTAGGTGTGAACGTGTGTGTGAATGGTTGTTTGTATGTATGTGCCCTGCGATTGGCTGGCAACCAGTTCAGGGTGTACCCCGCCTCCTGCCCGATGATCGCTGGGATAGGCTCCAGCACGCCCGCGACCCTAAGGAGGAGAAGCGGCTCAGAAAATGATACGGATGGACGGTCGTGGTCTGCAGTGAAAGCAGGGAGAAGGTGGAGGAACAGTGAGGGAAGTGGATATCAATCCATCCTTTGAATTGTCCTTCTTTTTGCAGCGTACAGATTTATTACATCTGAAATATTTTATCAAGGTTTGTTTAATTGGATAATCATGGTTTTCTAGCCATGATTATTAACTCAAATGAAAAGTAAAGAACCTTTGGTAACAATTAAAATGTGTTGGGCTGGATGTTCCTTGTCGTTGTCCATGGTGCTGGAATTGCTCGGAGCTGACAATTCAGACATACAAATGAAGTTGGAGCAGCGATTCAACCTCGTTCGTTCTTCTTTTTGACTCCGTTTTCGATTCGCTAAAATCAATTTCCTCCGTAGTTATGTATTAACACCTTATTTTCGTGGTTGTATTGTTGTTTAAAGTTTAGGTATTATATCTGTGTCATCATTCTCAACATTTGTTCATGTTGTCATACCTTTTGTTGAATTTTTTTTAAATAGTCTGGATTCAATATTGAATGCATTCTTTCCAAACAAAATAAAAATATCAGTTAAGTGTATATTAATCTCTTTTTTAAATTCAACTTTAAACTTTTAAAATTAAATTGCAAAAGAAAACTGTTTAATTATTTTAACAACACCTTGAGATCAATATTTTTGTCCAGCATTGTTTGATATAATGTCCTATTGGTAAAATAGTAAATGTAAACAACCCGATTCCAAAAGCGTTAAGTACAACATCCAATTGTCCAGTCTTGCTATTTTGCTATTTTGTGGCCCCAGATTTATAAAAAAAAAAAGCAGTTTCCCTTGGCAATCACGTGGAGGTGCAGTTCCGCGAAAATGCTCTGAGCGCCGCTCGTGCTACGTCATTGAATTGGAAGGAAACTCGTCCGTGCAGCAGTCCTCCTCTCGGACTCCTTTTCGAGCTTCGCAGACGAGAAAGACGACGCTCTGCTCGCCATTCGATGAGGAACGTTTTCCGTGGATTCTCCTGTTTGATTTGGGAACATTCGACCGAGGTTTTTATTTTCAAGGTGTTTGGATATTTTCGGATCCGCGATGGACCGTCTGTGGATGCGCGCTGTCAGAGGCCGATGGCGCACACTGTTTGTCGTTCTTTGTCTCTGTGAGCTGCGCTCCGTGAGCGGACAGGCTCGCTATTCCATACCGGAGGAGCAGGCGGAAGGCTCTTTCGTGGGGAACATTGCGAGAGATTTGGGCTTGGATGTGGCCAGACTAGGAGCAGGTAAAGCTCGTATTATTACGAAAGGAGGCCGACAGTATGTGGATTTAAAGCGAGACAAAGGCACACTTGTCATTCAAGAGCGCATCGACCGAGAGGAGCTTTGTGGAAAGACGACGCCCTGCAGCTTCACTTTCGACATCATTTTAGAAAATCCCATCCAACTTTATCGCGTGACAGTGGAGGTCGTGGACATTAATGACAACAGTCCGTCCTTCCCAAAGCCTGAAATTCATTTGAAAATTGCCGAAAGTGTGACACTTGGCACTCGTTTCTCTCTCGCGAATGCAGACGACCCTGATGTTGGTCTTAATGATATTCAGAAATACATACTCAAACCATTAGATAATTTTAAATTGGAAATACAAAACCAACCAAATGGCAGGAAAGTTATCGAAATGGTTTTAGAGAAGCCTTTAGACCGAGAACAGGAGGAGAGCCTGACACTCATGTTGATTGCGTCAGATGGCGGTGAGCCACATCGATCGGGGACGGCGAGAATTCAAATCACTGTGCTGGACGCCAACGACAACGCGCCAGTGTGCACTCAACCTGTTTACAAGGTCGATGTGCGAGAAAATTCACCTGCAGGAACCTTGATCGCGACGGTGAGTGCAAGCGACGCTGATGCGGGCCTCAACGGTGACGTCACATATTCCACTCCTTATATTACCAACGAGGCGGAGCAAATGTTTGACATTAATGTTCATGAAGGAGAGATAAAAATTATTGGTAAATTGGATTTTGAGAAATCAAAGAGTTATGAGTTAAACGTCCAGGCCAGTGACCACGGAGGTTATACGGACACGTGTAAGGTTTTCATCAACATAATTGATGAGAACGACAACGTCCCCACAATCAAGTTGATGTCCTTTTCTCAGTCCATACCTGAGGATTCTCCCCCAGGTGCAACCGTGGCTGTTTTCAACGTGAATGATGACGACGCCGACGGCAACGGTGTTGTCAAGTGCGCCATTAACGCTGACGTCCCGTTTAAAATCGAGTCTTCGTTAGCAGGTTACTACACCATAGTGACCGAAAACTTCTTAGACCGGGAAAGCGTCCCCGAATATAACGTGACCATAACAGTGTCCGACCGAGGCTCTCCGCCGCTGTCTAGCAGTCAAAACGTCAACGTTCAAATATCCGACGTGAACGACAACCCGCCCGAATTCCGTCAGTCGGAATACGGGAAGACCGTAGCAGAGAACAACCCTCCCGGTTTTTCCGTCTTGACCGTCAGTGCCGGTGACGCGGACTGGGGCCGGAACGCTCGAGTGTCTTACTTCCTGGAGGAGAAAGAAGTTCACGGAGCGGCCGTGTCTTCTTTTGTCTCGGTCCACCCGGAGAGCGGCGTCGTCCGCGCGCTCCGATCCTTCGATTACGAACAAATCAAGTCGTTCGACTTCAACGTGAGCGCCCGCGACTCCGGGTCCCCTCCGCTGAGCTCCGCGGCCGCCGTTCGCATCCTGATCCGGGACCAGAACGACAACGCCCCTCAGGTCCTGTACCCGGTCCCGCCGCACGCCGAAACGGTGCCTCGTTCGGCAGACGCGGGCTATCTGGTGACGAAAGTGGTGGCCGTGGACGTGGACTGCGGACAGAACGCCTGGCTCTCCTATAAAGTGCAGCACAAATTTGCCACAGACAGGGGGGCGCTGTTTGAAGTGGGCCTCCACAATGGAGAAATGCGAACTGTCCGCCGAGTGACCGATAAAGACGCCGTCAAACAAAGACTGACCGTCGTCGTGGAGGACAACGGGCGGCCCTCTCGTTCGGCCACGGTGGCGGTGAACGTGGCGCTGGCGGACGGCTTCCCCGAAGTGCCGAGGTCGGAGTTCGCCGACGACTTTAGCGAGGACGACGACGACCGGCTGACTTTTTACTTAGTCTCGGCTCTGGCTGCGGTCTCCTTCCTCTTCGTCGCCTGCTCGCTGCTTATCGTATCGCTCAAGGTGTACAGGTGGAGACGGTCTCGCGTCCCGTACCGCTCCGACCTCCCCGTCATTCCGTACTATCCGCCGCGCTACTGCGACACGTTGGGGACGGCGGGGACGCTCCCGCACGTCTACAGTTACGAGGCGTGCGCCGCCGCCAAAGGTCACGTGACGAACACGCAAGCCGTGAGTCAAAGTTTAGTGAGCGTGGACGGAGCGGACGCCGACGTGCCGCGCGGCGGCGAGCAGACGTCGGGGAACTGCTCTCGGATGTCGACTTTGGTGAGTCAAATGAGTACATTTGTTTCAATCTATGTTTGTTTTCAGAATTTATATCATGGAGAAGCCTTGTTCTTGTATTGATACATATTTTAAAGTCATTACATTTCATTTACAGTCGTGTTCAGAACCTGAAAGCTAGGCTTGATTAAAAGTACACAGAAATAGGGCATCTTCTCGTTGGAAAGGGGAGAAGAGATTTGGTGGTGGAACCTCAAAGTAAAGGAAATCATTCAAGGAAAGAGGTTAGCTGAGAAGAAGTGGAACACTGAGAGGAGGAGAAAGGAATACATTGAGATGCGATGGAGGGCAAAGGCCAAACGAGGCATATGATGACTTGTATGCCAGGTTGGGCACTAAAGAAGGAGAAAAGGATTTATACAGGTTTGTCAGACAGAGATAGAGATGGGAAGGATGTGCAGCAGGTTAGGGTGATTAAGAACAGAGATGGAAATGTGTTGACTGGTGCTAGCGAGATGGAAAGAATACTTTGAGGAGTTGATGAATGAGGAAAATGAGAGAGAAGGGAGAGTAGAAGAGGCAAGTGTGGTGGACCAGGAAGTGGCAATGATCAGTAAGGAGGAAGTTAGAAAGGCATGAAAGAGGATGAAAAATGGAAAGGTTGTTGGTCCTGATGACATTCCTGTGGAGTTTTGGAAGCATCTAGGAGAGGTGGCTGTGGAGTTTTTGACCAGCTTGTTCAACAGAATTCTAGCGTGTCAGAAGATGCCTGAGGAATGCGAGCAACAGTATGGTTTCATGCCTAGAAACAGTAGCACAGATGAATAATTTCCCTTGAGGATGTTGATGGAAAAGTACAGACAATGTCAGAAGGAGCTACATTGTCTTTGTAGATCTTGAGAAAGCCTACGACTGAGTACCCAGAGAGGAACTGTGGTACTGCATGCAGAAGTCTGTCAGAATAATACAGGACATGTATGAGGGCAACAGAATAGTGGTGAGGTGTGACAGAGGAATTGAAGGTGGAGGTGGGAGTGCATCACGGATCAGCCTCGAGCCCCTTCCTGCTTGCAGTGGCAATGGATAGGCTGACAGATGAGGTCAGACTGGAATCCCCGTGGACCATGATGTTCGCAGATGACGTCGTGATCTGCAGTGAAAGCATCAGTCTAACCACATCCGTTAGCTTGTCCATCACCACTGCAAACAGGAAGGGGCTCAGGGCTGATCCCTGATGCAGTCCCTTCACCACCTAAAATTCGTCTGTCACACCTCACCACTGTTCTGTTGCCCTCATACATGTCCTGTATTATTCGAACATACTTCTGCCACTCCAGACTTCTGCATGCAGTCCCACAGTTCCTCTCTGGGTACTCTGTCATAGGCTTTCTCTAGATCCACAAAGACAGAATGGAGCTCCTTCTGACCTTCTCTGTACTTTTCCATCAACACCCACAAGGCAAATGCATCTGTGGTACTCTTTCTAGGCATGAAACCATACTTTTGCTCGCATTCCTCAGGCATCTTCTCACCCGCTGGAATTCGATTGAACAAGCTGGTCAAAAACTCTCCAATTACGAGGCGTGCGCCGCCGCCAAGAGTCACGTGACGAACACGCAAGCCGTAAGTCAAAGTTTAGTGAGCGTGGACGGAGCGGACGCCGACGTGCCGCTCGGCGGCGAGCAGACGTCGGGGAACTGCTCTCGGATGTCGACTCTGGTGAGTCAAATCAGTGCATTTGTTTCAATCTATGTTTCTTTTCAGAATTTATATCATGGAGAAGCCTTGTTCTTGTATTGATACGTATTTTATTATTATTATTAATAATCAGTTTATTTGAAAGGGGACAATGCAATTTCATAAAACACATGAAGTCCACATGTTTAAAAAAGCCAGAATTAGCCAGAAGGCTAGTTTTCATCTGTCGTCCCCTGGCCGAGATGTAAAAAAGCAGTCAAATACATCTACACGACAATATAATACAGGATACATAATCAAAGACTTACTATACTCTTAAGAGAGAATAAAACCACAAATCATTTGATCATAACAAAAAAACCATCCTCACATACTTGTGTTTAGTGTTGGCAGCCGTAGGTGTTCACGAGCCACATTTTCCGTTTTTTTGTGAAGGCCTCGTATGTTGAAAGCAGTTTCACGTCCTTCCACTCACCAGCGCTCCTCACTGACCAGGCTGACTTAGTGAAAGTGCTCCTGCGCAGAGGAATGAGAAGGTCACCTCTGACAGAGCCTCGAGTGACACGCTCAGAGCCGTTTCTTTGGCTGATGAAGTCAAATCGTGCAGTACTTAAGAAATGTAATTGAAATCTGCAAATATGTGAAGACTGTCCCAGTTTAAAAGACTGTATTTTTTAAAAATTACACAGTGATGATAGTGCCTTGATTTTTTTATCCATCACTTTAATGACTTGTTTGTACAAAACTTCCTATGTTTTTTTTGCATTCTGACCAGCCTGGGAACAAACTGGTTATGCAATAGTTAAAGTGACTAAGAATCATTGAATGTAAGTACATTTTTACGGCTTCAGTTGACGTTTCGTTTTGCAAGAAAATCTGTGAGGTTTAACTTGATATTTTTACACAATTTGTCAATAAAGCTGTGAATCTATTGTTAACTCAAGATATTTGTATTGGCTGACAATTGGCATTTTTTCTCCATGAACAAGTATGTCGGGGTCAGGTGATACTCTATTTGTTTTAGTGAAATACATGCCTACGGTTTCAGAAACGTTTCGCTGAAGACCGCACTCCTGCAACCAAGTTGTGACACAGGACATTGTATTCGTGAGTTTAGCAGCAACAGTATCTTTGGAGCGACCATGAACAAAGAAAACCGTGTCGTCTGCATACATTACGCACTCTGCTTCAGAACAAACGGTGTGCAAATCGTTGATATAAAGACTAAATAAAAGGGGGCCTAATATTGATCCCTGAGGGACTCCAGAGGTTAGCCTTAAGAGACTCTGATCTGCAGTTGTTAACTGATACAGATTGTGTTCGGTCATGCAGATATAATTCAATCAAAAGTGATTTACTGTATCGAAAGCTTTCCTGAGGTCCAAGAACACCGCCCCGACAACTCCACCCTTGTCGAGAGGAGGTTTTATTTTCTCAATGAAGAGGCATGTAGCCATTTCAGTGGAATGCTTGGATGTGAAACCAAACTGCATGGCGTGGAGAGAGGGGGAGCTGCTGTTTAAAACATGGACAATCTGCTCTGACACCCATTTTTCTGCAACTTTGGAAATGGCCGGAAGAATGCTTTCAGGTCGGTAGTTATTCAGAGAAGTCGAGTCACCGGATTTACAGACAGGGGTAACAATAGCAGATTTCCAGGCCTTTGCAAAGTGACCAGATGAAATTGAAAGATGAATGATTGAGGCAATAGGAGTAGCAAGAGTTGAACCGAGATCTTTGAGCATGTTCGTGTCCATTCCAAAAACATCCTTTGCCTTCGATGGTTTGAGTGAATGAATTCAATCGATAACTTTGCTCTCAGTAATATTTGTCATCGTGAAGAACAGCGTTGCAGACAATGCACGGTATTCCTTCCTTTGTTTGACTGCAAACTTCGCAGAGATTTCTGACAGATTCAATGAAGTCGTTGTTAAAAGCATCAGCCGTCACTTGAGGTTCCGTCAGGATGTTTCCATTTCATTGAATTTGCATTAGTTTTGTTTTGGTATTTTGTGTATCACCCAATACTTTTTGAATAGAATTCCAGGTTATGTTTGAATTTCCCTTCGCACTATTCAAAGCAGTCATGAAAAAGTCAGCTTTAGATTTTCTTATTTCTTTCACTACCCTATTTCTCAGTGAAATAAAGTGCTGTCTATTGTATCCTGATTTGACCGACAACTTCAAGGAATGATCGCGTTCTTTCATCAGTTTGTACATTTTCTGTCGCATGATTTCGCGATGTCACGATGGTTGATTGTGTGGCATTTGGTTGTACAAATGGTTCAGGCAGTGGCAAAAGTTTTCGGGGGGGCTTTCCAAGTGAAAAAGGAATACGTGACCAGCGGATAGGGAAAGTCAATCGACAGGGGCAGAAACGCGGTGCGCTACGGGTGCCGAGCAAGCATTCCAAACTCTGTGCTGATCACTTCGAATCGGCCTGTTTTGAGTAAGACTTAGCAGAAAGCATCGGAGACAGAGGCAGAAGCTGAAACCAGCTGCGATGCCAACTATTTTTTCCTACGGCCGTCGGGACCTCAACCGCCAGCAAGAGAACTTAATCTCGCGGCCGCCACGGTGCAGCGGCGAAGCGGCGCAGACGAGGTGAGCATTTCCTTGCATATACCTACGACTCGATTATGGTTACTATGCACTGGGGAGTCGGAAAAAAGAGACCCACGCAGTACTTGTCTGCTCGTCGTCGTCACTGCCAGGTTCCCACCTCCTGATCGGCTCAAACGTAGGCTTTGACGACGCCAAGTTCAGTCGGGTGCTCCTGTACGTCGAAATCCTCCTCCTCGACATATTCCGAGACGTTGCTCGCCCTTGCGTATAGTGTGTGGCGCGATGTGTTTGGAGAGACTAACCACACCCCGGTGTCTTGAGCTTCGGGTGTGTTCGGGGAGGACTCAATATGTGTCATGAAAACCTCATTTTTAGCTAAACTATGGTTGAACACTTGCTGGAAGTTACGCGAATGTATTACATAACAAATAAACAATGCAAATATGCATTTTAACTGACCCCATAAGATCTTTGTCATCTGACCTTGAAGCAACTGCACAGTGGAGAGCACTCTAACGTATTTGTAAAACGTTTCAAAGGAACTTGTTAGGATTTGACATTTGTCAAATACAACTTCAAATCAATAGCATTATTGCTCAGTTATTGCAAAAATAATCCCCAAATTTTGCACTCTACTTTTTACTTGAGTATTTATGTGAAGAATGATCGATACTTTTACTCTGTGACAATGATCGACATGCCGTTCGCTACTTTTATTTATTCAGTCTTGCGTGTGCGCGTCTATTTTTAGACTCCATCTTCGACTTCCGCATCGGGCGCCTGTTGTGCCAATCGAACGTGATCACTGTCATTTGACTCGAATTCACCAATCAGACGACACAAGCCAGTCACATCACAACGCACGGCGCCTTCGCGAGCCAATCAGAGTAACTCAATTTGGGGGAACGAAACAGCCACGCGATTGTTTACTTTACAGACTCCAAAAAACAACAGCAGCTTTGTCATGCAACTCTTAAATTGTGACTGTCCAAATTTGGATATTTCAGCCCACTTCTAACTTGAGAAAACACCTTGTCGTAAATTGCAGATGTTTGTATTGTTGTTTTGGCAGTGGATGTGGCAAGATCGGCACTGTCTTATGTTGTCGCGCGCACAATCACTAAGTCTGGTCAGCACACAGCTTTTTCATGAAGTAATTTGGAACTAGGAAGCACACTAATGTGTCGCGATTAACGAAGGCACTGGCTCTATCAAGCGCATTAGCGTGGTCCGTTTGGATAAAATAAAAAACTTTTCAAACATTTTCAAGTTTTTTTAAATATTTATTTTCGATCCATTTGTACAGTACTGTGCGTTTTTGGCCACGAAAAAATTCAAAACACATTTGTATTGTGAAGTAATATGGGTGCATGTAGCCACAAAAAAAGTGCTTCAATAGAACGGAGAAGCGGCTGTAACAGACGACCCCCTGCCCCTCATAGTCTGTTAAATCGAGGTTCCACTGTATGTCAATATTCTGGAACGAGACATTGTAAAGATGCAGCCTCATCATATGATAGATATTTTGTTTTGATTGCTGTCATATTACATAATGATAAGAGGGAGTGGACGAGTCGTGCATTGTACTTTTCCAAATAATGTTTAGCTCGCCCCAAACTATGTGGGAATACTAATCACGCAAGACTGGGATGCACCTATTTCCGTGTCACAGATATACAATACGACTAGATTCAACCAGCAGACGTCACTCCCATGCCTATGTGGCGGCCATGTTGAATGTGGCAACATTCAATTGTATCGACGTGGTGGCCATGGTGGCACGAGTTCTATCTGTTTTCGCATAAAGCTCTACGCAGAGAGAGCGCACATGGCTGCGGTATTCACTCAACGAGGAATACAACACATAAATCCCTGGAGTCTGGAACATGCTATTTTTGGTACAGTAACAGTTTTTTTTTTTAAATTTTTAAATATTTTTTTATCGTCAAGCTGTTCGTCAATGGCAACGCATTTAGAATTCGGAAGCACACTAATTTGTCACGACTCACGAAAGCAAGCGGCTTATGGCAAATACGTCAGCACTTTCTACATCAAGCACATCAGCGTAGTCAGTTTGGATAAAATATAAAACATTTCAAAAATTTTCAAGTTTTTAAAAAATATGTATTACCAATAAATGGGTACTTTAATGTGCATTTTAGGCCACGAAAAAGCACAAAACCAATTTTGTACTGTACAGTAATATGGGCAAATGGCCACAAAAAAAATAAAAAATGGCTTCAATCGAACGGGCAATCAGCTGTAACAGACGATCCTCTGACCATAATCGTCTGTTGAATCGAGGTTCCAGTGTATGTTAATATTCTGGAATTCGACATTGTAAAGATGAAGCCTCATCAGTAATGCATTTTTTTATTATTGTTGTCATATCACATCATGATAAGAGGGAGTGGACGAGTCGTGCATTGTACTTTTCCAAATGATGTTTCGCTCGCCCCAAAGTGAGCAGTGAGCTCCTCGTGCAGTCTTGTCTCTGTCCATGGTGCTGAAGGGCAGCTTCCAAGGGATTTGTTGACCAGCGCTCGTTCTGAAGAATTCCAATCAATAATCATCATTTATATCACTTGTATTACTCTTCCGCGCACAACTTCATTCCTGTAACTGTGTTGATTGGCTGTTTATTCAAATGACAACCTTAACTCGGAAAATTTGTATTTATGTAAATTTTTGTATGATATTTAATGCAGTTATTTAACAGGACGGAGCATAGTCAAGATGTTTTTTTTCCCCTCCCATGTTGAAGCTTTTATTCTAAGTGGGCAGTTTGGCATATCGGCCTCTAAGGGGCGCTGTTACACGGTAAATGGATGTGTTGGCGCTGTGTGATGCAGTGCAGCTCCCTCCTCTGTCGCTGCCATTTGGCACCAGAGAGCTTCGCGTGAACAACGTCCAATCGTTGAGCTCAAATAACGCGCATCTGATTGCGCCTGCTTTGGTTCTGTCGTTTTTTCGATTGCTTGACCTTCTTGGAATATTGTAAATTTTCATATGGAGGCGAAAAACATTCATCCGAGCCGAGGAGGAATGCGATGGCGACGCGCGGCCTGCCTCTTTGTCTTTTGGTGTTTTTTTCTCAACGCAACCGAGGCCCAAATCCGCTACTCGATCCCCGAGGAGATGAAAAAAGGCTCGCTCGTCGGAAATGTGGCCCAAGATCTCGGTTTGGATCTGAAAAGACTCCGTTCTGGGCGGGCCCGCATCGTGACCGGGGAGAACGTCCAGTACGCCGAGCTGAGGGCGGACAAAGGGCTCCTGGTTGTCCGTGAGAGGATAGATCGAGAACAGCTGTGTGGAGACGTGACGCCGTGCAGCTTCACCTTCGAGATTTTGTTGGAAAACCCCATGGAATTGCACCCGGTCACCATCGAAGTGTTGGACGTCAACGACAACGCGCCCACTTTTAAAAATAATTATTTGCAATTTGAAATAAGCGAGTCTGCTGCACTTGGCTCCCGTTTTGTTCTGGAGAGTCCGTATGATGCTGACGTGGGTACAAACGGCGTGCAGAGTTACGTTTTAACACCGAGTGATCATTTTATTTTGAAGCAACACGTCAGTCCGGGAGGGAGAGAATATGCAGAAATGGTCCTGCAGAAAGCCTTAGACAGGGAACAGCAGCCGCGACTTTCCCTTAAATTAGTGGCTGTGGACGGTGGGAATCCACAGAGGTCAGGTACGGTAAATATTGAAATTAACATTTTAGACATAAATGATAATGTTCCTGTCTTCAATCAAACTTTGTATAAAGCTAAAGTGACTGAAAATGCAGCAAAAGGCACTCACGTTCTGACTGTGAATGCCACTGATGCCGATAGCGGTTCAAATGGGAAAGTCACATACTCGTTTTCCAAATCAAATGCAGAAATCGCAGATTTGTTTCATATAGACGAGATGACAGGTTGCATATCGGTCGTAAAAGAAATCGATTATGAAAAAGACAAAACAATCGAGTTCATGGTTGAAGCTAAAGATCAAGGTGCATTAACAGACTCCACCAAAGTGGAAATCGAAGTCCTGGATTTGAATGATAACGTCCCCGTCCTCAACGTGATGTCCTTCACGAGTCCGGTTTCAGAAGACTCCCCGGCTGGTACCACGATTGGTATCATGAACGTGAAAGACCAGGATTCTGGCGAAAACGGTCACGTGAGGTGCGCCATCCAAGGCCGCGTTCCATTTCGCATGAAATCCAACGTGCGAAATTATTTTGCCTTGGTGACCGATGCCGATTTCGATCGCGAAAGCGTGTCCGAATATAACATCACGGTCGTCGCGTCGGACGCCGGCTCGCCTCCCCTCTCCGCCGAGAGAACTTTTCATTTGAAAGTTTCCGACGTGAACGACAACGCTCCTGTGTTTGCCGTCAGCTTTTATCGTGCCGACCTCGCCGAAAACAACTCGCCGGGTGTTTCCGTGCTGAGAGTGAGCGCCAAAGACCCAGATGAAAACCAGAACGCTCGTGTCTCTTACATGTTGGAGCAGGGCGAGATCGGGGGAACTCCGATTGCCTCGTTTGTGTCCGTGAACGCCCAAAGCGGCGTCGTCAGCGCCGTGCGCTCCTTCGACTACGAGCGGATGAAGCGGCTGGACTTTGCGGTGCGAGCGCAGGACGGAGGCTCCCCTCCTCTCTGCGGCAACGTGAGCGTGGGCATCCTGATCCGGGACCAGAACGACAACGCCCCTCAGGTCCTGTACCCGGTCCCGCCGCACGCCGAAACGGTGCCTCGTTCGGCAGACGCGGGCTATCTGGTGACTAAAGTGGTGGCCGTGGACGTGGACTCCGGACAGAACGCCTGGCTCTCCTATAAAGTGCAGCACAAATTTGCCACAGACAGGGGGGCGCTGTTTGAAGTGGGCCTCCACAATGGAGAAATGCGAACTGTCCGCCGAGTGACCGATAAAGACGCCGTCAAACAAAGACTGACCGTCGTCGTGGAGGACAACGGGCGGCCCTCTCGTTCGGCCACGGTGGCGGTGAACGTGGCGCTGGCGGACGGCTTCCCCGAAGTGCCGAGGTCGGAGTTCGCCGACGACTTGAGCGAGGACGACGACGACCGGCTGACTTTTTACTTGGTCTCGGCTCTGGCTGCGGTGTCCTTCCTCTTCGTCGCCTCTTTGCTGCTTATCGTATCGCTCAAGGTGTACAGGTGGAGACGGTCTCGCGTCTTGTACCGCTCCGACCTCCCCGTCATTCCGTATTACCCGCCGCGCTACTGCGACACGTTGGGGACGGCGGGGACGCTCCCGCACGTCTACAGTTACGAGGCGTGCGCCGCCGCCAAGAGTCACGTGACGAACACGCAAGCCGTGAGTCAAAGTTTAGTGAGCGTGGACGGAGCGGACGCCGACGTGCCGCGCGGCGGCGAGCAGACGTCGGGGAACTGCTCTCGGATGTCGACTCTGGTGAGTCAGATGTTTCTCTGTTTCATGACTTTTACTGCTTGTCGAGGTTGTATGACTTGTTTTGCTTTGTTGCTGAAAGGTTGATGTTTTGAAATTCATGCAAATCTTGTCACTGAGCAAAATTGTGAAGATATTTGTTGATGCTCGGTTGACTTTGTAGTTTGTCAATTTGCTTACTTACAAGCAAGATTTGACATTCGCTTTTTTGCTCACCGACCACTGTGGCTATACACTGTAAAAACCAAGTAACCTGACTGCCTTAAAATTTTGAGATCAGAGAGCTAATGATATTTCTAGTTCAATACACTTCCATGTAAGTTGATGGCACTTTCAAGAATAAGTTAAATTGATTAATATGAAGGTGATAAACGGTTAGCTCAACCTGATATTCTAAGTTCGACGAACAAGGAATTTTAAGTTGTATGAAGTAAATGCCGAGTTGAGGTGACATTGCATGACAAGTCCAACCAACAAACACGTATTTCTGCATTTGTTTCTCAAACATGGAACCGGGTTTTTCCAACTCAGCCTATGAGTCGAATCGACATCAAATTTTCTGGCAGCCAGGTTAGCCCTTTTTTCATAGCTCAAGTGACAAGCTGCTTCGTTTTGCTGTCAACTCACTTCATCAATGACGGCAAGCGTGCACGTGTTGACTATTTCCAACTCGGTTAAAGGTCTCTTATATCTGCATCATCAGGGTACCGACCGGTTTGGTACTTGTTGCGTTCGGCAGACAAAATAAATACTTCTCAGTCCATTCCGTCTGGAACTGCCGGTTTTCAACATCCACTTTGTGTTTTTTTCGGCTTTCAGAGAGACATTTTCAAGCCTCTCTTGTTTCTCTAACTTTGTCGCGACTAGCAATGTCGTCTCAACTTATTTTTCTTGTTTCAACACTGCAGACGACATGTGACATAGCAAGGATTAGGGTGGGTTAAGTTAGTGGGAAACATACTAACGGCGCCACATTTTTATCAAATACTTCTTTTCCCGTCTGGAAGCAGTCGGGCGTGTTTTACAGGTGTACAACAGCCAATCATAGTGTCGCGGCTCGTGACCTGGAGCCAGTAATATTGGAGCAGGGTGTGTCCTGTCCAGAAACTATGTGCGAATACTGATCACGCAAGACTGAGATGCACCTGTTTCCATGTCATAGTTATACATCATGACTCGTTTCAACCAACAGACGTCACTCCCATGCCTATGTGGCGGCCATGTTGAATGTGGCAACACTCAATTGTATTGACGTGGTGGCCGCGATGGCACGAGTTCTATCAATTGTCGCATAGAGTTCTGCGCAGCGAGAGCACATATGGCTGCGGTGTTCACTCAAAGAGCAATACGACAATATGGAACATGCTATTTTGGGTGCAGTAATGTTTTTTTTTTTTTTTTTTTGTCAAGCTATTCATCGATGGCAAAGCATTTGGAACTAGGAAGCACACTAATTTGTCGTGACTCACGAAAGCGCGTGGCCTATGACAAATATGTCAGCAATGTCGACATAAAGCACATGAGTGTTGAAAGTTTGGATGAAATAGAAAACTTTTCAAACATTTTCACGTTTTAAAAAAATATTTATTTCCAATATATTGGTACCTTACTGGGCATTTTAGGACATGAAAAAGCACAAAACCAATTTTGTACTGTACAGTAATATGGGAAAATGGCCACAAAAAAATTAAAAATGGCTTCAATCGAACGGGCAATCAGCTGTAACAGACGATCCTCTGACCATAATCGTCTGTTGAATCGAGGTTCCACTGTATGTTAATATTCTGGAACTCGACATTGTAAAGATGAAGCCTCATCAATAATGTATTTTTTTATTGTTGTCATATCACATCATGATAAGAGGGAGTGGACGAGTCGTGCATTGTACTTTTCCAAATAATGTTTAGCTCACCCCAAACTATGTGGGAATACTAATCACGCAAGACTGGGCTGCACCTATTTCCGTGTCACAGATATACAATACGACTAGATTCAACCAGCAGACGTCACTCCCATGCCTATGTGGCGGCCATGTTGAATGTGGCAACATTCAATTGTATCGACGTGGTGGCCATGATGGCACGAGTTCTATCTGTTTTCGCATAAAGCTCTACGCAGAGAGAGCGCACATGGCTGCGGTATTCACTCAACGAGGAATACAACACATAAATCCCTGGAGTCTGGAACATGCTATTTTTGGTACAGTAACAGTTTTTTTTTTTTAATTTTTAAAAAAAAATTTTTCGTCAAGCTGTTCGTCAATGGCAACGCATTTAGAATTCGGAAGCACACTAATTTGTCACGACTCACGAAAGCAAGCGGCTTATGGCAAATACGTCAGCACTTTCTACATCAAGCACATCAGCGTAGTCAGTTTGGATAAAATATAAAACTTTTCAAAAATTTTCAAGTTTTTAAAAAATATGTATTACCAATAAATGGGTACTTTAATGTGCATTTTAGGCCACGAAAAAGCA
This sequence comes from Phycodurus eques, assembly GCF_024500275.1. Lineage (NCBI taxonomy): Eukaryota > Metazoa > Chordata > Actinopteri > Syngnathiformes > Syngnathidae > Phycodurus > Phycodurus eques. The sequence continues at coordinate 28,614,871 of NC_084533.1, forward strand.
CAAAACCAATTTTGTACTGTACAGTAATATGGGCAAATGGCCACAAAAAAAATAAAAAATGGCTTCAATCGAACGGGCAATCAGCTGTAACAGACGATCCTCTGACCATAATCGTCTGTTGAATCGAGGTTCCACTGTATGTTAATATTCTGGAATTCGACATTGTAAAGATGAAGCCTCATCAGTAATGCATTTTTTTTTATTGTTGTCATATCACATCATGATAAGAGGGAGTGGACGAGTCGTGCATTGTACTTTTCCAAATGATGTTTCGCTCGCCCCAAAGTGAGCAGTGAGCTCCTCGTGCAGTCTTGTCTCTGTCCATGGTGCTGAAGGGCAGCTTCCAAGGGATTTGTTGACCAGCGCTCGTTCTGAAGAATTCCAATCAATAATCATCATTTCTATCACTTGTATTACTCTTCCGCGCACAACTTCATTCCTGTAACTGTGTTGATTGGCTGTTTATTCAAATGACAACCTTAACTCGGAAAATATGTCTTTATTTTGTAATTATATTTAATGCAGTTATTTAACAGGACGGAGCATATTCAAGGATGTTTTTCCCCCCCATGTTGAAGCTTTTATTCTAACTGGGCAGTTTGGCATATCGGCCTCTAAGGGGCGCTGTTACACGGTAAATGGATGTGTTGGCGCTGTGTGATGCAGTGCAGCTCCCTCCTCTGTCGCTGCCATTTGGCACCAGAGAGCTTCGCGTGAACAACGTCCAATCGTTGAGCTCAAATAACGCGCATCTGATTGCGCCTGCTTTGGTTCTGTCGTTTTTTCGATTGCTTGACTTTCTTGGAATATTGTAAATTTTCATATGGAGGCGAAAAACATTCATCCGAGCCGAGGAGGAATGCGATGGCGACGCGCGGCCTGCCTCTTTGTCTTTTGGTGTTTTTTTCTCAACGCAACCGAGGCCCAAATCCGCTACTCGATCCCCGAGGAGATGAAAAAAGGCTCGCTCGTCGGAAATGTGGCCCAAGATCTCGGTTTGGATCTGAAAAGACTCCGTTCTGGGCGGGCCCGCATCGTGACCGGGGAGAACGTCCAGTACGCCGAGCTGAGGGCGGACAAAGGGCTCCTGGTTGTCCGTGAGAGGATAGATCGAGAACAGCTGTGTGGAGACGTGACGCCGTGCAGCTTCACCTTCGAGATTTTGTTGGAAAACCCCATGGAATTGCACCCGGTCACCATCGAAGTGTTGGACGTCAACGACAACGCGCCCACTTTTAAAAATAATTATTTGCAATTCGAAATAAGCGAGTCTGCTGCACTTGGCTCCCGTTTTGTTCTGGAGAGTGCGTATGATGCTGACGTGGGTGCAAACGGCGTGCAGAGTTACGTTTTAACACCGAGTGATCATTTTGTTTTGAAACAACACTTCAATCCTGGAGGCAGAAAACATGCAGAAATGGTCCTGCAGAAAGCTTTAGACAAGGAACAGCAGCCGCGACTTTCCCTTAAATTAGTGGCTGTAGACGGTGGGAATCCACAGAGGTCAGGTACGGTAAATATAGATATTAACATTCAAGATGCAAATGATAATGCGCCCGTCTTTAATCAAACCGTTTATAAAGCAAAAGTGATTGAAAATGCAGCGAAAGGCACTCACGTTCTGACTGTGAATGCCACTGATGCCGATAGCGGTTCAAATGGGAAAGTCACATACTCGTTTTCCAAATCAAATGCAGAAATCGCAGATTTGTTTCATATAGACGAGATGACAGGATGCATATCGGTCGTAAAAGAAATCGATTATGAAAAAGACAAAACAATCGAGTTCATGGTTGAAGCTAAAGATCAAGGTGCATTAACAGACTCCACCAAAGTGGAAATCGAAGTCCTGGATTTGAATGATAACGTCCCCGTCCTCAACGTGATGTCCTTCACGAGTCCGGTTTCAGAAGACTCCCCGGCTGGTACCACGATTGGTATCATGAACGTGAAAGACCAGGATTCTGGCGAAAACGGTCACGTGAGGTGCGCCATCCAAGGCCGCGTTCCATTTCGCATGAAATCCAACGTGCGAAATTATTTTGCCTTGGTGACCGATGCCGATTTCGATCGCGAAAGCGTGTCCGAATATAACATCACGGTCGTCGCGTCGGACGCCGGCTCGCCTCCCCTCTCCGCCGAGAGAACTTTTCATTTGAAAGTTTCCGACGTGAACGACAACGCTCCTGTGTTTGCCGTCAGCTTTTATCGTGCCGACCTCGCCGAAAACAACTCGCCGGGTGTTTCCGTGCTGAGAGTGAGCGCCAAAGACCCAGATGAAAACCAGAACGCTCGTGTCTCTTACATGTTGGAGCAGGGCGAGATCGGGGGAACTCCGATTGCCTCGTTTGTGTCCGTGAACGCCCAAAGCGGCGTCGTCAGCGCCGTGCGCTCCTTCGACTACGAGCGGATGAAGCGGCTGGACTTTGCGGTGCGAGCGCAGGACGGAGGCTCCCCTCCTCTCTGCGGCAACGTGAGCGTGGGCATCCTGATCCGGGACCAGAACGACAACGCCCCTCAGGTCCTGTACCCGGTCCCGCCGCACGCCGAAACGGTGCCTCGTTCGGCAGACGCGGGCTATCTGGTGACTAAAGTGGTGGCCGTGGACGTGGACTCCGGACAGAACGCCTGGCTCTCCTATAAAGTGCAGCACAAATTTGCCACAGACAGGGGGGCGCTGTTTGAAGTGGGCCTCCACAATGGAGAAATGCGAACTGTCCGCCGAGTGACCGATAAAGACGCCGTCAAACAAAGACTGACCGTCGTCGTGGAGGACAACGGGCGGCCCTCTCGTTCGGCCACGGTGGCGGTGAACGTGGCGCTGGCGGACGGCTTCCCCGAAGTGCCGAGGTCGGAGTTCGCCGACGACTTTAGCGAGGACGACGACGACCGGCTGACTTTTTACTTAGTCTCGGCTCTGGCTGCGGTCTCCTTCCTCTTCGTCGCCTCTTTGCTGCTTATCGTATCGCTCAAGGTGTACAGGTGGAGACGGTCTCGCGTCTTGTACCGCTCCGACCTCCCCGTCATTCCGTATTATCCGCCGCGCTACTGCGACACGTTGGGGACGGCGGGGACGCTCCCGCACGTCTACAGTTACGAGGCGTGCGCCGCCGCCAAAGGTCACGTGATGAACACGCAAGCCGTGAGTCAAAGTTTAGTGAGCGTGGACGGAGCGGACGCCGACGTGCCGCACGGCGGCGAGCAGACGTCGGGGAACTGCTCTCGGATGTCGACTCTGGTGAGTCAGATGTTTCTCTGTTTCATGACTTTTACTGCTTGTCGAGGTTGTATGACTTGTTTTGCTTTGTTGCTGAAAGGTTGATGTTTTGAAGTTCATGCAAATCTTGTCACTGAGCAAAATTGTGAAGATATTTGTTGATGCTCGGTTGACTTTGTAGTTTGTCAATTTGCTTACTTACAAGCAAGATTTGACATTCGCTTTTTTGCTCACCGACCACTGTGGCTATACACTGTAAAAACCAAGTAACCTGACTGCCTTAAAATTTTGAGCTCAGAGAGCTAATGATATTTCTAGTTCAATACACTTCCATGTAAGTTGATGGCACTTTCAAGAATAAGTTAAATTGATTAATATGAAGGTGATAAACGGTTAGCTCAACCTGATATTCTAAGTTCGACGAACAAGGAATTTTAAGTTGTATGAAGTAAATGCCGAGTTGAGGTGACATTGCATGACAAGTCCAACCAACAAACACGTATTTCTGCATTTGTTTCTCAAACATGGAACCGGGTTTTTCCAACTCAGCCTATGAGTCGAATCGACATCAAATTTTCTGGCAGCCAGGTTAGCCCTTTTTTCATAGCTCAAGTGACAAGCTGCTTCGTTTTGCTGTCAACTCACTTCATCAATGACGGCAAGCGTGCACGTGTTGACTATTTCCAACTCGGTTAAAGGTCTCTTATATCTGCATCATCAGGGTACCGACCGGTTTGGTACTTGTTGCGTTCGGCAGACAAAATAAATACTTCTCAGTCCATTCCGTCTGGAACTGCCGGTTTTCAACATCCACTTTGTGTTTTTTTCGGCTTTCAGAGAGACATTTTCAAGCCTCTCTTGTTTCTCTAACTTTGTCGCGACTAGCAATGTCGTCTCAACTTATTTTTCTTGTTTCAACACTGCAGACGACATGTGACATAGCAAGGATTAGGGTGGGTTAAGTTAGTGGGAAACATACTAACGGCGCCACATTTTTATCAAATACTTCTTTTCCCGTCTGGAAGAAGTCGGGCGTGTTTTACAGGTGTACAACAGCCAATCATAGTGTCGCGGCTCGTGACCTGGAGCCAGTAATATTGGAGCAGGGTGTGTCCTGTCCAGAAACTATGTGCGAATACTGATCACGCAAGACTGAGATCCACCTGTTTCCATGTCATAGTTATACATGATGACTCGTTTCAACCAACAGACGTCACTCCCATGCCTATGTGGCGGCCATGTTGAATGTGGCAACACTCAATTGTATTGACGTGGTGGCCGCGATGGCACGAGTTCTATCAATTGTCGCATAGAGTTCTGCGCAGCGAGAGCACATATGGCTGCGGTGTTCACTCAAAGAGCAATACGACAACATGGAACATGCTATTTTGGGTGCAGTAATGTTTATTTCTTTTTTTTGTCAAGCTAGTCATCGATGGCAAATCATTATTATTATTAATCAGTTTATTTGAAAGGGGACAGTGCAATTTCATAAAACACATGAAATACACATGGTTAAAAAAGCCAGAATTAGCCAGAAGGCTAGTTTTCATCTCTTGTCCCCTGGCCATGATGTAAAAAAGCAGTAAAATACATCTACAAGACAATATAATATAAAACAGGATACATAAAGACTTACTATTAAGAGAGAATAAAACCACAAATCATTTGATCATAACAAAAAAAAAAAGAAAAACATCATAACATACTTGTCTTTTAGTGTTGGCAGCTATAGGTGTTAACTAACCACATTTTCAGTTTTTTTTTGAAGGCCTTGTATGTTGTAAGCAGTTTAACCTCCTCAGGTACTGAGTTCCACTCACCAGCGCTCCTCACTGACCAGGCTGACTTAGTGAAAGTGCTCCTGCGCAGAGGAATGAGAAGGTCACCTCTGACAGAGCCTCGAGTGACACGCTCAGAGCTGTTTCTTTGGCTGATGAACTCAGCCAGAGGAGCTGGAGCCAAATCATGCAGTACTTTATAAATCAAATTTAAATCTGCAAATATGTGAAGACTGTCCCAGTTTAAAAGACTGTACATTACGCACTCTGCTTCAGAGCAAACGGTGGGCAAATCGTTGATATAAAGACTAAATAAAAGGGGGCCTAATATTGATCCCTGAGGGACTCCAGAGGTTAGCCTAAGAGACTCTGACCTGTAGTTGTTAACTGATACAGATTGTGTTCGGTCATGCAGATATGATTCAATCCAGCTCACAGCTTTGAGAGAAGTTACATTTTGAGAGCTTGGTAAGAAGAACAGAGTGATTTTCTGTTTCGTAAGCTTTGCTGAGGTCCAAGAACACCGCCCCGACAACTCCACCCTTGTCGAGAGAAGATTTTATTTTCTCAATGAAGAGGCATGTAGCCATTTCAGTGGAATGCTTGGATCTGAAACCAAACTGCATGGCGTGGAGAGAGGGGGAGCTGCTGTTTAAAACATGGACAATCTGCTCTGACACCCATTTTTCTGCAACTTTGGAAATGGCTGGAAGAATGCTTATAGGTCGGTAGTTATTCAGAGAAGTCGAGTCACCGGATTTACAGACAGGGGTAACAATAGCAGATTTCCAGGCCTTTGCAAAGTGACCAGATGAAATTGAAAGATGAATGATTGAGGCAATAGGAGTAGCAAGAGTTGAACCGAGATCTTTGAGCATGTTCGTGTCCATTCCAGAAACATCCTTTGCCTTCGATGGTTTGAGTTAATGAATTCAATCGATAACTTTGGTCTCAGTAATATTTGTAATAGTAAAGAACTGCGTTGCAGACAATGCAGGGTATTCCTTCCTTTGTTTTACTGCAAACTTAGAAGAGATTTCTGACAGATTCAATGACGTCGTTAAAAGCATCAGCCGTCACTTGAGGTTCCGTCAGGATGTTTCCATTTAATTTAATTTGCATTAGTTTTGTTTTGTTATTTTGTGTATTACCCAATAGTTTTTTAATATAATTCCAGGTTATTTTTGAATTTCCCTTCGCACTATTCAAAGCAGTCATGAAAAAGTCAGCTTTAGATTTTCTTATTTCTTTCACTACCCTATTTCTCAGTGAAATAAAGTGCTGTCTATTGTATCCTGATTTGACCGACAATTTCAAGGAATGATCGCGTTCTTTCATCAGTTTCAGAATAAATGTGTTTCACCAAGGAAGGCCATTCTTTCTAGCTTTTAGTTGAATTATCCGTGTAAATTGTATAATAATTTTTTGTATTTTGTTGGCAAATTTAGAACAATCCTCATCTAAATTTTTACCAGCAAGTAATACATCCCAGTTTACTTGTTGGATAGAATCTTGGAAATGTTGTTGTTCATGTTTTGGTATCCTATTGGATTCAGTGGTGGCCAAGGGTTTGAAGCGCTTTTTATTTAATTTTCTTGTGACCATTATAAGATTGTGATCAGACAATCCTGTGAGCATAGTGTATGGCTTCAAGATCCTTTCTGGCCTATTAGTAAAAGCTAGATCAATCTGAGTTCGGGTGGAGTTTGTAATTCTCGTAGGGCCATTAATTACCTGAGTCATATCCATATCATCCATTACCCTTTTCAATTGTTTCCTAACTTTGTTAACTTCCCAATTAACATTTAGGTCACCCATTATTATCACCTCTTTTGCAAGATTGAGTTGTTTCAGTAAAATTTCCAGCTTTTCATAAAAAGCGGCATTTGATGACGGAGGCCTATAAATAACTACAAGAATAAAAGACATTTGCTGTGACAAAGAAACAGTTAGTCCAAGAAATTCTAATCCATTCTCATATGTAACATGTATTTCATTACAATTAAAAGTGTCCTTGGCATAAATCATAACACCTCCTCCCTTAGAACCCTGTCTGTCGTTTCTAAACATTTTATAACCAGGTACAGATAGTATTGCTGAGGGCGAAGATTCATGGAGCCATGTCTCAGATAGGCAGAGGAAGTCAATATTAGAGTCAGTGAGAAGGTGATTGACCTGATCACCTTTTGTTAAAATGCTTCGTATATTTAAGTGTGCACAAATAATGCCTTTTGGTTTACGTGTTGAGTCCCATATTAATTTAGAGTTATTAACGGTTTGGAACACCCTGCATTTCCGGTGCTTTAGTATTGCGGGGTTTGGAAGCCCCCTGTTTCTTTTATTGGCAATGTTTGCATATAGCTTTACGCTGCCAGCTTCCGCATCAGCCGGCAGTGGCGGGGGCCCAGCCGGCAGTGGCGGAGGCCCGGCCGGCAGTGGCGGAGGCCCGGCCGGCAGTGGTGGAAGCCAAGCTAGCAGTCATGGAGGCCCAACTGGCAGTGGTGTTAGCCCAGGTGGCAGTGGTAGAGGCCCAGCTAGCAGAGGCAGATGCCCAACCAGCAGAGGCGGAAGCCCAGCTAGCAGAGGTGGAGGCCCAGCTATCAGTGGTGGAGGCCCAGCTAGCAGTGGTGGAGGCCAAGCTAGCAGTGGTGGAGGCCCGGCCAGCAGTGGTGGAGGCCCAGCTAGCAGTGATGGAGGCCCAACTAGCAGTGGTGTTGGCCCAGGTGGCAGTGGTAGAGGCCCAGCTAGCAGTGGTGGAGGCCAAGCCGGCAATGGTGGAGGCCCAGCTCGCAGTGGTGGAGGCCCAACTAGCAGTGGTGTTGTCCCAACATTTGGAACTAGGAAGCACACTAATTCGTCGTGACTCACGAAAGCGCGTGGCCGATGACAAATATGTCAGCAATGTCGACATAAAGCAGTGTTGAAAGTTTGGAAGAAATTCAATTTATTTCGATGAAATTGAAAACTTTTCAAACATTTTCAAGTGTAAAAAAAAATATTTATTTCCAATAAATTGGTACCTTACTGGGCATTTTAGGACATGAAAAAGCACAAAATAGTCTCGGCTTTGGCTGCGGTGTCCTTCCTCTTCGTCGCCTGCTCGCTGCTTATCGTATCGCTCAAGGTGTACAGGTGGAGACGGTCTCGCGTCCCGTACCGCTCCGACCTCCCCGTCATTCCGTACTATCCGCCGCGCTACTGCGACACGTTGGGGACGGCGGGGACGCTCCCGCACGTCTACAGTTACGAGGCGTGCGCCTCCGCCGGCTCCGTAAAAAGCGACTGTAAACTGGACAGAGCTGCCGGTCGCAACGTGCTGCTCGTGGACCCAAGTTCTACAGGGACCGTGCGCAAGTTGCGCAGGGAAAACAACATCCTGGAGGAACTTGACTCTCCTCTAGAGGTTAGTCTCCAACATTTTATTGTGGAATGTTTGAATTGTTTCGGAAAATTACCTCTTTGGTATTAGCAGTGTGGTTTCTCCAATCCCCTTATTACCTCCATCAAGCATGAATGTTCAAAGTTGTGATGCATTGTTTACGTTTTGCTTGAGTTCAGTTGCTCGCTAAAAATCATACGCCTGTCGTTGGAATGACGTGGAGATTCAGCGCCATGGAGAGCTTAGCATTATTCCTTTGTTGGTCCTTGAATACTTGAACACAAATTTTATCAGCATCTTCCATTCCAATGAAGTATTTCGATTGGACTTCTTCTCTGTCAACTTTATTTCCAAGCTGTCTTTATGTAATTGAGTGTGCTTGATTTACATTGTAGAAATAGTTGCATCAATAAAATACAGGGCTGCCTTTCTTTGGCAACATCTGTGTTCATATAATGTCCTCAAGAAGTTGTTTCTCCATCCACATGATGACCGTCAGATCTGAAGGCTTAAAGCCGCGTGTACCCATCTTCTCTGTGAAAACCTCGAGGGTTCGATGACCGGTGAACTGATGACAATGTGCAGTTGATCTGAAGTCTCGGAGATTTGTCGTGAATGAGTCCAATATGCCTGCAAACCGGAACAGGATAAGGGCTATAGGAGATGGATGGATGGCAGACAGCTTCTCTGGAGTGCTGTCAAATCAATCAATGAATAAATGAGTTCAATATATGAACCCTCGGCAAGTATGTCTCGAGCGCTGACAGTGATACGCTGTACATTTGACCTTGTTTAACTCAAGCTTCTTATTTTTCAACAACATGATGGGTTTATGGTTGAGCACATCTGCCTCGCAGTGAGTTCGGACGTCTTTGCGGGCTTTTCTTGTTCTCCTCGTGCTCGCATGGTTTCCTCCCACATCCCCAAAACATGCTTCTTAACAGACTTCACTGAAGGTTGCACCTGCGCTTCTAAGTGTGCGCGTGAGTGTGAATGGTTTGTCAAAATGTGACCTGCGATTGAGTCCAGGCTTGCGTGGACCTGATGTCTGTGGTGAGCTGGCTTGAATGGAATTGACATTGAAATCTCGAATTTGATTCAAGTTGGACATGTGTATTACTTCCTTTTTTTAAAAAAAAAAAAAAAAAAAAAAAGCTTGAAGCTTTGTAAACACAGTCTGCTTCAAAGATGATGAAAATATGAATCCTCGAGGGCCTCTGCCACTATAAGACGAAGCTAGGAATGTGCAGGACTGTTGAAAATATTGAGAAAATCCCCCGAATGTTGTTTGCCGACGGGGAAAAAAACAACAACTGAGCAGGATGTCGATGAGTGTGCCAGTCTTGATACATTTGGAAGTTGCTCTTTTGTTTGGCGGACACAAGCGTTGTTTTGAAGAAAATCAAGACTTCTGACAATCATCATGCAAAATAAACTGCAACATTTCCCACTTTAACTCAAAATAAACAGGATTAATGGACAATTATTGCAGAAAAAATGAATTCAAGTTTCAATGTTCCCTTAACTTGATATAATTCTACAATGTAAGTGTTTGGAGAAGACTCATTGTTGTGGCCAGCATGCACATTTACTGATCGTACAGCTTTTCCCTTCGACATTGCAAACTTGAATCCACACTCTTTAAATTCCCCAATGTTTTGAAATGACTGCCCATCAGTCTCTCACACAGTGATAATAAATAGAAATTTCAAAAGGTTTCCTTGGAAACAGTTTCAAAGGAAGGTGTCCAATCCGTTGCGTATCTGTGTTGGTCTGTCATGTCAGAAAGCAATCCAAATAAAAAGGAGTTATGCTCGCTTCATGGAAAATGATGCTCAAAAGTTTAGCAGTTTTGTTCGAACGTGTCAATAGTATATGTTTAGAGCTGCACCGCGTGGTTGCAGTGGGGAAAAGAAACAAATGAAAACGTTAACGTTACGTGGGGACTACTTTGAAGCATATCTGCGCTAAATACATATGTTGCATTGATAAAGTCGAAGAGTGACTGTGATATATGCCGGTCATGTTTGTGTGCACTCGTAAGTCGAGGCAGCAGGTTGCTGCGTATTGTCAATTTAGATTTTCATCTCGTCTGAAATGTGGCGGTGGGAAAGTCAAGCCCTGTCCCAAGCCTGCAGTGTTGCAAAACGGCCTCTTAGGGCCGCTGTAGACCAGAAAGTTGACGAGTGGCTGCAGGATTGGAGCTGCGCCTCCCGTGGAACGTCGACACAACACGGAGACGACGCCGCGGGAGGAGAACGCATCGTTCGACGTGCTTGTCAAATGAAGAATATAGGCCATATATTTGGACCTTGAAGCTGTTTTCCTTCAATTGAGAGTGCGTTGCATCCGGCATTCGACTGCGAGGAGGGTCTTTTTTTGCGTGGAATATCAGCAGAGTGGAGCTCCGCCGGGGAGAATTGGACAGAACAATGAAGGCGCAAGCGGTGATGTTTGTGTCTCTCTTCGCCATCGGCGCAGCGTACGGCCAGGCCAGCTATTCTATTCCGGAGGAAATGAGCAGAGGGTCGGTCGTGGGCGACGTAGCGCAAGATTTAGGTCTGGAAAGGCCACGTTTGATTTCGGGCAAAGCCAAGATTTATTCCAGGAACAATGAAGGATACATCGAGCTGAGCCGAGAGAAAGGACTCCTCCTCGTCAAAGAGCGGATCGACAGAGAGGCTCTTTGCGCACACACCGCGCTTTGTGCGCTGCATTTGGAAATTATTCTGGAGAGTCCTATGGAGTTTTACAGCGTCACTGTGCAGATTACAGACATGAATGACAACGCGCCGAGTTTTGAAAAAAATGAGATGAAATTTAAAATCAGCGAGTCTGCGACCATCGGAGCCAAATTTGTTTTAGAAAGGGCAGTAGATCCGGATGTTGGAATGAACGACCTTCAAAATTATGAATTAAATCCATCGGATCATTTTGCTCTTAAATTGCAAAATAACGCGGATGGAAATCAAAACGTGGAGATGGTTTTACAGAAGCCTTTGGACAGAGAGAAGGAGGAGCAGATGTCGCTCGTGTTGACGGCGGAAGACGGAGGAGAGCCGCGGATGTCGGGAACGATGTTGATTCTTATTACAGTGTTAGACGCTAATGATAATGCGCCCGTTTTTACACAGCACACGTACAAAGCAACCGTGACTGAGAATTCACCTGTCGGGACGATCGTGGCAACTGTGTCGGCCTCGGATGCAGATGGAGGTTTGAACTCTAAAATATCATATTCAATAACAAACACCATGGACAACGTCAGAAATATATTTCAGATCAATCAAGACAATGGCCAGGTTTCATTAATTGGAAATATAGATTTCGAAAAGTCAAAATATTTCCAAATTAATTTACTTGCAAGTGATGAGGGAGGACTCACAGATTCTTGCAAGTTGATTATTGATGTACAAGATGTAAATGACAACAAGCCTGTGATTAACATTATGTCCAAATCAAATGTGATATCGGAGGATGCTGAAATCAATACTGCTGTTACAATGATCAATACAGAAGATTTAGATTCTGAAGAAAATGGAAAGGTGAATTGCTTTATTAACGAAAATGTTCCATTTGTTCTGAAAACCACCAAAAAGTATTACTACAGTTTAGTGACAGACGGGGACTTGGACCGAGAGCGGTCGGCCGAGTACAACATCAGCGTGACGTGCTGTGACGAGGGCGTGGCCTCCCTCTCCAGCAGCGTCACTCTCACCTTGCGCATCTCGGACGTCAACGACAACGCGCCCGTCTTCGAGAGGAGCTCGTACGAGGCCTCCGTTGTGGAAAACAACACGCCGGGTCTCTCCGTCGTCACGCTGAGAGCCAGAGACGCGGACTGGGGCCGGAACGCTCGCGTTTCCTACATCCTGGAGGACTCCTCCGTGAACGGAGTGCCGGCCTCCTCGTTCGTGTCCGTGAACGCCCAAAGCGGCGTCGTCAGCGCCGTGCGCTCCTTCGACTACGAGCGGATGAAGCGGCTGGACTTTGCGGTGCGAGCGCAGGACGGAGGCTCCCCTCCTCTCTGCGGCAACGTGAGCGTGGGCATCCTGATCCGGGACCAGAACGACAACGCCCCTCAGGTCCTGTACCCGGTCCCGCCGCACGCCGAAACGGTGCCTCGTTCGGCAGACGCGGGCTATCTGGTGACTAAAGTGGTGGCCGTGGACGTGGACTCCGGACAGAACGCCTGGCTCTCCTATAAAGTGCAGCACAAATTTGCCACAGACAGGGGGGCGCTGTTTGAAGTGGGCCTCCACAATGGAGAAATGCGAACTGTCCGCCGAGTGACCGATAAAGACGCCGTCAAACAAAGACTGACCGTCGTCGTGGAGGACAACGGGCGGCCCTCTCGTTCGGCCACGGTGGCGGTGAACGTGGCGCTGGCGGACGGCTTCCCCGAAGTGCCGAGGTCGGAGTTCGCCGACGACTTTAGCGAGGACGACGACGACCGGCTGACTTTTTACTTAGTCTCGGCTCTGGTTGCGGTCTCCTTCCTCTTCGTCGCCTGCTCGCTGCTTATCGTATCGCTCAAGGTGTACAGGTGGAGACGGTCTCGCGTCCCGTACCGCTCCGACCTCCCCGTCATTCCGTACTATCCGCCGCGCTACTGCGACACGTTGGGGACGGCGGGGACGCTCCCGCACGTCTACAGTTACGAGGCGTGCGCCGCCGCCAAGAGTCACGTGACGAACACGCAAGCCGTGAGTCAAAGTTTAGTGAGCGTGGACGGAGCGGACGCCGACGTGCCGCGCGGCGGCGAGCAGACGTCGGGGAACTGCTCTCGGATGTCGACTCTGGTGAGTCAAATCAGTACATTTGTTTCAATCTATGTTTGTTTTCAGAATTTATATCATGGAGAAGCCTTGTTCTTGTATTGATACATATTTTAAAGTCATTACATTTCATTTACAGTCGTGTTCAGAACCTGAAAGCTAGGCTTGAGTAAAAGTACACAGAAATAGGGCATCTTCTCGTTGGAAATGGGAGAAGAGATTTGGTGGTGGAAGCTCAAAATAAAGGAAATCCTCAAGGAAAGAGGTTAGCTGAGAAGAAGTGGAACACTGAGAGGAGGAGAACGGAATACATTGAGATGCGATGGAGGGCAAAGGTCGAGGTGGCAAAGGCCAAACGAGACATATGATGACATTTATGCCAGGTTGGACACGAAAGGAGGAGAAAAAGATCTATATAGGTTGGCCAGACTGAGGGAGAGATGGGAAGGATGTGCAGCAGGTTAGGGTGATTAAGGACAGAGATGGAAATGTGTTGACTGGTGCCAGCAGTGTGCTACACAGATGGAAAGAATACTTTGAGGAGTTGATGAATGAGGAAAATGAGAGAGAAGGGAGAGTAGAAGAGGCAAGTGTGGTGGACAAGGAAGTGGCAATGATTAGTAAGGGGGAAGTTAGAAAGGCATGAAAGAGGATGAAAAATGGAAAGGCTGTTGGTCCTGATGACATTGCTGTGAAGGTATGGAAGCATGTAGGAGAGGTGGCTGTGGAGTTTTTGACTAGCTTGTTCAACAGAATTCTAGCGGGTCAGAAGATGCCTGAGGAATGCGAGCAACAGTATGGTTTCATGCCGAAAAACAGTAGCACATAATTTGCCTTGAGGATGTTGATGGAAAAGTCAATGTCAGAAGGAGCGACATTGTCTTTGTAGATCTTGAGAAAGCCTCCGACAGAGTACCCAGAGAGGAACTGTGGTACTGCATGCGGAGGTCTGGAGTGGCAGAGAAGTATGTCAGAATAATACAGGACATGTATGAGGGCAACAGAACAGTGGTGAGGTGTGACAGAGGAGGTGGAGGTGGGGGTGCATCAGGGATCAGCCTCGAGCCCCTTCCTGCTCGCAGTGGGAATGGATAGGCTGACAGATGAGGTCAGACTGGAATCCCCGTGGACCATGATGTTCGCAGATGACGTCGTGATCTGCAGTGAAAGCATCAGTCTAACCTCATCCGTTAGCCTATTCATCACCACTGCAAGCAGGAAGGGGTTCGAGGCTGATCCTTGATGCACTCCCATCCCCACCTCCACCTCCTCTGTCACACCTCACCACTGTCCTGCTGCTCTCATACATGTCCTGTACTTTTCTAACATACTTCTGCCACCTCCAGACTTCCGCATGCAGTACCACAGTTCCTCTCTGGGTACTCTGTCAAAGACTTTCTCTCGATCTACAAAGACACAATGTTGCTCCTTCTGACCTTCTGTACTTTCCCATCAACATCCTCAAGGCAAATAATGCATCTGTGGTACTCTTTCTAGGCATGAAACCATACTGTTGCTCACAAATACTCACTTCTGTCCTGAGTCTAGCCTCCACGACTCTTTCCCATAACTTCATTGTGTGGCTCCTCAACTTTATTCCTCTATAGTTCCCAGAGCTCTGCACATCACCTTTGTTCTTAAAAAGGGGCACCAGTACACTTTTCCTCCATTCCTCAGGCATCTTCTCATGCACTAGAATTCTATTGAACAAGCTGATCAAAGACTCCACAGCCACCTCTTCTCGATGCTTCCATCCCTCCACAGGAATGTCATCAGGACCAACCGCCTTTCCAGTTTTCATCCTCTTTCATGCCTTTCTAACTTCCCCCTTACTAATCATTGCCACTTCCTGGTCCACCACACTTGATGAAGTATGTCAGAATAATACAGGACATGTTTGAGGGCAGCAGGACAGTGGTGAGGTGTGACAGAGGAGTTGAAGGTGGAGGTGGGAGTGCATCAGGGATCAGCCTCGAACCTCTTCCTGCTTGCAGTGGTCATGGATAGGCTGACAGATGAGGTCAGACTGGAATCCCTGTGGACCATGATTTTCGCAGATGACGTTGTGATCTAGGCGGCACGGTGCATGACTGGTTAGAGCGTCTGCATCACAGTTCTGAGGACCGGGGTTCAATCCCCGTCCCCGCCTGTGTGGAGTTTGCATGTTCTGTCCGGGCACTGCGGTTTCCTCCCACATCCCAAAAACATGCATGGTAGGTTCATTGATAACTCCAAATTGCCCGTAGGTGTGTCGACTTCGTTGTGTCAAATGTTTCTCTGTTTAATGACTTTTACTGCTTCTCGAGGTTGTATGACTTGATTTAATACAAATCTCGTAACTTAGAACAAGGTTGTTAAAATACTTGTTGATACTCAGTTGTCTACGAAGTTTGTAAATTTGCTTATTTACAAGCAGGGCTTGACATCAGCTCACCAGCCACTGTGGCGAGTTGTTTCCCAGAGTTACGAGCCGCTCCGCATTTTCTTTAGCTTCACGTTTGTTACGTTTCATACGATTATAGCTCGGTTAAAGAACGAGATTTACAACCCTTTTAAATGTATTTGACCCCTTTGCACAACCAAGCCAAGACGACATGAATTTTTAACGCGACAAGAACCACCATTCCTATCAGACGTCCGAGTCTGAACCATCGCACAGACTTCGGTGAGTCTCTTTTAAGATCTTAAATTCAAAATGAGAGAAAAACAAATTCATTGTTGCATTCCACTTCAGCTGGGCCATGTCTTTCCAATCACTTGCTTTGCAACAGAAGTACGGGACATTCTGCTTTTCCAGCTTTCCAGAAGCTTTCCTGCAACGTAGTCGTTCCACTCTGCGAAGAGTTAGTCGCTGTGTCTGAGAGAGAGACTTTTTTTTTTTCATAGCTTTTTTTTTCATAGACAAGCAAGTTTGGCTGTGAATTCACTTCATCAGTGACAGCAAGCGTGCAGTTGTTGACTATTTCCAACTCGGCAAGAGGTCTCTTATATCCTTATCACCAGGGTACCGGTTTAGTACTCGTCACGTTCGGCCGAAAAAATAAATACTTCTCAGTCCATTCTGTCTGGAATTGCCGGATTTCTACATCCACTTTGCGTTTTTTCGGCCTTCGGAGAGACATTTTGAATCCTGTCTTGTTTCTCAAAGTGTGTCGCGAGGAGCAATGTCATCTCGAGCCAGTTGATCCTTCGTGCAAGCAGCTATTTAGGGCAATTCCACTTGGACAAACTTGCCATCCTATGGGTTTTTGTATCGCCATGATTTAATTGATCACTGCAACCACTCACACACGTTACAACGCATGACATCAGATTAAAATAGTAAAGTCTGGGGGCCATATAAATTAAATTTCAAAGGGGGCCCACTTGTTCAATAGGCCTGGTGTATGATGTCGCATATCGTTTGAGAAAACGACAATGAAATATATTGGCGTGTCGAGGAAGTTGACGCTTGAATACCCAGCATGCCGAGCGGCTTTGGATAAACAGTTGTCGTCTTGGTTGACTTTGTTGTTGATGTTTCTTGTTCATTGTTTCGTAGTAGTCGTAGACATCATGTGTGTTCATCCAACCCTTTTATTATTTTTCACTCACCGTTGGTTCATGTATCCAAAGACCCCGAGTTTCGTCTTGTGATTAATGACCTGTCTCGTTGTCCCTCACTTGTGCAGTCTAGTGGATAATGAATGTCATTGCCCTTTGAAATGAAGAATATCATCATCAAAACCACAATGCTTCTCGGTCGCCTGTACGACACACGCCCTAGTTGACATGAAACTAAACCTGCCAAAGTGGCTCGTGCGAGACGCAATGTTACGAGCGGATGCTGACGTGTCGCATGGCAACCGGCAGATGTCACAAATGTCAACTTTGCTGAGTCAAATATGTCACCATGTCTCCTTTATTTGATATGAGTCAACATGTGTTCACCATTTCCAGTCCCAAGGGGTTCCGGTAAGGTCTCACGCTTCGATCCAAAGTTTCACGTGGTCATTAGGTCATCACCCGATTTTATTGAAGTCACACCATGACCTTTATTTTCCTCAACACAATTTTCCTCGAAAAGAACACATTCAACTTGAAAATAAATACACATTATATAATTTATTTAAGAGCACATTGAAAAACTTGTCACTGAAGCTGATTCAAATCCAAACATTGAACAAAATAAATGAGAACACCAAATTGGACAATTCAACAGGAGCAGGGAACAACTGCAATAAAATGTTGCATGTATAAAACTATAAAATTTGCAACCGGTGCAAAAACACTTTTGTACATTTCACTCAACTTTCTTTCTCTTTTTATCGTCACTGTTATAAAAATCAATATTTTTGAACGATGAGTCGTTGAGCTTCGCCATATTTCTCCTGAACAGCAGCAGGAGGTTGCATGAACGCTGCACGTGTTCAGTGCTTGTCTTTCAAAATATTTTTTTCATAAAAGTCCGAATAGTTGTTCAAAATCTTTTTCATATTAATAATTCATATTCGAGGCTCCTTTTTTTTTTTTTTTTGTTTCTTGTAAGATGGAATGTTTCAATGCAAGTCAGTTGAGAGTGACAACAAAAACATCAAGTGTGTTACCATGTCATGAGCATCTGCACTTTTTTTACCCCGTTAAATGTTTGCCAAGAACAAATGTTGATGGTTTTTCCCATTTTTGAGCTGCAATGTCGCTGTCCATGGTGTTGGACGGTTTTTTTAACAACAGCCCATGTTGACATTACAGTGCAACATTATTTCAACAGGACTTTTCAAATGTCATTGATCCGCATTGCTGAATCATGATGACTTATGACACTCAATATTTTTTTTTATTTTAATTGTTCCAAGGCAAGATGGTAATGTTAATAATAATAATAAGATTGAAAAGTTCATCATTTTGTTCCATATTCTTGAAAAAAAATCATATCTCCAAACCAGATCAAATTTCGTTGTATTTTTTTCTTTTTGTGTCCGTTCGTTGTTTGCAAACGGTTTCATAATTTTGATACTATTTCATTGTAGCCTATCCGGTCGTGGCCCTTGACTAGATCTCTTCCGTGCCTATTTGCACACGCTGGCAGGGCTGCATTTCGCTCGCAGCTTCACTTTGTCCGCTGTGCCTCGCTCGTCCTTCCACATTTTGGACTCTAAGAGACGCTGTTGGCCTGTATATCATTTGGCGTGTGTTGTCGTCATGCAGTCCTCCCTGCAAGTGACGAGGCACTCGAGAGCAGATTTTCTCTCTTTTGTTGGCGGCGAGGTGAAAGAACGACGGTCTGCGCTTCACATTTATTTGCATGTCAGCTTCGACGTGGTGAGCAGGAAACGGATTACTGACCGAAACATATCATCGCTGTCTTTTGATTTTCGTCCTCATGGATATTCGCGGGCCTCGCCTTTTCTGGTGCGCGACATGGAGGTTGTTTTTTGGATGGCGACGGCAAATAGGAACGCTCGTGTTTCTGCTTCGGCTGGTCACCACGGTAGGTGGTCAGATTCGTTATTCTATTCCCGAGGAGATGAAGAAAGGCTCCGTGATCGGAAATGTGGCGCGAGATCTCGGGTGGGACATGAAGAGACTCGTTTCAGGGCGCGCCCGCATCGTGACGGGAGGAAACATCCAGTACGCGGAGCTGAAGACAGACAAAGGGCTTCTGGTCGTCAACGACAGAATTGACCGAGAGCATCTTTGTGGAGATGTGACGCCGTGCAGCTTCAGCTTCGAGATCATTTTAGAAAACCCCATCGAGCTGCACAGGATCGTTGTTGAGGTTTTGGACATCAACGATCATGCCCCCGTTTTTGAAAATAAGGATGAAGCGCTCATGTTTGACATTAGTGAAGGTGCTGCAGTTGGAGTGCGCTTTCCCCTGCCGAGTGCTGAGGATCAAGATGTGGGGCAAAATGCGTTGCAAAATTACATTTTGCCAGCAAACGACAATTTTATTCTGAATCAGCATGCAAATCCAGATGGCAGAAAATATGTGGAAATGGTGCTCCAGAAGCCTTTAGACCGAGAGAGACGTCCCCGCTTGTCTTTCAAATTAATTGCGGTTGATGGAGGAACGCCACAGAGATCCGGTACCGTGAATATAGAAATAAATGTCTTAGATGCAAATGACAACGAGCCCATATTTAACCAGTCAGCATATAAGGCGACTGTTTTGGAAAACACAATGAAAGGAAGAAGTATAATTCGAGTAAATGCGACAGACGCTGACAGTGGTTCCAATGGACTCATCACTTACAGTTTGTCGCGAATGAAAGGAAGCGCAGCAGATATATTTCAAATTGATGGAGACACTGGCACAATTTACGTGTCTGGTCAAATCGACTATGAGAAGAACAAAAAGTATGAAGTGAGAGTGGAAGCAAAAGATCAAGGTGGGCTGATTGGGACCAGTAAAGTAATCATTGACGTTATTGACGTCAATGACAATGCTCCAGTAATTAACATCATGTCATTTTCAAGTCCTCTGTCCGAGGATTCACCGCCGGGTACAACAGTTGCAGTTCTGAACATAAAAGATGTCGACTCTGACAGAAACGGAGAAATAAAATGTTCCGTGGATGGAAAACTTCCCTTTAAACTGGAGACGTCGCTGACAAACTATTACAATTTAATTTCCGATCACTATTTTGATCGAGAATCCGTCTCGGAATATAACATCACAATTCGAGCCACTGACCTCGGAACGCCTCCTCTTTCCAGCTCAACAAAGTTACATCTTCGAATCTCCGACGTGAATGACAACGCGCCTGTATTTGATCAAAACATTTATTCCGCTTACGTCGCGGAGAATAATTCTCCCGGCGTTTCCATCTTGGCTGTCACTGCTCGAGATGCTGATTGGAATCAAAACGCGAGAATATCTTATCTTTTAGAGGACACTCAGATGAGTGGCAGTCCAGTTTCCACCTTTGTTTCTTTGAATTCTCAAAGCGGCGTCGTCAGCGCCGTGCGCTCCTTCGACTACGAGCGGATGAAGCGGCTGGACTTTGCGGTGCGAGCGCAGGACGGAGGCTCCCCTCCTCTCTGCGGCAACGTGAGCGTGGGCATCCTGATCCGGGACCAGAACGACAACGCCCCTCAGGTCCTGTACCCGGTCCCGCCGCACGCCGAAACGGTGCCTCGTTCGGCAGACGCGGGCTATCTGGTGACTAAAGTGGTGGCCGTGGACGTGGACTCCGGACAGAACGCCTGGCTCTCCTATAAAGTGCAGCACAAATTTGCCACAGACAGGGGGGCGCTGTTTGAAGTGGGCCTCCACAATGGAGAAATGCGAACTGTCCGCCGAGTGACCGATAAAGACGCCGTCAAACAAAGACTGACCGTCGTCGTGGAGGACAACGGGCGGCCCTCTCGTTCGGCCACGGTGGCGGTGAACGTGGCGCTGGCGGACGGCTTCCCCGAAGTGCCGAGGTCGGAGTTCGCCGACGACTTTAGCGAGGACGACGACGACCGGCTGACTTTTTACTTGGTCTCGGCTCTGGTTGCGGTCTCCTTCCTCTTCGTCGCCTCTTTGCTGCTTATCGTATCGCTCAAGGTGTACAGGTGGAGACGGTCTCGCGTCTTGTACCGCTCCGACCTCCCCGTCATTCCGTACTATCCGCCGCGCTACTGCGACACGTTGGGGACGGCGGGGACGCTCCCGCACGTCTACAGTTACGAGGCGTGCGCCGCCGCCAAAGGTCACGTGATGAACACGCAACCCGTGAGTCAAAGTTTAGTGAGCGTGGACGGAGCGGACGCCGACGTGCCGCGCGGCGGCGAGCAGACGTCGGGGAACTGCTCTCGGATGTCGACTCTGGTGAGTCAGATGTTTCTCTGTTTCATGACTTTTACTGCTTGTCGAGGTTGTATGACTTGTTTTGCTTTGTTGCTGAAAGGTTGATGTTTTGAAGTTAATGCAAATCTTGTAACTGAGCAAAATTGTGAAGATATTTGTTGATGCTCGGTTGACTTTGTAGTTTGTCAATTTGCTTACTTACAAGCAAGATTTGACATTCGCTTTTTTGCTCACCGACCACTGTGGCTATACACTGTAAAAACCAAGTAACCTGACTGCCTTAAAATTTTGAGTTCAGAGAGCTAATGATATTTCTAGTTCAATACACTTCCATGTAAGTTGATGGCACTTTCAAGAATAAGTTAAATTGATTAATATGAAGGTGATAAACGGTTAGCTCAACCTGATATTCTAAGTTCGACGAACAAGGAATTTTAAGTTGTATGAAGTAAATGCCGAGTTGAGGTGACATTGCATGACAAGTCCAACCAACAAACACGTATTTCTGCATTTGTTTCTCAAACATGGAACCGGGTTTTTCCAACTCAGCCTATGAGTCGAATCGACATCAAATTTTCTGGCAGCCAGGTTAGCCCTTTTTTCATAGCTCAAGTGACAAGCTGCTTCGTTTTGCTGTCAACTCACTTCATCAATGACGGCAAGCGTGCACGTGTTGACTATTTCCAACTCGGTTAAAGGTCTCTTATATCTGCATCATCAGGGTACCGACCGGTTTGGTACTTGTTGCGTTCGGCAGACAAAATAAATACTTCTCAGTCCATTCCGTCTGGAACTGCCGGTTTTCAACATCCACTTTGTGTTTTTTTTGGCTTTCAGAGCGACATTTTGAAGCCTCTCTTGTTTCTCTAACTTTGTCGCGACTAGCAATGTCGTCTCAACTTATTTTTCTTGTTTCAACACTGCAGACGACATGTGACATAGGAAGGATTAGGGTGGGTTAAGTTAGTGGGAAACATACTAACGGCGCCACATTTTTATCAAATACTTCTTTTCCCGTCTGGAAGCAGTCGGGCGTGTTTTACAGGTGTACAACAGCCAATCATAGTGTCGCGGCTCGTGACCTGGAGCCAGTAATATTGGAGCAGGGTGTGTCCTGTCCAGAAACTATGTGCGAATACTGATCACGCAAGACTGAGATGCACCTGTTTCCATGTCATAGTTATACATGATGACTCGTTTCAACCAACAGACGTCACTCCCATGCCTATGTGGCGGCCATGTTGAATGTGGCAACACTCAATTGTATTGACGTGGTGGCCGCGATGGCACGAGTTCTATCAATTGTCGCATAGAGTTCTGCGCAGCGAGAGCACATATGGCTGCGGTGTTCACTCAAAGAGCAATACGATAATATGGAACATGCTATTTTGGGTGCAGTAATGTTTTTTTTTTTTTTTTTTTGTCAAGCTATTCATCGATGGCAAAGCATTTGGAACTAGGAAGCACACTAATTTGTCGTGACTCACGAAAGCGCGTGGCCTATGACAAATATGTCAGCAATGTCGACATAAAGCACATGAGTGTTGAAAGTTTGGATGAAATAGAAAACTTTTCAAACATTTTCACGTTTTAAAAAAATATTTATTTCCAATATATTGGTACCTTACTGGGCATTTTAGGACATGAAAAAGCACAAAACCAATTTTGTACTGTACAGTAATATGGGAAAATGGCCACAAAAAAATTAAAAATGGCTTCAATCGAACGGGCAATCAGCTGTAACAGACGATCCTCTGACCATAATCGTCTGTTGAATCGAGGTTCCACTGTATGTTAATATTCTGGAATTCGACATTGTAAAGATGAAGCCTCATCAGTAATGCATTTTTTTATTATTGTTGTCATATCAAATAATGATAAGAGGGAGTGGACGAGTCGTGCATTGTACTTTTCCAAATGATGTTTCGCTCGCCCCAAAGTGAGCAGTGAGCTCCTCGTGCAGTCTTGTCTCTGTCCATGGTGCTGAAGGGCAGCTTCCAAGGGATTTGTTGACCAGCGCTCGTTCTGAAGAATTCCAATCAATAATCATCATTTATATCACTTGTATTACTCTTCCGCGCACACCTTCCTTCCTGTAACTGTGTTGATTGACTGTTTGTTCAGGTGACAACCTCAACTCGGAAAATTTATATTTATGTAAATTTTTGTATGACATTTAATGCAGTTATTTAACAGGACGGAGCATAGTCAAGATGTTTTTTTTCCCCTCCCATGTTGAAGCTTTTATTCTAAGTGGGCAGTTTGGCATATCGGCCTCTAAGGGGCGCTGTTACATGGTAAATGGATGTGTTGGCGCTGTGTGATGCAGTGCAGCTCCCTCCTCTGTCGCTGCCATTTGGCACCAGAGAGCTTTGCGTGAACAACGTACAATCGTTGAGCTCAGATAACGCGCATCTGATTGCGCCTGCTTTGGTTCTGTCGTTTTTTCGATTGCTTGACTTTCTTGGAATATTGTAAATTTTCATATGGAGGCGAAAAACATTCATCCGAGCCGAGGAGGAATGCGATGGCGACGCGCGGCCTGCCTCTTTGTCTTTTGGTGTTTTTTTCTCAACGCAACCGAGGCCCAAATCCGCTACTCGATCCCCGAGGAGATGAAAAAAGGCTCGCTCGTCGGAAATGTGGCCCAAGATCTCGGTTTGGATCTGAAAAGACTCCGTTCTGGGCGGGCCCGCATCGTGACCGGGGA
This sequence comes from Phycodurus eques, assembly GCF_024500275.1. Classification (NCBI taxonomy): domain Eukaryota; kingdom Metazoa; phylum Chordata; class Actinopteri; order Syngnathiformes; family Syngnathidae; genus Phycodurus; species Phycodurus eques. The sequence goes on from NC_084533.1 coordinate 28,638,513, forward strand.
GAACGTCCAGTACGCCGAGCTGAGGGCGGACAAAGGGCTCCTGGTTGTCCGTGAGAGGATAGATCGAGAACAGCTGTGTGGAGACGTGACGCCGTGCAGCTTCACCTTCGAGATTTTGTTGGAAAACCCCATGGAATTGCACCCGGTCACCATCGAAGTGTTGGACGTCAACGACAACGCGCCCACTTTTAAAAATAATTATTTGCAATTTGAAATGAGCGAATTGGCTGCACTTGGCTCCCGTTTTGTTCTGGAGAGTCCGTATGATGCTGACGTGGGTACAAACGGCGTGCAGAGTTACGTTTTAACACCGAGTGATCATTTTGTGTTGAAGCAACACGTCAGTCCGGGAGGAAGTAAACATGCAGAAATGGTCCTGCAGAAAGCCTTAGACAGAGAACAGCAGCCGCGACTTTCCCTTAAATTAGTGGCTGTGGACGGTGGGAATCCACAGAGGTCAGGTACGGTAAATATTGAAATTAATATTTTAGACATAAATGATAATGTTCCTGTGTTTAATCAAACCGTTTACAAAGCAAAAGTGACTGAAAATGCAGCAAAAGGCACTCACGTTCTGACTGTGAATGCCACTGATGCCGATAGCGGTTCAAATGGGAAAGTCACATACTCGTTTTCAAAATCAAATGCAGAAATCGCAGATTTGTTTCATATCGATGAGCTGACAGGATGCATTTCGGTTGTAAACCAAATTGATTATGAAAAAGACAAAACGATCGAGTTCATGGTTGACGCCAAAGATCAAGGAGGACTGAGTGAGTCCACCAAAGTGGAAATCGAAGTCCTGGATTTGAATGATAACGTCCCCGTCCTCAACGTGATGTCCTTCACGAGTCCGGTTTCAGAAGACTCCCCGGCTGGTACCACGATTGGTATCATGAACGTGAAAGACCAGGATTCTGGCGAAAACGGTCACGTGAGGTGCGCCATCCAAGGCCGCGTTCCATTTCGCATGAAATCCAACGTGCGAAATTATTTTGCCTTGGTGACCGATGCCGATTTCGATCGCGAAAGCGTGTCCGAATATAACATCACGGTCGTCGCGTCGGACGCCGGCTCGCCTCCCCTCTCCGCCGAGAGAACTTTTCATTTGAAAGTTTCCGACGTGAACGACAACGCTCCTGTGTTTGCCGTCAGCTTTTATCGTGCCGACCTCGCCGAAAACAACTCGCCGGGTGTTTCCGTGCTGAGAGTGAGCGCCAAAGACCCAGATGAAAACCAGAACGCTCGTGTCTCTTACATGTTGGAGCAGGGCGAGATCGGGGGAACTCCGATTGCCTCGTTTGTGTCCGTGAACGCCCAAAGCGGCGTCGTCAGCGCCGTGCGCTCCTTCGACTACGAGCGGATGAAGCGGCTGGACTTTGCGGTGCGAGCGCAGGACGGAGGCTCCCCTCCTCTCTGCGGCAACGTGAGCGTGGGCATCCTGATCCGGGACCAGAACGACAACGCCCCTCAGGTCCTGTACCCGGTCCCGCCGCACGCCGAAACGGTGCCTCGTTCGGCAGACGCGGGCTATCTGGTGACTAAAGTGGTGGCCGTGGACGTGGACTCCGGACAGAACGCCTGGCTCTCCTATAAAGTGCAGCACAAATTTGCCACAGACAGGGGGGCGCTGTTTGAAGTGGGCCTCCACAATGGAGAAATGCGAACTGTCCGCCGAGTGACCGATAAAGACGCCGTCAAACAAAGACTGACCGTCGTCGTGGAGGACAACGGGCGGCCCTCTCGTTCGGCCACGGTGGCGGTGAACGTGGCGCTGGCGGACGGCTTCCCCGAAGTGCCGAGGTCGGAGTTCGCCGACGACTTTAGCGAGGACGACGACGACCGGCTGACTTTTTACTTGGTCTCGGCTCTGGCTGCGGTCTCCTTCCTCTTCGTCGCCTCTTTGCTGCTTATCGTATCGCTCAAGGTGTACAGGTGGAGACGGTCTCGCGTCCCGTACCGCTCCGACCTCCCCGTCATTCCGTATTACCCGCCGCGCTACTGCGACACGTTGGGGACGGCGGGGACGCTCCCGCACGTCTACAGTTACGAGGCGTGCGCCGCCGCCAAAGGTCACGTGACGAACACGCAAGCCGTGAGTCAAAGTTTAGTGAGCGTGGACGGAGCGGACGCCGACGTGCCGCGCGGCGGCGAGCAGACGTCGGGGAACTGCTCTCGGATGTCGACTCTGGTGAGTCAAATCAGTACATTTGTATGAATGTTGATTGTTGTCAGTTGATTTGAAATTGATACATATTTTAAAGTCATTGCGTGTCTCTTACAGTCTTGTATTCAGTATCTTTAAGCAATACTTGAGTATAAGTATACAGAAAATATTTTACTGGAAGTTCGTCACCTTAAAAATATTCAAGAATAGTCTTGAGTAAAAGTTTAATCTTTGACGTAAAACCGCATGCTCCTTATTGTCTCGAATGTAATTTTCTGATCTTCGATGTGACCGTTCATGGCGATTGGAAGCAGTGGCATCATTCGGCCTATTTTAATCTGAAATGTTCTTTCGTCACCCTCAATGATTTTGAGTTTTGAGTTTTTATGAATTATTTTTTTATTTAAAAGGTATTTTTATCTGGCTGTCACCATTGAATCTTTTTCACATGGATTATTGGCCAACTTGTCGAATAATCATCGCCCTGCCCCCTTCCCCAAACGGATCAATTTCGTTCTTTTTTTTGACTAACATGCATTTCATTCTCATTTATGACTTCGCTCCTTAAACTGCATATGTTGGTACTGAGTACATGGTATAAATTTGGTTACAGAATTGGAGCAATTTTAGCAAAATGTTAAATGCTTAGCAATCGCGATTAGCATCATCATGCCAATTACCATTTTACGTCCAAAAACACTAGCGACCAATCAGCTCACTCATAAATCATGTCATATGTCCCTTACGCATCGAACAGTGTCTTCGAAATCGCTTCCAGGCGCTCCTCTGTCGTTCTGTGGCAAAGTTCATCAGTGGCCTGACACTGTGTCCATCTGCAGTCAATGTCCATGTGAAACATGAGTTCTTGCGGCGCAAACATAATTTAGAGGGGAACTTTCTTGGTTTTATTTTTTGGGGCCAGACGGAACTTCGAGGCAGTAATTTTGCATCAACCGATTTTTAAGTGGACTTAGCCGAGTTAATTCATTTTTTCCCCCCACCGCCCAACTCGCACTGCACCCGCCGACCCTTATGGCCCCTCCCACAGGTGGTGAGCCCATGGGAAGGGGGACCCACGTTACCCTTTCGGGCTCGGCCCGGCCACCGGGCGCTCGCCTTCGAGCCCCGCCTCCGGTCCCGGCTCCAGAGGGGGTCCCCGGTGACCCGCGTCCGGGCAAGGGAAACCTCGATCCGTTCAACGTATTCTTCATACGTATTCTTCTTGACCCTACCGGGGGCTCGAAGCCCCAGACAACTTAGCTCCTGGGATCATTGGGACACACAAACCCCTCCGCCACGATAAGGTGACGGCTTCCAGCAGGGGTGTTATAATGATAATGAATATGAAATATTTTAATCACTTCTCCACACATATTGAAGTGTCGGAGTCCTGACGAATGAGTTGAGGGAACGACAAGGCTCACTTCAGCATCCGAGTCACCTCACAGTGATATACCAATTTTCCACCTTTAAAACAGATGGCATTCGTTGATGCTTCCGCCCACCAAGTAGCTGGCAATTGCAGCTGTTGATTTGATTTTGATTTCATTGTTAATCCATCCGTCCGTCCGCTCCGTACCGCTTATCCTCACGGGGGACGTGGGCGTGCTGGAGCCTGTCCCAGCTATCTTCAGGCGAGAGGTGGAGTACACCCTCAACTGGTCGCCACCCAATCGCAGGGCACATCGAAACAAACGACCATTCCCGCTCACATTCACACCTGCGGGCAATTCAAGTCTTCAATTAACCTGCCATGTATCTTTTTGGGATGTGGGAGGCAACCGGAGTACCCGGAGAAAACCCACGCAGGCACGGGGAGATCATGCAAACTCCACACAGGCGAGGACGGATTTGAACCCGGGTCCTCAGTACTGTGAGGCGGCTGTGCTCGTCAGTAGGAAATTGTTCTCTGTAATTTTTTTGTTCATAGAACATGCCCCCCCCCCCCCCCCCCCCCCCCCCCCCCCCCCCCCCCCCCCCCCCCCCCATCTATAAAGCCTCGTGATGCCCCAATGTGAAGTATTCCAAAAAGTGAGTCGTTCCAGTTGAGATCGTTTATTTTCTTCTTCAGTAGTGGAGTTAAAGATCTGCCTGTTGGGTAATGAACGAAGTTGGACAGGGCGTCACGTGACGCCGCCATGGGCGACAGAGATCCAGAGACACTTCCGGTGTGCCCACATCCATCAAGACTTTCTGATTACATGCGTCTCACTTTCACGAACGCCCCGCACCAGCAATCCGACCACATCACTGGACAATTCTTCTGCTTTTTGCCCACAGTTTAGTTTTTACGTGAGCGAACAAGTTTGGGGGATTTTATTTTTTCATACGGGTTGCAAAGATGGTTTGGTAGAATGTATTGGAGACAAAGAAGAAATTCTGTTTTTAATGTCGTGGAGTAAACGTGAAAGTTGTCAAATAATGACGCAGGCTATTTTACAAAACCGTGCAAATTCTATCAAGAATTGGAACTTTGCACGTCAACTACATTTTCAAGCATTTTTATTTTCTGTTGGATAAGTATTTTTCAAGCATTGTCTTAATTGGGTAATCATGGTTTTCTAGCCATGATTATGAAGGACAATGAAAAGTAAAGAACTTTGGGTCACAACTGAACTGTGCTGAGCTGGATGTTGATTGTCGCTGTCCGTGGTGCTGGAAATGCTTGGAGCTGACATCAATTCAGGCGCACCTCAAGTTGTCGCAGCTGTTGCACTCTTCCTGCTTTTTCTCGTCTCTGGAATCGCACTCAACGTTTATTCATCTTCGAAGAACTTTGGTTTATGTTTGACAATAGTCTTGGTTACATATTGGATACATTTGTTCAAGTCAGAAAACGTGAATTATGACTTGAGTTTTTCAATCTATTTTTCAAAACAATCTTTATTAATATTGAAATCACCTTGAGGTCAATATTTTTAACATAATGTCTAGCATCTTTTCACATTGCAATCTAAGATATAATGTTATAATGAATGGAACCAAACCGCTTCCTTGAGCAATATCAGTAGATTATTTTGTCCTGTCTTGCTATTTATTGCCTTTTTGTTATCGAGCGGCAACAGATTACAAAACAACACCGAGTTTCCATTGGCAATCACGTGGAGGTGCAGTTCCGCGAAAATGCTCTGAGCGCCGCTCGTGCTACGTCATTGAATTGGAAGGAAACTCGTCCGTGCAGCAGTCCTCCTCTCGGACTCCTTTTCGAGCTTCGCAGACGAGAAAGACGACGCTCTGCTCGCCATTCGATGAGGAACGTTTTCCGTGGATTCTCCTGTTTGATTTGGGAACATTCGACCGAGGTTTTTATTTTCAAGGTGTTTGGATATTTTCGGATCCGCGATGGACCGTCTGTGGATGCGCGCTGTCAGAGGCCGATGGCGCACACTGTTTGTCGTTCTTTGTCTCTGTGAGCTGCGCTCCGTGAGCGGACAGGCTCGCTATTCCATACCGGAGGAGCAGGCGGAAGGCTCTTTCGTGGGGAACATTGCGAGAGATTTGGGCTTGGATGTGGCCAGACTAGGAGCAGGTAAAGCTCGTATTATTACGAAAGGAGGCCGACAGTATGTGGATTTAAAGCGAGACAAAGGCACACTTGTCATTCAAGAGCGCATCGACCGAGAGGAGCTTTGTGGAAAGACGACGCCCTGCAGCTTCACTTTCGACATCATTTTAGAAAATCCCATCCAACTTTATCGCGTGACAGTGGAGGTCGTGGACATTAATGACAACAGTCCGTCCTTCCCTCAGTCGGAAATTCATTTGGAAATTGCCGAAAGTGTGACACTTGGCACTCGTTTCTCTCTCGCGAATGCAGACGACCTTGATGTTGCACTTAATGATATTCAGAAATACATACTTAAACCATCAGATCATTTTAAATTGGAAATACAGAATCAGCCAGACGGTGAGCGTTTTATAGAAATGGTTTTAGAGAAGCCTTTAGACCGAGAACAGGAGGAGAGCCTGACACTCATGTTGATTGCGTCAGATGGCGGTGAGCCACATCGATCGGGGACGGCGAGAATTCAAATCACTGTGCTGGACGCCAACGACAACGCGCCAGTGTGCACTCAACCTGTTTACAAGGTCGATGTGCGAGAAAATTCACCTGCAGGAACCTTGATCGCGACTGTGAGTGCAAGCGACGCTGATGCGGGCCTCAACGGTGACGTCACTTATTCCACTCCTCATATGACCAAAGAAGAGAGAGACCTTTTTCACATAGATGTTAAAACGGGAGAGATTAAAGTTACAGGTAAATTAGATTTTGAGAAATCGAAGAGTTATCAGTTAAACGTCCAGGCAAGAGATCACGGAGGTTATACGGACACGTGTAAGGTTTTCATCAACATAATTGATGAGAACGACAACGTCCCCACAATCAAGTTGATGTCCTTTTCTCAGTCCATACCTGAGGATTCTCCCCAAGGTGCAACCGTGGCTGTTTTCAACGTGAATGATGACGACGCCGACGGCAACGGTGTTGTCAAGTGCGCCATTAACGCTGACGTCCCGTTTAAAATCGAGTCTTCGTTAGCAGGTTACTACACCATAGTGACCGAAAACTTCTTAGACCGGGAAAGCGTCCCCGAATATAACGTGACCATAACAGTGTCCGACCGAGGCTCTCCGCCGCTGTCTAGCAGTCAAAACGTCAACGTTCAAATATCCGACGTGAACGACAACCCGCCCGAATTCCGTCAGTCGGAATACGGGAAGACCGTAGCAGAGAACAACCCTCCCGGTTTTTCCGTCTTGACCGTCAGTGCCGGTGACGCGGACTGGGGCCGGAACGCTCGAGTCTCTTACTTCCTGGAGGAGAAAGAAGTTCACGGAGCGGCCGTGTCTTCTTTTGTCTCGGTCCACCCGGAGAGCGGCGTCGTCCGCGCGCTCCGATCCTTCGATTACGAACAAATCAAGTCGTTCGACTTCAACGTGAGCGCCCGCGACTCCGGGTCCCCTCCGCTGAGCTCCGCGGCCGCCGTTCGCATCCTGATCCGGGACCAGAACGACAACGCCCCTCAGGTCCTGTACCCGGTCCCGCCGCACGCCGAAACGGTGCCTCGTTCGGCAGACGCGGGCTATCTGGTGACGAAAGTGGTGGCCGTGGACGTGGACTCCGGACAGAACGCCTGGCTCTCCTATAAAGTGCAGCACAAATTTGCCACAGACAGGGGGGCGCTGTTTGAAGTGGGCCTCCACAATGGAGAAATGCGAACTGTCCGCCGAGTGACCGATAAAGACGCCGTCAAACAAAGACTGACCGTCGTCGTGGAGGACAACGGGCGGCCCTCTCGTTCGGCCACGGTGGCGGTGAACGTGGCGCTGGCGGACGGCTTCCCCGAAGTGCCGAGGTCGGAGTTCGCCGACGACTTTAGCGAGGACGACGACGACCGGCTGACTTTTTACTTAGTCTCGGCTCTGGTTGCGGTCTCCTTCCTCTTCGTCGCCTGCTCGCTGCTTATCGTATCGCTCAAGGTGTACAGGTGGAGACGGTCTCGCGTCCCATACCGCTCCGACCTCCCCGTCATTCCGTACTATCCGCCGCGCTACTGCGACACGTTGGGGACGGCGGGGACGCTCCCGCACGTCTACAGTTACGAGGCGTGCGCCGCCGCCAAAGGTCACGTGACGAACACGCAAGCCGTGAGTCAAAGTTTAGTGAGCGTGGACGGAGCGGACGCCGACGTGCCGCGCGGCGGCGAGCAGACGTCGGGGAACTGCTCTCGGATGTCGACTCTGGTGAGTCAAATCAGTACATTTGTTTCAATCTATGTTTGTTTTCAGAATTTATATCATGGAGAAGCCTTGTTCTTGTATTGATACATATTTTAAAGTCATTACATTTCATTTACAGTCGTGTTCAGAACCTGAAAGCTAGGCTTGAGTAAAAGTACACAGAAATAGGGCATCTTCTCGTTGGAAAGGGGAGAAGAGATTTGGTGGTGGAACCTCAAAGTAAAGGAAATCATTCAAGGAAAGAGGTTAGCTGAGAAGAAGTGGAACACTGAGAGGAGGAGAAAGGAATACATTGAGATGCGATGGAGGGCAAAGGCCAAACGAGGCATATGATGACTTGTATGCCAGGTTGGGCACTAAAGAAGGAGAAAAGGATTTATACAGGTTTGTCAGACAGAGATAGAGATGGGAAGGATGTGCAGCAGGTTAGGGTGATTAAGAACAGAGATGGAAATGTGTTGACTGGTGCTAGCGAGATGGAAAGAATACTTTGAGGAGTTGATGAATGAGGAAAATGAGAGAGAAGGGAGAGTAGAATAGGCAAGTGTGGTGGACCAGGAAGTGGCAATGATTCGGAAGGGGGAAGTTAGAAAGGCATGAAAGAGGATGAAAAATGGAAAGGCGGTTGGTCCTGATGACATTCCTGTGGAGTTTTGGAAGCATCTAGGAGAGGTGGCTGTGGAGTTTTTGACCAGCTTGTTCAACAGAATTCTAGCGTGTCAGAAGATGCCTGAGGAATGCGAGCAACAGTATGGTTTCATGCCTAGAAACAGTAGCACAGATGAATAATTTCCCTTGAGGATGTTGATGGAAAAGTACAGACAATGTCAGAAGGAGCTACATTGTCTTTGTAGATCTTGAGAAAGCCTACGACTGAGTACCCAGAGAGGAACTGTGGTACTGCATGCAGAAGTCTGTCTGAATAATACAGGACATGTATGAGGGCAACAGAATAGTGGTGAGGTGTGACAGAGGAATTGAAGGTGGAGGTGGGAGTGCATCACGGATCAGCCTCGAGCCCCTTCCTGCTTGCAGTGGCAATGGATAGGCTGACAGATGAGGTCAGACTGGAATCCCCGTGGACCATGATGTTCGCAGATGACGTCGTGATCAGCAGTGAAAGCATCAGTCTAACCTCATCTGTTAGCCTATCCATCACCACTGCAAACAGGAAGGGGCTCAGGGCTGATCCCTGATGCAGTCCCTTCACCACCTTAAATTCGTCTGTCACACCTCACCACTGTTCTGCTGCCCTCATACATGTCCTGGATTATTCTAACATACTTCTGCCACTCCAGACTTCTGCATGCAGTCCCACAGTTCCTCTCTGGGTACTCTGTCATAGGCTTTCTCTAGATCCACAAAGACAGAATGGAGCTCCTTCTGACCTTCTCTGTACTTTTCCATCAACACCCACAAGGCAAATGCATCTGTGGTACTCTTTCTAGGCATGAAACCATACTTTTGCTCGCATTCCTCAGGCATCTTCTCACCCGCTGGAATTCGATTGAACAAGCTGGTCAAAAACTCTCCAATTACGAGGCGTGCGCCGCCGCCAAGAGTCACGTGACGAACACGCAAGCCGTGAGTCAAAGTTTAGTGAGCGTGGACGGAGCGGACGCCGACGTGCCGCGCGGCGGCGAGCAGACGTCGGGGAACTGCTCTCGGATGTCGACTCTGGTGAGTCAGATGTTTCTCTGTTTCATGACTTTTACTGCTTGTCGAGGTTGTATGACTTGTTTTGCTTTGTTGCTGAAAGGTTGATGTTTTGAAGTTAATGCAAATCTTGTAACTGAGCAAAATTGTGAAGATATTTGTTGATGCTCGGTTGACTTTGTAGTTTGTCAATTTGCTTACTTACAAGCAAGATTTGACATTCGCTTTTTTGCTCACCGACCACTGTGGCTATACACTGTAAAAACGAAGTAACTTGACTGCCTTAAAATTTTGAGCTCAGAGAGCTAATGATTTCTACTTCTATACACTTCCATGTAAGTTGATGGCACTTTCAAGAATAAGTTAAATTGATTAATATGAAGGTGATAAACGGTTAGCTCAACCTGATATTCTAAGTTCGACGAACAAGGAATTTTAAGTTGTATGAAGTAAATGCCGAGTTGAGGTGACATTGCATGACAAGTCCAACCAACAAACACGTATTTCTGCATTTGTTTCTCAAACATGGAACCGGGTTTTTCCAACTCAGCCTATGAGTCGAATCGACATCAAATTTTCAGGCAGCCAGGTTAGCCCTTTTTTCATAGCTCAAGTGACAAGCTGCTTCGTTTTGCTGTCAACTCACTTCATCAATGACGGCAAGCGTGCACGTGTTGACTATTTCCAACTCGGTTAAAGGTCTCTTATATCTGCATCATCAGGGTACCGACCGGTTTGGTACTTGTTGCGTTCGGCAGACAAAATAAATACTTCTCAGTCCATTCCGTCTGGAACTGCCGGTTTTCAACATCCACTTTGTGTTTTTTTCGGCTTTCAGAGAGACATTTTCAAGCCTCTCTTGTTTCTCTAACTTTGTCGCGACTAGCAATGTCGTCTCAACTTATTTTTCTTGTTTCAACACTGCAGACGACATGTGACATAGCAAGGATTAGGGTGGGTTAAGTTAGTGGGAAACATACTAACGGCGCCACATTTTTATCAAATACTTCTTTTCCCGTCTGGAAGCAGTCGGGCGTGTTTTACAGGTGTACAACAGCCAATCATAGTGTCGCGGCTCGTGACCTGGAGCCAGTAATATTGGAGCAGGGTGTGTCCTGTCCAGAAACTATGTGCGAATACTGATCACGCAAGACTGAGATGCACCTGTTTCCATGTCATAGTTATACATGATGACTCGTTTCAACCAACAGACGTCACTCCCATGCCTATGTGGCGGCCATGTTGAATGTGGCAACACTCAATTGTATTGACGTGGTGGCCGCGATGGCACGAGTTCTATCAATTGTCACATAGAGTTCTGCGCAGCGAGAGCACATATGGCTGCGGTGTTCACTCAAAGAGCAATACGACAACATGGAACATGCTATTTTGGGTGCAGTAATGTTTTTTTTTTTTTTTTTTTTGTCAAGCTATTCATCGATGGCAAAGCATTTGGAACTAGGAAGCACACTAATTTGTCGTGACTCACGAAAGCGCGTGGCCTATGACAAATATGTCAGCAATGTCGACATAAAGCACATGAGTGTTGAAAGTTTGGATGAAATAGAAAACTTTTCAAACATTTTCACGTTTTAAAAAAATATGTATTACCAATAAATTGGTACTTTAATGTGCATTTTAGGCCACGAAAAAGCACAAAACCAATTTTGTACTCTACAGTAATATGGGCAAATGGCCACAAAAAAAATAAAAAATGGCTTCAATCGAACGGGCAATCAGCTGTAACAGACGATCCTCTGACCATAATCGTCTGTTGAATCGAGGTTCCACTGTATGTTAATATTCTGGAATTCGACATTGTAAAGATGAAGCCTCATCAGTAATGCATTTTTTTATTATTGTTGTCATATCACATCATGATAAGAGGGAGTGGACGAGTCGTGCATTGTACTTTTCCAAATGATGTTTCGCTCGCCCCAAAGTGAGCAGTGAGCTCCTCGTGCAGTCTTGTCTCTGTCCATGGTGCTGAAGGGCAGCTTCCAAGGGATTTGTTGACCAGCGCTCGTTCTGAAGAATTCCAATCAATAATCATCATTTATATCACTTGTATTACTCTTACGCACACACCTTCCTTCCTGTAACTGTGTTGATTGGCTGTTTATTCAAATGACAACCTTAACTCGGAAAATATGTCTTTATTTTTTAATTATATTTAATGCAGTTATTTAACAGGACGGAGCATAGTCAAGGATGTTTTTCCCCCCCATGTTGAAGCTTTTATTCTCAGTGGGCAGTTTGGCATATCGGCCTCTAAGGGGCGCTGTTACATGGTAAATGGATGTGTTGGCGCTGTGTGATGCAGTGCAGCTCCCTCCTCTGTCGCTGCCATTTGCCACCAGAGAGCTTCGCGTGAACAACGTCCAATCGTTGAGCTCAAATAACGCGCATCTGATTGCGCCTGCTTTGGTTCTGTCGTTTTTTCGATTGCTTGACCTTCTTGGAATATTGTAAATTTTCATATGGAGGCGAAAAACATTCATCCGAGCCGAGGAGGAATGCGATGGCGACGCGCGGCCTGCCTCTTTGTCTTTTGGTGTTTTTTTCTCAACGCAACCGAGGCCCAAATCCGCTACTCGATCCCCGAGGAGATGAAAAAAGGCTCGCTCGTCGGAAATGTGGCCCAAGATCTCGGTTTGGATCTGAAAAGACTCCGTTCTGGGCGGGCCCGCATCGTGACCGGGGAGAACGTCCAGTACGCCGAGCTGAGGGCGGACAAAGGGCTCCTGGTTGTCCGTGAGAGGATAGATCGAGAACAGCTGTGTGGAGACGTGACGCCGTGCAGCTTCACCTTCGAGATTTTGTTGGAAAACCCCATGGAATTGCACCCGGTCACCATCGAAGTGTTGGACGTCAACGACAACGCGCCCACTTTTAAAAATATTTTTTTGCAATTTGAAATAAGCGAGTCTGCTGCACTTGCCTCCCGTTTTGTTCTGGAGAGTGCGTATGATGCTGACGTGGGTGCAAACGGCGTGCAGAGTTACGTTTTAACACCGAGTGATCATTTTGTGTTGAAGCAACACGTCAGTCCGGGAGGCAGAAAATATGCAGAAATGGTCCTGCAGAAAGCCTTAGACAGAGAACAGCAGCCGCGACTTTCCCTTAAATTAGTGGCTGTGGACGGTGGGAATCCACAGAGGTCAGGTACGGTAAATATTGAAATTAATATTTTAGACATAAATGATAATGTTCCTGTCTTCAATCAAACTTTGTATAAAGCTAAAGTGACTGAAAATGCAGCAAAAGGCACTCACGTTCTGACTGTGAATGCCACTGATGCCGATAGCGGTTCAAATGGGAAAGTCACATACTCGTTTTCAAAATTAAATGCAGAAATCGCCGATTTGTTTCATATCGATGAGATGACAGGATGCATTTCGGTTGTAAACCAAATTGATTATGAAAAAGACAAAACGATAGAGTTCATGGTTGACGCCAAAGATCAAGGAGGACTGAGTGAGTCCACCAAAGTGGAAATCGAAGTCCTGGATTTGAATGATAACGTCCCCGTCCTCAACGTGATGTCCTTCACGAGTCCGGTTTCAGAAGACTCCCCGGCTGGTACCACGATTGGTATCATGAACGTGAAAGACCAGGATTCTGGCGAAAACGGTCACGTGAGGTGCGCCATCCAAGGCCGCGTTCCATTTCGCATGAAATCCAACGTGCGAAATTATTTTGCCTTGGTGACCGATGCCGATTTCGATCGCGAAAGCGTGTCCGAATATAACATCACGGTCGTCGCGTCGGACGCCGGCTCGCCTCCCCTCTCCGCCGAGAGAACTTTTCATTTGAAAGTTTCCGACGTGAACGACAACGCTCCTGTGTTTGCCGTCAGCTTTTATCGTGCCGACCTCGCCGAAAACAACTCGCCGGGTGTTTCCGTGCTGAGAGTGAGCGCCAAAGACCCAGATGAAAACCAGAACGCTCGTGTCTCTTACATGTTGGAGCAGGGCGAGATCGGGGGAACTCCGATTGCCTCGTTTGTGTCCGTGAACGCCCAAAGCGGCGTCGTCAGCGCCGTGCGCTCCTTCGACTACGAGCGGATGAAGCGGCTGGACTTTGCGGTGCGAGCGCAGGACGGAGGCTCCCCTCCTCTCTGCGGCAACGTGAGCGTGGGCATCCTGATCCGGGACCAGAACGACAACGCCCCTCAGGTCCTGTACCCGGTCCCGCCGCACGCCGAAACGGTGCCTCGTTCGGCAGACGCGGGCTATCTGGTGACTAAAGTGGTGGCCGTGGACGTGGACTCCGGACAGAACGCCTGGCTCTCCTATAAAGTGCAGCACAAATTTGCCACAGACAGGGGGGCGCTGTTTGAAGTGGGCCTCCACAATGGAGAAATGCGAACTGTCCGCCGAGTGACCGATAAAGACGCCGTCAAACAAAGACTGACCGTCGTCGTGGAGGACAACGGGCGGCCCTCTCGTTCGGCCACGGTGGCGGTGAACGTGGCGCTGGCGGACGGCTTCCCCGAAGTGCCGAGGTCGGAGTTCGCCGACGACTTGAGCGAGGACGACGACGACCGGCTGACTTTTTACTTAGTCTCGGCTCTGGCTGCGGTCTCCTTCCTCTTCGTCGCCTCTTTGCTGCTTATCGTATCGCTCAAAGTGTACAGGTGGAGACGGTCTCGCGTCCCGTACCGCTCCGACCTCCCCGTCATTCCGTACTATCCGCCGCGCTACTGCGACACGTTGGGGACGGCGGGGACGCTCCCGCACGTCTACAGTTACGAGGCGTGCGCCGCCGCCAAAGGTCACGTGACGAACACGCAAGCCGTGAGTCAAAGTTTAGTGAGCGTGGACGGAGCGGACGCCGACGTGCCGCACGGCGGCGAGCAGACGTCGGGGAACTGCTCTCGGATGTCGACTCTGGTGAGTCAGATATTCTGCAATTCTTCCTCTATAGTTTTTGTAATCTGATCATCTTGATGGCTTGACAAGACAAATTTCATGCCTACTCAAAGTTCTTCTCGATGTTTTTAGAAGATTTACATTTTTCTGACACACACATGCAGTCACACTGATCATTTACTCTTATGTGTTGGCCTACAATGAGTATTACTTCATAAATATATACATGTTTGTCAAGGAAGGGTTTCACCAACTGCTGATTTTTTTTTTTCAGTATGCCCATTAATAGAGTTCATATTGTATTGTGGGCTTATTCCTTAGCCACTCATTGGTCATGTGTTTGGTCATCACCGTGTTCCTCATCTTCATTGTTCTGGCTGAGGAGGTTCTCGTCCAAGATTTTGAAGTTTTTGAGCCCTTTCATGCAAGCTTCTTCTGAGGTCAGCATTCACAATCATAATCATCCAAGATATGTAGTTTGTTTTTGTTGTTGTTGCTGCTGCATTTCCAATTTATGACACAGTGTTCTCACCAAAATTCTTGTTGGTGGTCTTGTGGTTTGTTCCGGCCTTGTGCAGGTCAGAAATCAGCTCGTATATTCAATCTGTCGTCCTTATGGCATGGAAGAAGTGTGAAAGACCATGAAACATTTCTCGGTTTAGTCGAGACTCGAGACCATTGAGGTACTTAATCGTCGTTTCAAAATACAGGTCATCCATATTTGTGTTCATTAGTCAAAATTGACTTGATTTACTTGAAATCAGTTAGCCTTGTTGTTCCGTCTACGTTTTAGGGTGATCATTTCTTTCGAGTGAATTCACGAAGTCCAGCAATTTTAACACTGCCGCCAGCATCTCACTTGGCAT
The DNA here is from genome assembly GCF_024500275.1 of Phycodurus eques. Classification (NCBI taxonomy): domain Eukaryota; kingdom Metazoa; phylum Chordata; class Actinopteri; order Syngnathiformes; family Syngnathidae; genus Phycodurus; species Phycodurus eques. The sequence goes on from NC_084533.1 coordinate 28,653,818, forward strand.
CATTTATTTCAATGAACAGTTCCTCTTCCTCATAACACTAAAAAAAACCTCCTTTGAATTGATTGAATTTGAACATGTGCATTGGTTGGACTTGCACATGATTAAAATGTGGTAAATTGACATATTATTTGAAGATTTTTGAGAAGAGGGGAATTTGCAACCGATGTACAGGATCAAACTCATGACGTTTTCTGCTGACTCTGGTCACTGTGTTGTCCTCGTACTTTTTGATCTGACTGCAGCCTTTGTTACTGTGGACCATGACATCCCGATTACTCGTTTGGAGCAGTGGGTGGGCATCAGAGGCGCAGCACTTGAACGGTTCAGGTCCGACATGTCTCAGCGAGCCTTTTGTGTTAGCCTTGCTGACTCTGTGTCCTCCCCTTTCACATGGGGTGCCACAGGGTTCCGTGCTTAACCCTCTCTTATTTTCCCTCTATTTACTCCCACTTGGCAAAATTCTCAGGAAACATGGTATTTGTTTTCATTGCTTAGCAGATGACAGTCAGATCTACGCCCCCCTTAAAAAGGCATCCTCCTACTGTGCTAAGCCATTGCTGGAGTACTTACGTGATATTAAGGCCTGGATGTCTCTTTAACTTTTTCAATTTTCATGAAAAAATGACAGAGGTCATGGTCTTTGGTTGCACTTCTTTGACCCACCTAGTTGATCTGGGTCCCTTGGCGCAATATCAAAAATGCATCATTCACAACCTGGGTGTAAAAGTGGACACTGATCTTAAGTTTGACACCCAAATTAAAGCCGTGGTTAAATCTAGCTTTTTCCAATGAAGGCAGCGAGCAAAAATGAAACCGGTCCTACGGAAACATCACTTTGGAATAGTAATCCACGCCTTTGTGACCGCTCGAATGGATTAGTGCGATGGGGGGGGGGGGGTCAGTGGGTCCTCCATTGCTCGTCTGCAACTGGTTCAAAAAGCAGCGGCTCGTCTTTTAACTGGCACAAGAAAATATGATCGTACCTCACCTATTTTAGCTTCACTCCACTGGCTGCCTGTTGGTTTTAGGATTCATTTTACAATTCTTTTATTTGCTTCGAAAGCCTTGAATGGCCTTGCCCCATCGTAGCTCTCTGAGGTGCCGCGCCCCGACATTGCCGGTCAGGTCAGCTGACCGGCTGCTCCTGACAGAGCCCAGAGCCAGGCTTAAACCTCGAGGTCATCGCGCGTTTGCTGTTGCAGCTCCAAAACTCCGGCATGTTTGCCCACTGCACATCAGACAAGCCTCATCTTGGTCTCATTTGAAATCCTTGCTTCAAACCCATCTTTTTACCCAGGCTTTTAACACCAGTTAGCGTGTCTGACATGATGGATGTGTTGTGTGGGCAGTGTATTTTATTCCATGTTGATTTTACCGACTTCATTTTCTGTAGTTTTTCTCATTTTATTTGATTGTTTTTATCCTTATTTTGTATTTCTTGCTGTGTTTCTATTGCATTGCACAGCAGTTTGGGAACCTTGTTTGTCGAAATTGTGCTATATAATGACATTGGATTGGCTTTTCACAGCCAATGTCAACATACAAATGTGGCAAATATTTCCAAACTGTTAAAAATCCGTATTGACGAATTATTAAGCAGTTAATGAAAGAAAGACACATGATCCGATTGAAATCAACGAAATACTTTGTAACATTGCATGCATGCAGCCAAAATGCTCAACAACATGAATACAATTTTCGAGCCCGGGTTAATAATTTTTTTGCATGGAGTCACTGTCACTGACTCTGTGTGATATGAAATAATTGTTGTATAGATGTCCGGATAACTGACTCAATTTCATCTTTAATTTGACAAACAAGAAGGACACACGTATTGACAAAAAGAAAAGCTCTTGTATTCCTCATTTTATACTCTAAGGGACGCTATTGGTCAATCCAACAGTGAGTCTGTGTTATTTCTCTCTTTATCCTCCCACTCGTGTGTACGATGAGGGGAAGGAGGCGGTGTGCATCCTTTGGGCAGGCATTGAGAGGAACGTGCTCGCCTTCCTTGTTGTCCAAATAGGCCGTCAAAATCCAGCAATTTTCGTCGTTGTCAAGTTTTTTTGTTTTTTTATATGACAAGAAGCAGCATCGTTTTGGGGGATAATTTTGAAACGTATTTTTATTTTACGATGGCAAACGCAACACCTCCCAGCACTCTGTGCAGAAAAGGGCGCATCGTCAGCTGGCTTCTGTTGTTTCTCCTTTTTGTCAGCCCAGCGGTCGACGGAAATATACGGTACTCAATCCCGGAGGAGATGAAGAAAGGCTCGGTGATCGGAAACGTAGCACAAGACCTCGGTTTGGATTTGAAAAGACTTTCGTCCGGGCGGGCCCGCATCGCGACGGGAGAGAGCGTCGAGTACACGGAGCTGCTGGCAAACAAAGGGACTCTGGTGGTCAGTGAGAGGATCGACCGAGAGCAGCTTTGCGGAGATGTGACGCCGTGCAGTTTCAGCTTTGAGGTGATTTTAGAAAAGCCCACGGAGCTGCATCACGTCACAGTTGAAATTACAGACATTAACGACCACTCGCCGACGTTCAAGAGAAACGACATCCGTTTTGAAATCAGCGAGATTGCAAATACTGGCGCTCGATTTTCTCTGACAAGCGCCGAGGACGCAGACGTCGGCGTCAATGGCCTCCGGGAATATTTGTTGTCCGAGAATGACTATTTTGTGTTGAAGCAGCATTCAAATACAGGTGGCAGGAAATATGCGGAGATGGTGCTTCAGAAGCCGCTGGACAGGGAGGCGCTCCCCAGTCTGTCTTTAAAATTAATAGCAGTGGACGGCGGAAACCCGCAAAGGTCTGGGACGGTCAATATTCATATTTCCGTACTGGACGTGAACGACAACGCGCCTGTTTTCAACCAATCCGTGTACAAAGCCGCCGTCACGGAGAACGCTGCTCACAATCATTTTGTGGTCACTGTGAATGCCAGCGACGCAGACTTCGGGTCGAATAGTCTTGTGACTTATCATTTTGCAGACATGGACAGCGGCCTGCGTGACGTGTTTGCCATCGACGAAACCAGTGGTGTGATTTCCGTGAGGGGCTCTATTGATTTCGAGAAAAACAAAAAACACGAGCTGAGAATAGATGCCAAGGACCAGGGAGGTTTGACGGACTCGTGTAAAGTGATCGTTGACGTCATTGATGTGAATGACAACGCCCCCGCGATGAGCGTCATGTCCTTCACGAGTCCGGTGTCGGAGGACTCCCCTCCTGGCACAACTGTTGCAATCATCAACGTGAAAGACGCTGACTCGGCTGAAAACGGAAAGGTGACGTGCAGAATTGAGCAAAATTCACCTTTTAAAATCCGATCGAACTTGAGAAATTATCACACCTTGTTAACAGACGCGCCTTTAGATCGTGAAAGTGTTTCCGAATATAACATCACAGTCGTTGCCACAGACGCAGGGCTTCCTACTCTGTGGACCCAAAAAACCTTGAATCTGAAAATCTCTGACGTCAACGACAATGCTCCAGTGTTTTCGCGCGGCCTTTACAGCGCGATCATCACAGAAAATAACCCTCCTGGAAATTCGATCATCACACTTACTGCTAAAGATCCTGATCATAGTCAAAATGCGCGTGTTTCTTATATTTTAGAGGATGCTAGTATTGGTGGATCTCTAGTGTCTGAGTATGTTACTATAAACGCCCAAAGCGGCGTCGTCAGCGCCGTGCGCTCCTTCGACTACGAGCGGATGAAGCGGCTGGACTTTGCGGTGCGAGCGCAGGACGGAGGCTCCCCTCCTCTCTGCGGCAACGTGAGCGTGGGCATCCTGATCCGGGACCAGAACGACAACGCCCCTCAGGTCCTGTACCCGGTCCCGCCGCACGCCGAAACGGTGCCTCGTTCGGCAGACGCGGGCTATCTGGTGACGAAAGTGGTGGCCGTGGACGTGGACTCCGGACAGAACGCCTGGCTCTCCTATAAAGTGCAGCACAAATTTGCCACAGACAGGGGGGCGCTGTTTGAAGTGGGCCTCCACAATGGAGAAATGCGAACTGTCCGCCGAGTGACCGATAAAGACGCCGTCAAACAAAGACTGACCGTCGTCGTGGAGGACAACGGGCGGCCCTCTCGTTCGGCCACGGTGGCGGTGAACGTGGCGCTGGCGGACGGCTTCCCCGAAGTGCCGAGGTCGGAGTTCGCCGACGACTTGAGCGAGGACGACGACGACCGGCTGACTTTTTACTTGGTCTCGGCTCTGGCTGCGGTCTCCTTCCTCTTCGTCGCCTGCTCGCTGCTTATCGTATCGCTCAAGGTGTACAGGTGGAGACGGTCTCGCGTCTTGTACCGCTCCGACCTCCCCGTCATTCCGTACTATCCGCCGCGCTACTGCGACACGTTGGGGACGGCGGGGACGCTCCCGCACGTCTACAGTTACGAGGCGTGCGCCGCCGCCAAAGGTCACGTGACGAACACGCAAGCCGTGAGTCAAAGTTTAGTGAGCGTGGACGGAGCGGACGCCGACGTGCCGCGCGGCGGCGAGCAGACGTCGGGGAACTGCTCTCGGATGTCGACTCTGGTGAGTCAGATGTTTCTCTGTTTCATGACTTTTACTGCTTCTCGAGGTTGTATGACTTGTTTTGCTTTATGTTGCTGAAAGGTTGATGTTTTGAAGTGAATGCAAATCTTGTAACTTCGAACAAGGTTGTTAAAATATTTGTTGATACTCAGTTGAATACGTAGTTTGTAAATGTGCTTACTTACAAGCAGGGCTTGACATCCGCTTTTTTTCCTCACCGACCACTGTGGCTTGTGGTTTCCCAGAGTTACTCGCCACTCAGCATTTTCACCAGCCTGAATTTTAATGTGATGTTTCATATGATCACAGCTTTATGAAAGAACTAGATTGTGCACACCCAAAGCAATACTACATAAATGTTCCATGCTACAAGAACCACCATTTATATCAATCTGAACATCCACACAGACTTCAGTGAGTAGAAAATTAGATGCGATCGAAAATGAAATTCATTTTCGCATTCCACTTCAGCTCTTTACAATCAGTTGGTTTTCCCACAGCAATGGACGTACGGTACATTCTGCTTTTCCAGGTTTCCAGAAGCTTTCCCGCAACGTCCTTTGCAAGTACTTCCACTCTGCGAAGAGTTAGTCGCTGTGTCTGAGAGAGACACTTTTGTTTCATAGCTGAAGTGACAAGCAAGTTTGGCTGTGAATTCACTTCATCAGTGACAGCAAGAAGAATGAGAATCCCCTTTATTGTCATGGACATGCATGCATGCACACAAAGTTTGTTCTCTGCATTTTACCCGTCACAGTGAACACACGCATTTGTTCGTGGAACACACTGGAGTAGGGGGCAGCTGAAGCGCTGGGAGCAGTTCGGGGTATCAGCGTCTCGCTCAAGGACACCGCAGCCGTGAGTCCGGGGGATGTTGGCGGTGCTTGCTTCAAGCTGCCGATGAGCGCTGTCCAGTGGCAGTTCTAGAATAGGCCGAGCGGGGGGTGCGTTCACTGCGATTACTCTGACGGCAGCATGAGCAGCTCGCAGTTGTTGACTATTTTCGACTCGGAAAAGGTCTCTTATATTCAAATCGCCAGGGTCCCGATTTAGTACTCGTCGCGTTCGCCAGACAAAATAAATACTTCTTAGTCCATTATGTTTGGAATTGCCGGTTTTCAACATCGACTTTGTGGTTTTTTTGGCTTTCAGAGAGACATTTTGAAGCCTGTCTTGTTTCTCAAACTTGGTAGCGAGTAGCAATGTAGTCTCAATTTCTTTTACTCGTTTCAAAACCGGGGACAACATGTCACTTTGCACTCTTTTAAGAGTGTTTATATGCATATAGGCGAGTGTTGGTTTTGCGACTCGTTCGGGTTTTAAAAGTCTCAAAAGTATGCAGACTCACAAAGTGTTCCGACCATTCATTCCCAGAGGTACAGTGACACGAACAGTGGCGCCTCCCTTTACCGGACGCGATTTAACGGATATCGGAAGTCATGGACAGCGCATGTGTCCAAAAATACTTTCCGGTTGTCACTGAAAGCGGTGCTGACAAGATCTGTTAGTTCCTGAAGTGGCCACTGTTGTTTAGTGGCGCTGTGGCGCAATCTCGGCATAGACTCTGGAGCTTTATTACCATTCCCACATCGTTTCTAGGCAGGACTCACCCCCACGAACTCACCATCCCCACACTGATCAATTTTGTCCAAAATAAAAACAAATAAGTTTGTTATGGTTAGGTTTTGGTTCTGGGTTTGGGGCTGAACCGTTTTCAGATTGGTTAAAGAGTAGAGTGGGTTAGGTTCGTGGGAAACATACAAATGCCGCTACACTTTTATCACATCCTTCTTTTCCCGTCTGGAAGCAGTACGGCGTGTTTTACAGGTACCCAACAGCCAATCATTGAGTAGCGGCGCATGACCTGGAGCCAGTAATATTGGAGCAGGGCGTGTCCTGCCTACAAACTATGTGGGAATACTAATCAAGCAAGACTGGGATGCACCTATTTCCGTGTCACGGACATGCAATATGAAAAGGTTCAACCATCAGACGTGCCTGCCACTCCTATTTGGCGGCCATGTTGAATGTGGCAACATTTCCATTGTATTGACGTGGCGGCCATGATGGCACAAGCTCAGTTCTATCTATTGTCGTATAGAGAGAGAGCGCACATGGCTGCGGTGTTCACTCAACGAGCAATACGACACATAAGTCCCTGGAGTCTGGAACATGCTATTTCTGGTACAGTAACAGTTTTTTCTGTCAAGCAATTTGTCGATGGCAACGCATTTGGAACGAGGAAGCACACTAATTTGTCGTGACTCACGAAAGCGAGTGGCCTATGACAAGTACATAAGCATTGTCTCCATCAAGCACCTCAGCGTAGTAAGTTTGGATGAAATTGAAAACTTTTCAAACATTTTAAAGTTTTAAAAAAAGATTTATTTACAATACATTGGTGAGGGGAGGAGCTGTGAGTCGTGACCAAAAGAACAAGATCCCGGAGCGGCCGAAATGAGTTTCCGGGCTCTCCCTTAGAGAGACGGTGAGAAGCTCGGTCATCCGGGAGGAACTCAGAGGAGAGCCGCTGCTCCTCCACTTCGAGAGGAGCCAGATGAGATGGCTGGGGCGTCTGATTCGGATGCCTCCCGGACGCCTACTTGGTGAGGTGTTCCGGGCACGTCCCACCGGGAGGAGACCCCGGGGACGACCCGGGACACGCCGGAGAGACGACTTCTCTTGGCTGGCCTCGGAGCGCCTCGGGATCCCCCCGGAAGAGCAGGAGGAAGTGACTGGGGAGAGGGAAGTCTGGGCGTCCCTCCTGATAAAGCTACTGCCCCTGCGACCCGTCGTCAGATAAGTGGTAGAAAATGGATGACTGGATGGACAGTAAATTGGTACCTTACTGGCGGCACGGAGCCGAGTGGTTAGCACATCTGCCTCGCAGTTCTGAGGACCGGGGTTCAAATCCCAGCCCCGCCTCTGTGGAGTTGGCATGTTCTCCCCATGCCTGGGTGGGTTTTTTCCAGGCACTCGGGTTTCCTCCCACACCCCAAAAACATGCGTGGTAGGGTGATTGAAGACTCTAAATTGCCCGTAGCAATGAATGTGAGTGCGAATGGTTGTTTGTTTATGTGTGTTCTGCGATTGGCTGGCGACCAGTTGAGGGCGTACCCCGCCTCTCGCCCGAAGATAGCTGGGATAGGCTCCAGCAGCCCGCGACCCTAGTGAGGAGAAGCGGTACAGAAAATTTATGGATGGTACCTTACTGGCGTTTTAGGCCATGAAAAAGCACAAAACCCTCATTTTGTACTTTACTGTAAAGTAATATGGGTGCAAATGGCCACCAAAAAAACGGCTTCAATAGAACGGACAATCAGCTGTAACAGACGAGCCTCTGCCTGTAACCGTCTGTTAAATCGAGGTACCACTGTATGTCAATATTCTGGAAGTCGACGTTGTAAAGATGAAGCCTTATCAGTCATGTATTTTTTTATTGTTGTCATATCACATCATGATAAGAGGGAGTGGACGAGTCGTGCATTGTACTTTTCCAAATGATGTTTCGCTCGCCCCAAAGTGAGCAGTGAGCTCCTCGTGCAGTCTTGTCTCTGTCCATGGTGCTGAAGGGCAGCTTCCAAGGGATTTGTTGACCAGCGCTCGTTCTGAAGAATTCCAATCAATAATCATCATTTCTATCACTTCTATTACTCTTACGCACACACCTTCCTTCCTGTAACTGTGTTGATTGACTGTTTGTTCAGGTGACAACCTCAACTCGGAAAATTTGTATTTATGTAAATTTTTGTATGATATTTAATGCAGTTATTTAACAGGACGGAGCATAGTCAAGATGTTTTTTTCCCCCTCCCATGTTGAAGCTTTTATTCTAAGTGGGCAGTTTGGCATATCGGCCTCTAAGGGGCGCTGTTACATGGTAAATGGATGTGTTGGCGCTGTGTGATGCAGTGCAGCTCCCTCCTCTGTCGCTGCCATTTGGCACCAGAGAGCTTCGCGTGAACAACGTCCAATCGTTGAGCTCAAATAACGCGCATCTGATTGCGCCTGCTTTGGTTCTGTCGTTTTTTCGATTGCTTGACTTTCTTGGAATATTGTAAATTTTCATATGGAGGCGAAAAACATTCATCCGAGCCGAGGAGGAATGCGATGGCGACGCGCGGCCTGCCTCTTTGTCTTTTGGTGTTTTTTTCTCAACGCAACCGAGGCCCAAATCCGCTACTCGATCCCCGAGGAGATGAAAAAAGGCTCGCTCGTCGGAAATGTGGCCCAAGATCTCGGTTTGGATCTGAAAAGACTCCGTTCTGGGCGGGCCCGCATCGTGACCGGGGAGAACGTCCAGTACGCCGAGCTGAGGGCGGACAAAGGGCTCCTGGTTGTCCGTGAGAGGATAGATCGAGAACAGCTGTGTGGAGACGTGACGCCGTGCAGCTTCACCTTCGAGATTTTGTTGGAAAACCCCATGGAATTGCACCCGGTCACCATCGAAGTGTTGGACGTCAACGACAACGCGCCCACTTTTGAAAATAAACATTTAGAATTCGAAATAAGCGAGTCTGCTGCACTTGGCTCCCGTTTTGTTCTGGAGAGTGCGTATGATGCTGACGTGGGTGCAAACGGCGTGCAGAGTTACGTTTTAACACCGAGTGATCATTTTGTTTTGAAGCAACACTTCAATCCTGGAGGCAGAAAACATGCAGAAATGGTCCTGCAGAAAGCCTTAGACAGGGAACAGCAGCCGCGACTTTCCCTTAAATTAGTGGCTGTGGACGGTGGGAATCCACAGAGGTCAGGTACGGTAAATATAGATATTAACATTTTGGATGCAAATGATAATGTTCCTGTCTTCAATCAATCTTTGTATAAAGCTAAAGTGATTGAAAATGCAGCGAAAGGCACTCACGTTCTCACTGTGAATGCCACTGATGCTGATAGCGGTTCAAATGCACAAGTGGCATACTCGTTTTCAAAATCAAAAGCAGCAATAGCAGATTTGTTTCATATCGACGAGATGACAGGATGCATATCGGTCGTAAAAGAAATCGATTATGAAAAAGACAAAACAATCGAGTTCATGGTTGAAGCCAAAGATCAAGGAGGACTTGAGTGACTCCACCAAAGTGGAAATCGAAGTCCTGGATTTGAATGATAACGTCCCCGTCCTCAACGTGATGTCCTTCACGAGTCCGGTTTCAGAAGACTCCCCGGCTGGTACCACGATTGGTATCATGAACGTGAAAGACCAGGATTCTGGCGAAAACGGTCACGTGAGGTGCGCCATCCAAGGCCGCGTTCCATTTCGCATGAAATCCAACGTGCGAAATTATTTTGCCTTGGTGACCGATGCCGATTTCGATCGCGAAAGCGTGTCCGAATATAACATCACGGTCGTCGCGTCGGACGCCGGCTCGCCTCCCCTCTCCGCCGAGAGAACTTTTCATTTGAAAGTTTCCGACGTGAACGACAACGCTCCTGTGTTTGCCGTCAGCTTTTATCGTGCCGACCTCGCCGAAAACAACTCGCCGGGTGTTTCCGTGCTGAGAGTGAGCGCCAAAGACCCAGATGAAAACCAGAACGCTCGTGTCTCTTACATGTTGGAGCAGGGCGAGATCGGGGGAACTCCGATTGCCTCGTTTGTGTCCGTGAACGCCCAAAGCGGCGTCGTCAGCGCCGTGCGCTCCTTCGACTACGAGCGGATGAAGCGGCTGGACTTTGCGGTGCGAGCGCAGGACGGAGGCTCCCCTCCTCTCTGCGGCAACGTGAGCGTGGGCATCCTGATCCGGGACCAGAACGACAACGCCCCTCAGGTCCTGTACCCGGTCCCGCCGCACGCCGAAACGGTGCCTCGTTCGGCAGACGCGGGCTATCTGGTGACTAAAGTGGTGGCCGTGGACGTGGACTCCGGACAGAACGCCTGGCTCTCCTATAAAGTGCAGCACAAATTTGCCACAGACAGGGGGGCGCTGTTTGAAGTGGGCCTCCACAATGGAGAAATGCGAACTGTCCGCCGAGTGACCGATAAAGACGCCGTCAAACAAAGACTGACCGTCGTCGTGGAGGACAACGGGCGGCCCTCTCGTTCGGCCACGGTGGCGGTGAACGTGGCGCTGGCGGACGGCTTCCCCGAAGTGCCGAGGTCGGAGTTCGCCGACGACTTTAGCGAGGACGACGACGACCGGCTGACTTTTTACTTGGTCTCGGCTCTGGCTGCGGTCTCCTTCCTCTTCGTCGCCTGCTCGCTGCTTATCGTATCGCTCAAGGTGTACAGGTGGAGACGGTCTCGCGTCTTGTACCGCTCCGACCTCCCCGTCATTCCGTACTATCCGCCGCGCTACTGCGACACGTTGGGGACGGCGGGGACGCTCCCGCACGTCTACAGTTACGAGGCGTGCGCCGCCGCCAAGAGTCACGTGACGAACACGCAAGCCGTGAGTCAAAGTTTAGTGAGCGTGGACGGAGCGGACGCCGACGTGCCGCGCGGCGGCGAGCAGACGTCGGGGAACTGCTCTCGGATGTCGACTCTGGTGAGTCAATTCAGTACATTTGTTTCAATCTATGTTTGTTTTCAGAATTTATATCTTGGAGAAGCCTTGTTCTTGTATTGATACATATTTTAAAGTCATTACATTTCATTTACAGTCGTGTTCAGAACCTGAAAGCTAGGCTTGATTAAAAGTACACAGAAATAGGGCATCTTCTCGTTGGAAAGGGGAGAAGGAGATTTGGTGGTGGAAGCTCAAAATAAAGGAAATCCTCAAGGAAAGAGGTTAGCTGAGAAGAAGTGGAACACTGAGAGGAGGAGAAAGGAATACATTGAGATGCGATGGAGGGCAAAGGTCGAGGTGGCAAAGGCCAAACGAGGCATATGATGACTTGTATGCCAGCTTGGACACTAAAGGAGGAGAAAAAGATCTATATAGGTTGGCCAGACTGAGGGAGAGATGGGAAGGATGTGCAGCAGGTTAGGGTGATTCAGGATAGAGATGGAAATGTGTTGACTGGTGCCAGCAGTGTGCTAAGCTAGATGGAAAGAATACTTTGAGGAGTTAATGAATGAGGAAAATGAGAGAGAAGGGAGAGTAGAAGAGGCAAGTGTGGTGGACCAGGAAGTGGCAATGATTCGTAAGGGGGAAGTTAGAAAGGCATGAAAGAGGATGAAAACTGGAAAGGCGGTTGGTCCTGATGACATTCCTGTGGAGTTTTGGAAGCATCTAGGAGAAGTTGCTGTGGAGTTTTTGATCAGCCTGTTCAACAGAATTTTAGCGGGTCAGAAGATGCCTGAGGAATGGAGGAAAAGTGTACTGGTGCCCATTTTTAAGAACCAAGGTAATGTGCAGAGCTCTTGGAACTATAGAGGAATAAAGTGGATGAGCCACACAATGAAGTTATGGGAAAGAGTAGTGGACGCTAGACTCAGGACAGAAGCGAGTATTTGCGAGCAACAGTATGGTTTCATGCCTAGAAAGAGTACCACAGACGCATTATTTGCCTTGAGGATGTTGATGGAAAATCATCAACATGGAAAAGTACAGAGAAGGTCAGAAGGAGCTACATTGTGTCTTTGTAGATCGAGAGAAAGCCTCCGACAGAGTACCCAGAGAGGAACTGTGGTACTGCATGCGGAGGTCTGGAGTGGCAGAGAAGTATGGCAGAATAATACAGGACATGTATGAGGGCAACAGAACAGTGGTGAGGTGGGACAGAGGAGTTGAAGGTGGAGGTGGGAGTGCATCAGGGATCAGCCTCGAGCCCCTTCCTGCTTGTAGTGGTAATGGATAGGCTGACAGATGAGGTCAGACTGGAATCCCTGTGGACCATGATTTTTGCAGATGACGTTGTGATCTAGGCGGTACGGTGGACGACTGGTTAGAGCGTCTGCCTCACAGTTCTGAGGACCGGGTTCAATCCCAGGCCCCGCCTGTGTGGAGTTTGCATGTTCTCTCCGGGCACTGCGGTTTCCTCCCATATCCCAAAAACATGCATGGTAGGTTAATTGACAACTCCAAATTGCCCGTAGGTGTGAACGTGTGTGTGAATGGTTGTTTGTATGTATGTGCCCTGCGATTGGCTGGCAACCAGTTCAGGGTGTACCCCGCCTCCTGCCCGATGATCGCTGGGATAGGCTCCAGCACGCCCGCGACCCTAAGGAGGAGAAGCGGCTCAGAAAATGATACGGATGGACGGTCGTGGTCTGCAGTGAAAGCAGGGAGAAGGTGGAGGAACAGTGAGGGAAGTGGATATCAATCCATCCTTTGAATTGTCCTTCTTTTTGCAGCGTACAGATTTATTACATCTGAAATATTTTATCAAGGTTTGTTTAATTGGATAATCATGGTTTTCTAGCCATGATTATTAACTCAAATGAAAAGTAAAGAACCTTTGGTAACAATTAAAATGTGTTGGGCTGGATGTTCCTTGTCGTTGTCCATGGTGCTGGAATTGCTCGGAGCTGACAATTCAGACATACAAATGAAGTTGGAGCAGCGATTCAACCTCGTTCGTTCTTCTTTTTGACTCCGTTTTCGATTCGCTAAAATCAATTTCCTCCGTAGTTATGTATTAACACCTTATTTTCGTGGTTGTATTGTTGTTTAAAGTTTAGGTATTATATCTGTGTCATCATTCTCAACATTTGTTCATGTTGTCATACCTTTTGTTGAATTTTTTTTAAATAGTCTGGATTCAATATTGAATGCATTCTTTCCAAACAAAATAAAATATCTATTCATTATATATATATTTTTTTAAATGAAACTTTTGCAAAAGAAAACGATATTTATGAAATTATTTTAACATCACCTTGAGATCAATATTTTTGTCCAGCATTCTTTGATATTATGTCCTATTGGTCAAATAGTAAATGTAAACAACCCGATTCCAAATGCGTTAAGTACAACATCCAATTGTCCAGTCTTGCTATTTTGCTATTTTGTGGCCCCAGATTTATAAAAAAAAAAAGCAGTTTCCCTTGGCAATCACGTGGAGGTGCAGTTCCGCGAAAATGCTCTGAGCGCCGCTCGTGCTACGTCATTGAATTGGAAGGAAACTCGTCCGTGCAGCAGTCCTCCTCTCGGACTCCTTTTCGAGCTTCGCAGACGAGAAAGACGACGCTCTGCTCGCCATTCGATGAGGAACGTTTTCCGTGGATTCTCCTGTTTGATTTGGGAACATTCGACCGAGGTTTTTATTTTCAAGGTGTTTGGATATTTTCGGATCCGCGATGGACCGTCTGTGGATGCGCGCTGTCAGAGGCCGATGGCGCACACTGTTTGTCGTTCTTTGTCTCTGTGAGCTGCGCTCCGTGAGCGGACAGGCTCGCTATTCCATACCGGAGGAGCAGGCGGAAGGCTCTTTCGTGGGGAACATTGCGAGAGATTTGGGCTTGGATGTGGCCAGACTAGGAGCAGGTAAAGCTCGTATTATTACGAAAGGAGGCCGACAGTATGTGGATTTAAAGCGAGACAAAGGCACACTTGTCATTCAAGAGCGCATCGACCGAGAGGAGCTTTGTGGAAAGACGACGCCCTGCAGCTTCACTTTCGACATCATTTTAGAAAATCCCATCCAACTTTATCGCGTGACAGTGGAGGTCGTGGACATTAATGACAACAGTCCGTCCTTCCCTCAGTCGGAAATTCATTTGGAAATTGCACTGAACATGCTGCAGTGGGCACTCGTTTCTCTCTCGCGAATGCAGCCGACCTTGATGTTGCTATTAATGATATTCAGAAATATGTTCTTAAACCATCAGATCATTTTAAATTGGAAATACAAAACCAACCAAATGGCAGAAAAGTTATCGAAATGGTTTTAGAGAAGCCTTTAGACCGAGAACAGGAGGAGAGCCTGACACTCATGTTGATTGCGTCAGATGGCGGTGAGCCACATCGATCGGGGACGGCGAGAATTCAAATCACTGTGCTGGACGCCAACGACAACGCGCCAGTGTGCACTCAACCTGTTTACAAGGTCGATGTGCGAGAAAATTCACCTGCAGGAACCTTGATCGCGACTGTGAGTGCAAGTGACGCTGATGCGGGCCTCAACGGTGACGTCACTTATTCCACTCCTCATATGACCAAAGATGAGAGAGACCTTTTTAGTGTAGATGTTAAAACAGGAGAGATTAAAATCATTGGTCAACTAGATTTTGAAAAATCACAGAGTTATGAGTTAAACGTCCATGCTCGTGACCACGGAGGTTATACGGACACGTGTAAGGTTTTCATCAACATAATTGATGAGAACGACAACGTCCCCACAATCAAGTTGATGTCCTTTTCTCAGTCCATACCTGAGGATTCTCCCCCAGGTGCAACCGTGGCTGTTTTCAACGTGAATGATGACGACGCCGACGGCAACGGTGTTGTCAAGTGCGCCATTAACGCTGACGTCCCGTTTAAAATCGAGTCTTCGTTAGCAGGTTACTACACCATAGTGACCGAAAACTTCTTAGACCGGGAAAGCGTCCCCGAATATAACGTGACCATAACAGTGTCCGACCGAGGCTCTCCGCCGCTGTCTAGCAGTCAAAACGTCAACGTTCAAATATCCGACGTGAACGACAACCCGCCCGAATTCCGTCAGTCGGAATACGGGAAGACCGTAGCAGAGAACAACCCTCCCGGTTTTTCCGTCTTGACCGTCAGTGCCGGTGACGCGGACTGGGGCCGGAACGCTCGAGTGTCTTACTTCCTGGAGGAGAAAGAAGTTCACGGAGCGGCCGTGTCTTCTTTTGTCTCGGTCCACCCGGAGAGCGGCGTCGTCCGCGCGCTCCGATCCTTCGATTACGAACAAATCAAGTCGTTCGACTTCAACGTGAGCGCCCGCGACTCCGGGTCCCCTCCGCTGAGCTCCGCGGCCGCCGTTCGCATCCTGATCCGGGACCAGAACGACAACGCCCCTCAGGTCCTGTACCCGGTCCCGCCGCACGCCGAAACGGTGCCTCGTTCGGCAGACGCGGGCTATCTGGTGACGAAAGTGGTGGCCGTGGACGTGGACTCCGGACAGAACGCCTGGCTCTCCTATAAAGTGCAGCACAAATTTGCCACAGACAGGGGGGCGCTGTTTGAAGTGGGCCTCCACAATGGAGAAATGCGAACTGTCCGCCGAGTGACCGATAAAGACGCCGTCAAACAAAGACTGACCGTCGTCGTGGAGGACAACGGGCGGCCCTCTCGTTCGGCCACGGTGGCGGTGAACGTGGCGCTGGCGGACGGCTTCCCCGAAGTGCCGAGGTCGGAGTTCGCCGACGACTTTAGCGAGGACGACGACGACCGGCTGACTTTTTACTTAGGTCTCGGCTCTGGTTGCGGTCTCCTTCCTCTTCGTCGCCTCTTTGCTGCTTATCGTATCGCTCAAAGTGTACAGGTGGAGACGGTCTCGCGTCCCGTACCGCTCCGACCTCCCCGTCATTCCGTATTACCCGCCGCGCTACTGCGACACGTTGGGGACGGCGGGGACGCTCCCGCACGTCTACAGTTACGAGGCGTGCGCCGGCTCCGTAAAAAGCGACTGTAAACTGGACAGAGCTGCCGGTCGCAACGTGCTGCTCGTGGACCCAAGTTCTGCAGGCACCGTGCGCAAGTTGCGCAGGGAAGAGAACATCCTGGATGAGCCTGACTCTCCACTTGAGGTTAGAATTCCCCATTTTCCTTTTGCAAAATGTGGTTAAACCATGCCAACAATGTCTTGGGAATCGGAACCATGGTCAGGGACAGAAGGCACCATCAGTTTATTCAGTTGTTGATATAAAACACATTCGGTAGATTTATAAAGGTGTTCAACTCAATTCTCAGGGACTGAAAATGGCTCAGAATTTATACAAGTGCAAACAATTTAAAACGTTTTTCTTATTGTTATTCCTCTCGTTTCCCCGAATAGATGGTTTCAATTACTGTCTAATCCCATGTTTAAATTGTCTCAAATGACAAAGGTTGTGCATTAATTTTTGGGTGGTAATGTTTTCAAAGCTGCATCATGATATTTCCATGAACTGTGCACATAGTTGGTGATTTTTGGTGTGTTTCACTTGTTCATGCCGTCGTCGTTTTGCTCACTGAAGTCGTTAAAGTTTGGAAAGCTTTTGTTGAAGCGACTTCTTCATGGCAGGAGGCAGTCCTTTGAAAATGGATTGATTGACGCTGAAGTTATTGATTTTTCCAGTTGCAGTCCAGTTATGAAATCATACAGTTTGTGCTCATTTTTGACTTTTTGACTTCACTCTGTCCTCACATTGTCTTTCTGGAAGCGAAATATTCAATTATTTACAGTCACCGCAGATGCTTTTGGTGGGTGCATGGAAGTTGCATCGCCTCCAGAATATTTCAGCTTTTTGAATCTTTACTTCCTTTTGGTGATGCATAAGCAAAGTAGTTGCAGGCGTAAACTTTCTTCCGCCGCTTCATTCTGAACGTACACAGTTTGTGGTCTTCTTAATCATTGTTTCGAGTCGAATCCAACAATTGTCATATTCTTTGATTCTAACGTTGGCCCAAACTCTCAATTTCCTTGTTGATTTTCTTTGCATTTTCATTTTGTAATGCATTCAATTACATTTTTTTCCCCGCAACTTGAGAATTTTACTGCTCCTGTATGATCTTCTCGAGCACTGGATACACTTCATAAAAAAAATAAAAAAAAGTCTGCCTCAACACACTACGTAAACATGGCAGACATTTTGTTTTCTTAGTTATGCAGTCATTGTGAGAACTGAGGAGTATTATTTGCATCCAATTGACGACTGTTCATTTTTTATGGCTTGCCACTTAGTTCACCCGAAATCAAACGGGGAAGTTGGGATTTGATATTTTTCCGTACATCATCAGATCGGAAGTTACATTCTGCTCAATCACCAACTATTGTCTTGAGTTGCCTGCAAAGTGTCAGATATGTGCCGATATAACCTGAAGTCATGAAAAAGAATCCCCTCCGTAAAGACGTCATTCAGCTCCTCCGTGTTCACATCCAGTCAAATGACAACATTGCATGGAACAATGGCAGACAACGCAGAGAAATTATTCTTTTTATGATTATTATTATTATTTGCAGTCCCAGCCCCTGCGATATTGACAAAGATGAATGAGTTGGCAGATCATTCAAATAGGTTCGGATTTTCCTCCACCCAGGCCATAAAGCCGCCGCCCGCCCTCTTTTTCCTGCCTCATACTTAGTTTAGTGTAGTTTGGATATTCAGATTCATTTCTTTTTCCAATGTGGATTAAACGTCCTCAACTTGATGATGATCTGCCATATTTAGCTGATTCCGAAGATATCTTATTTTGGGGGGGGGGTTCCCAAATCCCTTCAGAGTTAGCAAATAACCAGCAATCAATGACAATAAGATCCGTTTGTTTGTTTGCACCGTCTGTATCATGATGAGTTCTCGGGGCGACGTTCAATGCACACACGGCCCCTCGTTTTGCAGTGGGCCGACTTGAATCTGTAATATCCTGCAGTACAAGTGTTTGGACTCCGAGGGACGCTGTTGACCAGAGATTCCCCCAACATTTATCTGCTATCCCAGCACACAAAGATCCACATCCACATCACATCAAGAGAGCGAGGACGGAAAGCGGACATATTCGCTCTTCCAGTCTTTTGGGGTGTTTTTTTTTTTTTTTTCCCCCTCTCAAGCAAAACGGAGATATTTGTCTTTTTTGATTCGCGATTTGGATGAGAGGAATCCAAACGCGCTTTGCCTCTAATTTGGAGCATCGCACGTCGAGTGGAACAATGAAGCGGCAAGTGCTATTGTTCGTCTGGGCGTATTTCGTCGGCTGGGTGCTCGGGCAGGTGACTTATTCCATTCCCGAGGAAATGAGCAAAGGCTCTCTGGTTGGAAACGTAGCGCGGGATTTAGGCGTGGATGTGAAAAGGCTGAAATCTGGGAAAGCTCGCATCTACACGGAGGGCAATGCAGACTTCACGGAGCTGCACACGGACAGCGGAGCGCTCGTGGTTCGAGAGCGGATCGACAGGGAGGCGCTGTGCGGACAAACCACGCCGTGCGCGTTACATCTGCAGATCACGCTGGAAGATCCGATCGAATTCCACACGGTGACCGTCGAAATCCACGACATGAACGACAATGCGCCCACTTTTAAAAAGGGGGAGATGACGTTCAAGATAAGCGAGTCGGCTGTGATTGGAGCAAAATTCGTGCTGGAAAGAGCTGCGGATTTCGACGTCGGGGTGAACGGATTGCAGGGCTACTCGTTAAAGCCGACGGATCATTTTCACCTCAAATTACAAAATCAGCAGGATGGCAGCAAGAGTGTGGAGATGGTTCTGCGGAAAACGCTCGATAGGGAGGCAAAAGACCATCACGCTTTAATTCTCACTGCGGCTGATGGCGGTGATCCACAGCTGACGGGAACAATGCGTGTCGAAATTGACGTGCTCGACGCAAACGACAACGCGCCTGTGTTCACGCAGGAGGTTTACAGCGTCACTGTGATGGAGACTGCGCCAAAAGGCATCTCCATAAGCGCCGTGAGTGCCGTGGATGCAGATGAAGGCTCAAATGGGAAAGTGACTTATTCGATAACGAACACAGTGGATGACGTCCCTGTTCTTTTTCAAATTGATAGAGAAAAAGGCCTGGTGTCTTTAATTGGAAGCCTCGATTACGAGAAGGTGCATCACTATGAAATATTTGTACAAGCTAGTGACGATGGAGGGCTGACAGATTCATGTCGGATTATTGTGGAAGTAACTGACACAAATGATAACGCCCCAGTTATAAATGTCATGTCAAAAACCAGCTCGATTTCAGAGAATTCCACACCAGGGACTGTGGTCACAATATTGAATGTGCAAGATCCTGACTCTGCAGAAAATGGCCATGTTGCATGTTTTATCGACGAAAACTTGCCCTTTCTGATGAAGAGTACATCGAAAAAGTTTTTTAGTTTAGTGACAGACGGGGACTTGGACCGAGAGCGGTCGGCCGAGTACAACATCAGCGTGACGTGCTGTGACGAGGGCGTGGCCTCCCTCTCCAGCAGCGTCACTCTCACCTTGCGCATCTCGGACGTCAACGACAACGCGCCCGTCTTCGAGAGGAGCTCGTACGAGGCCTCCGTTGTGGAAAACAACACGCCGGGTCTCTCCGTCGTCACGCTGAGAGCCAGAGACGCGGACTGGGGCCGGAACGCTCGCGTTTCCTACATCCTGGAGGACTCCTCCGTGAACGGAGTGCCGGCCTCCTCGTTCGTGTCCGTGAACGCCCAAAGCGGCGTCGTCAGCGCCGTGCGCTCCTTCGACTACGAGCGGATGAAGCGGCTGGACTTTGCGGTGCGAGCGCAGGACGGAGGCTCCCCTCCTCTCTGCGGCAACGTGAGCGTGGGCATCCTGATCCGGGACCAGAACGACAACGCCCCTCAGGTCCTGTACCCGGTCCCGCCGCACGCCGAAACGGTGCCTCGTTCGGCAGACGCGGGCTATCTGGTGACTAAAGTGGTGGCCGTGGACGTGGACTCCGGACAGAACGCCTGGCTCTCCTATAAAGTGCAGCACAAATTTGCCACAGACAGGGGGGCGCTGTTTGAAGTGGGCCTCCACAATGGAGAAATGCGAACTGTCCGCCGAGTGACCGATAAAGACGCCGTCAAACAAAGACTGACCGTCGTCGTGGAGGACAACGGGCGGCCCTCTCGTTCGGCCACGGTGGCGGTGAACGTGGCGCTGGCGGACGGCTTCCCCGAAGTGCCGAGGTCGGAGTTCGCCGACGACTTGAGCGAGGACGACGACGACCGGCTGACTTTTTACTTGGTCTCGGCTCTGGCTGCGGTCTCCTTCCTCTTCGTCGCCTGTTCGCTGCTTATCGTATCGCTCAAGGTGTACAGGTGGAGACGGTCTCGCGTCTTGTACCGCTCCGACCTCCCCGTCATTCCGTATTATCCGCCGCGCTACTGCGACACGTTGGGGACGGCGGGGACGCTCCCGCACGTCTACAGTTACGAGGCGTGCGCCGCCGCCAAGAGTCACGTGACGAACACGCAAGCCGTGAGTCAAAGTTTAGTGAGCGTGGACGGAGCGGACGCCGACGTGCCGCGCGGCGGCGAGCAGACGTCGGGGAACTGCTCTCGGATGTCGACTCTGGTGAGTCAGATGTTTCACCTTTTTTCCGCGTATGTGTTACTCATCCTTTCGACAGACTTCAGGGTCACGGCGTATCGGTTGCATGCCTCATCACAGTACGTATATACGCTGCCGTGAGGATGTCTCGACGTAATGTGTCTGCGTCGAAGTTCGAATCGGGTCCGGTTATACGCTGGGGCAAGAGGGGGCACGGCACCCTCGAACGAACTC
Source organism: Phycodurus eques (assembly GCF_024500275.1). Lineage (NCBI taxonomy): Eukaryota > Metazoa > Chordata > Actinopteri > Syngnathiformes > Syngnathidae > Phycodurus > Phycodurus eques. Next base: position 28,674,640 of record NC_084533.1, read on the forward strand.
CGTGCCCCCTCAAATCAAATCACCGCAGGCTTCCTCAAGTCCGCTTTGTGCTGCCGGCTGTCTGTGACCTCCAGCTGTCTGGAGTGAGACGATAAATGGCAAACACTCGTTTATTGTTTAACAAAATATATCTTCTTCATTCAAGTGCCTTCTCCACGTCTTAAGTTTGCATGCATTTGTATCATGTTATTGTTTGACGAGTCTAATTTACCAGTCTTCAAATATTGTCCCTGGTGCATATGCACCTCCCATGGCCGTCCCTTTTCGAAGTCGTACAAGATCCACGCTTTCTTGTATGCTGCTTCACAGGAGGACAAAGCAAGCGTTGACTGCTTTTTGGACTTCCACCAAATAACAGTTCAACTGAAACAGTCCCCTGTCGTACTTCGTCTGTCGCCTTGATCTGCTGCCCAGTCCAGCATCGCAATATGCTCCAAGCTCAAGATGATTCTCTCTTTTCTCGTAACACAATATTTGATTCATTTCGTCATTCTCCATTGTTGTTCTGTTGGTGCCTTGTCGGTATTGTGACAGTTTCCTGACAATCCAACTTAGGTCAGGTCTTGTACATGTCACCGCATATATCGAACTGCCTACCACGTCACGATATTTTCTCGGATTCATAGGTGCGCTGTCATTGTCAAGGTTTTGCGTTTGCTCGCACGGTGTCGCCCTCGCCTCGCGATCAGACACACCGAATCGTTCCAGTGTTTTTGTGATATATCTCGTTCGGTTCGTCGTGAACCCATTGTTCTGTGAAAAGTCCATCCATCCGTCCATTTTCTGAGCCGCGTCTCCTCACGCGGGTCGCGGGCGTGCCGGAGCCTATCCCAGCTGTCATCGGGCAGGAGGCGGGGTACGCCCTGAACCGGTTGCCGGCCAATCGCAGGGCACATACAAACAGACAACCATTCGCACTCACAGTCGTGCCTACGGGCAATTTCGAGTCTCCAATGAATGCATGTTTTCGGGATGTGGGAGGAAACCGGAGTGCCCGGAGAAAACCCACGCAGGCACGGGGAGAACACGCAAACTCCACACAGGCGGGGCCGGGGATTGAACCCGGGTCCTCGGAACTGTGAGGCTGACGCTCTAACCGGTCGGCCACCGTGCCGCCCTGTGAAAAGTCAATCCCAAGAAAATGTTTGGAGTTTCCCAAGATCCTTCATCTTAAATTTTCCTTTCAGCATCGCCTTTACCTTGTTAAGAGCGTCCTCATCAGCGGCAGCAATAATGAGATCATCGACCCAAACGCTTCGAATTATCCATTGGTTGCTTGTCTGTTTGTTGTCGACACGGTGATCTGCTGAATTCGGCACGAAGTCATTTTCAGTGAGGTGGTCGTGTGACACCCTATTCCAATCTCTTGCGGATTGTTTCAATCCATATCATGACTCGGTCAGTTTCCGAACTGTTCTCCCACCTTTGTCGCATTTGGTCACGTCATGTCATGTTGAGCTGCCGGTTGCATCGAAGTACGGTCAGATGTCATGTTTACAGTTGGAGTAAATGTCTCCTCGTAATCTCTTCCTTGCACCCGATGGTATCCTTTTGCCACATATCTAGCCTGATCAGTTTCAGTCTCATCTGGTTTTTCTTTGATTGTGTAAACCCGCCTGCATGTTTACCCTCTGGCAGCGCGGTCAATGCGAACGCGTTATTTCCCGGATGCGATGCTACGTCCAGCGCTCTCGTCGGCGTTGTCCTCACTTTGCGACCGTTGACGCCCCTGAGGTAGACCTCCGCAGCCCCTCTCGCTCGCGTGCGACGCCGCTTGTCCTCGATCCATCAGCCGGCACGGCGCGGCGATTTCCCGGCGTGAACGTTTCATCAAACTTCGTAAACTTGCCAATGTGTGTTGTTATGCGTGTGGTTGCGCTCGTATCGACCTTGGGTGTCTTATCACAACTTTGACAAGCCTTCATCTTGAATGCAAGCGTGTGCGCATCGGCATCGCTTGCTTTTTTCATATCGTCTCTCTTAATTTGTCTGCAATTTGCATTTCGATGAGTCGAGCTCTTGCAAAAAGTGCGCCATTGTTTATCGGTATTTTCTTGGGGTTCACTCGTGCGTTCCCGTGCTTTGTGGCCTTTCTGTCGACAGTTATAGCAAGTTACTTCAGAGTTATTTTTAACTTCTTTCTGTTTCACCCAGCCTTCCACTCGCCTTCATCACGTTGTCATCATTTGAGTGGGTGTTGAATTTTTTGTTTCTTTGTTTTGAATTGGCCGAACGTCATCGTCTTGTCGCTTTGCGTCACGTGGATAGCGAATGGCTTGAAGGTGTCCGGTAAACCTTTCAATATCATTGCAATCAGTAGTCCGTCGCTCAGGGTCTCTCGAGCGTTCCTCGATGCGGTAATTGCAGGTTCGGCGCGAATAACATAATCCGCGACACTGCTTTTTGTCGCGAAGTTAGCTCCGTATAAAGGCTAATCATCCGTGGCTTTCCTTTGCCTGCGTCGTACTCCCTCAGTATCTGCAACGCTCTCCCTCCGTCATCCGCTGCTTCTCTCATAATCAGCGAGAGGCTCGGGTCGTCCAAAACTTGAATTAGTTGGGCGTGTGCTGCTTCATTTTTCTCAGCATCGCTGTCACCGTCATCTTGTGCTGCACTGACCGCGGTTGCCTTGAGGCCTTGCAAGCGCAGGTGTCCCACAAACTTTGTCTCCCGTAACTCGTAGTTCTTTTCATCTCCATCGAAGCGTAAGCGCTTCGGTTCCACCGGCCTCCGACTTCCCTACTGTGCCCATGACCTGTTAGACTTGACATCTTGAGGGCACGAAAGACCGTGTTTGTATGTTACACTTTTTGGAGGAATAATTCACACACACACACACACACACACACACACACACAAGCCATCGTTAGTGCAAAAGCGGAACTACTTTTATTTTTGCACACGCGCACTTTTACACCTCTGACGCTTTCAGTGTAAGAGCATCCACAAATCCTAACAGTCATGTTCGGCCTTTGAGGCAAGTGTCCAACTTCCAGCACCACGGACAGCGGTTGGCTTGCAGAAGTGACCTTCTGTGGGGTGTGACGTCAACGCCCCTTTCTACTGCGGTGACATCATTATGTTATCTGCAAGTCATCTGTTCGCTAATCACTGAATTGAATCCTACATACATTTTCTATAAGATGCGCATTTTACTCCATTCATATTCGAGCTTTAATTCTGCTTTAGTTCTCATAATTTGAGTTTGAATTCTTTCATTCCTGGCTGCTGTTTTGGTGGCGGGTGATTATTATGATTTTTTTTTTTAACTTCCCGTTGTACTTTCTAATTTTCATCTCAAAGCGGCGCTGTCGGCATGCGTGCTGAGATTGAGTAGCTGCTGTATTTCTTTTTTTCCTGTCTACTCTTTGTCCCTGCCTTCCGTGCTGCTGCGTTGCTCATCGCACATTTTGAGCAGTCGTCGTTCAGGAGGCGAACAGTGAGGAATCAGGACTCGTGATCGGATTGGATTTGATTGAATTTGCTTTGGAGTGTTGCCTTTTTTTGTTCGAGGCGCATTTGGTCAGGGAGTCGCGATTGTTGGATTTGAATTGCTGACGGAAAACGAGCTCCGCGGTCAACACAATGAGACGGCAAGTACTGTTGTTCTTCTCGGCTCTGTGCCTTCGCTGCGTGCTCGGCCAGGTCAGCTATTCCATCCCTGAAGAAATGTCCGAAGGCTCTGCGGTTGGGAACGTCGTGCACGATTTAGGTTTGGAGCTCAAGAGGCTAAAATCCGGCAAGGCTCGTGTGTACACCGGCCGCAGTGTGGAGTACGTCGGCATGAATAAAGAAAGAGGAGTCCTGGTTGTCCGGGAGCGGATAGACCGGGAGGCTTTGTGCGGCGAGACCTCGCCGTGCGCTTTGCATTTCCAGATCATTCTGGAAAACCCAATGGAGCTGTTCCGCGTCACGGTGGAGATTACTGATATCAACGACAACGCGCCCAGTTTTGCCAACGCTGAAAAACGCTTTGAAATTAGCGAGTCGACCGTCATCGGGTCCAAATTTATATTAGAGAAAGCGATCGATTTGGACATAGGGACGAATGGCTTGCAGCAATACACACTCACTCCTGCTGATAACTTTGCATTAAAATTCGAGAATGAGGCAGATGGAAGTAAAAAGGTGGAAATGGTGCTGCAGAAACCTCTCGATCGCGAAAAGCAGGATTATATCAGGCTTTTATTAACTGCTATGGATGGAGGCGAGCCGCAGCTGTCGGGCACGATGCAGATATTTGTTAATGTGTTAGATGCGAATGACAACGCGCCCACGTTCGCAACACGTATTTATAGAGCCAAAATACCCGAAAACGCACCCAAGGGCACCAGCGTGACGACCGTGAGTGCTTCTGATAGAGACATCGGCGCGAATGGTGACCTATCATACCTGATATCGCCCAGCAAACGCCTTCTGTCTGATATTTTTCACATTAACCCGCAAAGTGGTGTCATCACCCTGGCAGGTGAGCTCGATTTTGAAAAGGCCACTTCCTATCAAATGGATGTGGAGGTGGTCGACAAGGGAGGCCTGTCTGATTCCACAAAGGTGGTGGTTGACGTCATCGATATGAACGACAATCGCCCTCACATTAATGTCGTTTCCAAATCAGACCGCATAATAGAAGACTCGCCTCCTAATACCGTTATTGCGATGTTAAGTGTGAGTGATCCGGATTCGGAGAATAACGGAAAAGTGGAGTGCGTTAAAGACGATAACACGCCCTTTAAAATACAAACGTCTTTGAATGGATTTTATAGTTTAGTGACAGACGGGGACTTGGACCGAGAGCGGTCGGCCGAGTACAACATCAGCGTGACGTGCTGTGACGAGGGCGTGGCCTCCCTCTCCAGCAGCGTCACTCTCACCTTGCGCATCTCGGACGTCAACGACAACGCGCCCGTCTTCGAGAGGAGCTCGTACGAGGCCTCCGTTGTGGAAAACAACACGCCGGGTCTCTCCGTCGTCACGCTGAGAGCCAGAGACGCGGACTGGGGCCGGAACGCTCGCGTTTCCTACATCCTGGAGGACTCCTCCGTGAACGGAGTGCCGGCCTCCTCGTTCGTGTCCGTGAACGCCCAAAGCGGCGTCGTCAGCGCCGTGCGCTCCTTCGACTACGAGCGGATGAAGCGGCTGGACTTTGCGGTGCGAGCGCAGGACGGAGGCTCCCCTCCTCTCTGCGGCAACGTGAGCGTGGGCATCCTGATCCGGGACCAGAACGACAACGCCCCTCAGGTCCTGTACCCGGTCCCGCCGCACGCCGAAACGGTGCCTCGTTCGGCAGACGCGGGCTATCTGGTGACTAAAGTGGTGGCCGTGGACGTGGACTCCGGACAGAACGCCTGGCTCTCCTATAAAGTGCAGCACAAATTTGCCACAGACAGGGGGGCGCTGTTTGAAGTGGGCCTCCACAATGGAGAAATGCGAACTGTCCGCCGAGTGACCGATAAAGACGCCGTCAAACAAAGACTGACCGTCGTCGTGGAGGACAACGGGCGGCCCTCTCGTTCGGCCACGGTGGCGGTGAACGTGGCGCTGGCGGACGGCTTCCCCGAAGTGCCGAGGTCGGAGTTCGCCGACGACTTTAGCGAGGACGACGACGACCGGCTGACTTTTTACTTGGTCTCGGCTCTGGCTGCGGTCTCCTTCCTCTTCGTCGCCTGCTCGCTGCTTATCGTATCGCTCAAGGTGTACAGGTGGAGACGGTCTCGCGTCTTGTACCGCTCCGACCTCCCCGTCATTCCGTACTATCCGCCGCGCTACTGCGACACGTTGGGGACGGCGGGGACGCTCCCGCACGTCTACAGTTACGAGGCGTGCGCCACCGCCGGCTCGGCAAAAAGCGACTGTAAACTGGACAGAGCTGCCGGTCGCAACGTGCTGCTCGTGGACCCAAGTTCTACAGGCACCGTGCACAAGTTGCGCAGGGAAGAGAACATCCTGGACGAACTTGACTCTCCACTAGAGGTTAGTTTAACATACTTTTAATACTGCGCGCTTTGTTACCTTTTGCATTAGAAGATTACATCTCATGTTTCAAAGCATCTTGTTACCTTCACGAAGCAGGAAGGCACAAAGGCAAGAGGTATGGTTCTGGTTTTTGTCTTTTGATTCCTGACAAACATCATGCACATGCCTGTAGTTTCAGGACCAAGGACAGCTTTTCGATCACTCATTTATTTCTTCTCCATTTGAGCCCGTGTGTTCATATAGGATGGAAGTAAATCCTTGTTCTGTGCTGCAAACTGTGGCAACGTTTTGATATTGTTTTAAAGTATTCATGTTGTTTTCTCCGTTCCCGCGGTCTCTGCCGGGCTGGATGGTTTTCAATGAAATATCATCTCATTGGCTGCTGAAAGTGGGAGGTGTGATCATTTTGATTGTTCTTTTCAAGCTGCTTGGACGTGCAGTAACTCTTCGGGGGTTTGGAGAGGCTGAGGTTTTCTTTTGTCCTTCAATGTGACTCTTAAAATCAGATGCTCTTCTACGGTCGTGGATATATTAGTCTTGAAAACTTTGCAGTTTGGTAGGAAGTGTTGACTTAAAACATGACAACTCTTGTTTTGTTTTGGATTATGTTTAAATGGGTTTCGTGGTCAGCTATTGAAAGAAAATCCCCCGAACGTTAATTTGCTGAGTAAAAAATCCTTCTGGAGGTTGTGGATGTCGTGCACTCGGGAAGGTTAACGTGTCGTCTTGTTATTTGGCGGACAGTAAACCACTGATTGTCGGAAATTGTGGCCCACCCACATATCTCTTGAAACAAGCATGGACAGTCGCTTTCAATTTGACATTTGCCGCTTTGCCATTTTCGTGTTTGTCAAGTGACTGCGTTTTAAAATGATGCGATTGAAAGTGATTGAAAAGGAGCATGTCCATTTGGACATCGTGTACCTGGGCGATGACACTCAAAATAAATATAAATATTATTGGGGGGGGCAAAACGCAAACATGTCAAGATGGGTTGAAAAGACGTGATTGTCGACATGACTCGACAGAAGCGAGTCGTTGCAAGTTGAACAGTGGAAACTTCGCTGCCTTCAACACAACTTGGCCAAGTGAATGCGACGTATGAAAATCAAACTTCAATTCGGCTCTTGAAACAAAAATAAGTGGAAAAGTGTTCGGCCCTTTTGACTTACGTGTGCGCAGAGGCGGCAAAAACGGGGGTGCCTGGGGGGCACGTGCCCCCGCCCCCCAACTCCCTTACAGCTACACAAACAGTCTCGAAAATGGAGGTCAAGTTCAGTCAATATTGTTCATCACCATGACCTCAAATCAAATGACTCGCAATCCTCAAAATGTCTTCCATTCAGAACCAACACAGAATATGCAATATGCAAATCATTGCACAATGATCTGGCAAACACACACAAATACATAAGTGTTGTTGTATAAACAAAACTATTCACCATGGATTCACATTTCACATTTTCTATTGTCGCATAAATGAAATGACCAACCTTGAAAATGGACTATTTATGCTTTTAGCAGCTTCTAAATCTGCATGAAGACAATTTAACACCCTTGTAACTGACGCGCATTTTTATTTCAAATCGTGTCAGTGGATTTTTGAACCAAAATGAAATAAATTCAATTTTCAACGACAGCAATTTAGTTTAGCGAGCTTCACTATTAGCACTGGCAATGGACGAACCATGCTAGCGCCGTGATTAGCTACGTGCTAATCGTCATTTTGCAAGCGTTTCACTTACTTTCGGCACAGTATAAAAAGACATCTGACAGTGGTGTTAAACATTCAACAACACTTCCATAGCTCCGTCTGGTTTTGATTATTTTTTTTTTTTAACAAAGCATACGTTGTGTAGCAAACAACATTTAATATGAACAGGATAGCATGGAAGCTTAGCATCTTCAGCAACGGCCGTGCTTACCTCAGCTGACCTGAGCGCTCGTTCCACGAAAACGGCTCCTCGTGTCGATATATGTACACGTCTTAGTCCTTAAAACAAACAAACAAACAAACCAAAACAAAAAAAAAGCAACCTACTACATCAAAATTATAGTGGACTAATTGTATTTGAATGATTTTGATGTTGTGTTCCGTCCCAGAGAAATTGAGCACAATACTCCGTCGCCTTGACGATGTGCCAGCTTGTGCATGGAATAATATCGCTAAATTACAGTTTCGGGACGCATAAATTTGATGTCGTTTAAAAAAACAGTAGACCTACCAGGTTTGGTGTCACGTTGTGGAAATGGAGTCAAGCCCTGTCCCAAGCCTGCAGTGTTGCAAAACGGCCTCTTAGGGCCGCTGTAGACCAGAAAGTTGACGAGTGGCAGCAGGATTGGAGCTGCGCCTCCCGTGGAACGTCGACACAACACGGAGACGACGCCGCGGGAGGAGAACGCATCGTTCGACGTGCTTGTCAAATGAAGAATATAGGCCATATATTTGGACCTTGAAGCTGTTTTCCTTCAATTGAGAGTGCGTTGCATCCGGCATTCGACTGCGAGGAGGGTCTTTTTTTGCGTGGAATATCAGCAGAGTGGAGCTCCGCCGGGGAGAATTGGACAGAACAATGAAGGCGCAAGCGGTGATGTTTGTGTCTCTCTTCGCCCTCGGCGCAGCGTACGGCCAGGCCAGCTATTCTATTCCGGAGGAAATGAGCAGAGGGTCGGTCGTGGGCGACGTAGCGCAAGATTTAGGTCTGGAAAGGCCACGTTTGATTTCGGGCAAAGCCAAGATTTATTCCAGGAACAATGAAGGATACATCGAGCTGAGCCGAGAGAAAGGACTCCTCCTCGTCAAAGAGCGGATCGACAGAGAGGCTCTTTGCGCACACACCGCGCTTTGTGCGCTGCATTTCAGGATCATTTTGGAAAATCCTATCGAGTTTTACAGCGTCACTGTGCAGATTACAGACATGAATGACAACGCGCCGAGTTTTGAAAAAAATGAGATGAAATTTAAAATCAGCGAGTCTGCGACCATCGGAGCCAAATTTGTTTTAGAAAGGGCAGTAGATCCGGATGTTGGAATGAACGACCTTCAAAATTATGAATTAAATCCATCGGATCATTTTGCTCTTAAATTGCAAAATAACGCGGATGGAAATCAAAACGTGGAGATGGTTTTACAGAAGCCTTTGGACAGAGAGAAGGAGGAGCAGATGTCGCTCGTGTTGACGGCGGAAGACGGAGGAGAGCCGCGGATGTCGGGAACGATGTTGATTCTTATTACAGTGTTAGACGCTAATGATAATGCGCCCGTTTTTACACAGCACACGTACAAAGCAACCGTGACTGAGAATTCACCTGTCGGGACGATCGTGGCAACTGTGTCGGCCTCGGATGCAGATGGAGGTTTGAACTCTAAAATATCATATTCAATAACAAACACCATGGACAACGTCAGAAATATATTTCAGATCAATCAAGACAATGGCCAGGTTTCATTAATTGGAAATATAGATTTCGAAACGTCAAAATATTTCCAAATTAATTTACTTGCAAGTGATGAGGGAGGACTCACAGATTCTTGCAAGTTGATTATTGATGTACAAGATGTAAATGACAACAAGCCCGAAATAAACATTATGTCCAAGTCAAATGTGATATCTGAGGACGCCGAAATCAATACAGTCGTTACTGTTATCAGCATAGAAGATTTGGATTCGGGAGACAACGGAATTGTAAAATGCTTTATCGATGAAAATATTCCATTTACGCTCAAAACTTCTGAAAATAACTTTTATAGTTTAGTGACAGACAGTGACTTGGACCGAGAGCGGTCAGCCGAGTACAACATCAGCGTGACGTGCTGTGACGAGGGCGTGGCCTCCCTCTCCAGCAGCGTCACTCTCACCTTGCGCATCTCGGACGTCAACGACAACGCGCCCGTCTTCGAGAGGAGCTCGTACGAGGCCTCCGTTGTGGAAAACAACACGCCGGGTCTCTCCGTCGTCACGCTGAGAGCCAGAGACGCGGACTGGGGCCGGAACGCTCGCGTTTCCTACATCCTGGAGGACTCCTCCGTGAACGGAGTGCCGGCCTCCTCGTTCGTGTCCGTGAACGCCCAAAGCGGCGTCGTCAGCGCCGTGCGCTCCTTCGACTACGAGCGGATGAAGCGGCTGGACTTTGCGGTGCGAGCGCAGGACGGAGGCTCCCCTCCTCTCTGCGGCAACGTGAGCGTGGGCATCCTGATCCGGGACCAGAACGACAACGCCCCTCAGGTCCTGTACCCGGTCCCGCCGCACGCCGAAACGGTGCCTCGTTCGGCAGACGCGGGCTATCTGGTGACTAAAGTGGTGGCCGTGGACGTGGACTCCGGACAGAACGCCTGGCTCTCCTATAAAGTGCAGCACAAATTTGCCACAGACAGGGGGGCGCTGTTTGAAGTGGGCCTCCACAATGGAGAAATGCGAACTGTCCGCCGAGTGACCGATAAAGACGCCGTCAAACAAAGACTGACCGTCGTCGTGGAGGACAACGGGCGGCCCTCTCGTTCGGCCACGGTGGCGGTGAACGTGGCGCTGGCGGACGGCTTCCCCGAAGTGCCGAGGTCGGAGTTCGCCGACGACTTTAGCGAGGACGACGACGACCGGCTGACTTTTTACTTGGTCTCGGCTCTGGCTGCGGTCTCCTTCCTCTTCGTCGCCTGTTCGCTGCTTATCGTATCGCTCAAGGTGTACAGGTGGAGACGGTCTCGCGTCCCGTACCGCTCCGACCTCCCCGTCATTCCGTATTACCCGCCGCGCTACTGCGACACGTTGGGGACGGCGGGGACGCTCCCGCACGTCTACAGTTACGAGGCGTGCGCCGCCGCCAAAGGTCACGTGACGAACACGCAAGCCGTGAGTCAAAGTTTAGTGAGCGTGGACGGAGCGGACGCCGACGTGCCGCGCGGCGGCGAGCAGACGTCGGGGAACTGCTCTCGGATGTCGACTCTGGTGAGTCAAATCAGTCCATTCGTATGATTCGATGTTTTTTTTTCAGTGGAGACTGTGGACGACTGGTTAGCACATTTGCCTCACAGTTCCGAGAACCGGGGTTCAAATCCCGGCCTCGCCTGTGTGGCGTTTGCATGTTCTACCCGAGCCTGCGCGGTTTTTCTCCGGATGCACCGGTTTCCTCCCACATCCCAAAAACATGCATGGTAGGTTGATTGAAGACTCTAAATTGCCCGTAGGTGTGGATGTGAGTGCGAATGGTTATTTGTTTCTGTGCCGTGCGATTGGCTGGTGACCCGTTGAGGGTGTACCCAACCTCTCGCCCGAAGATAACTGGGATAGGCGCCACCACGCCCGCGACCCGTGTGAAGAGAAGCGGTACGGAAAATTGATGGAATGATATTTTCAGTGTTTATATCATGGAGTAGCCTTGTTTTTAAATTGATACATATTTTAAACTCATGACGTCTCTTTTACAGTCTTGTATTAAGAACCTGGAAGCAATGCTTGAGGCAAAAGTCTACAGAAAATAATTTTGGTAGAAGTCACCTCAACAATATTCTTGAGAATATTCTTCTAGTCTTTGACGTGAAATTGTCGGCTACCCATTGTAAGTATCAAATGTGCATTTCTGATATGAGATGTCCAGTCCAAGAGTATTCAAAGCAGTGGCGTCGTTAGACATATTTTAGGGGAGTTCAGCCCCGCTAAAATGTTCTTAAGCCCCCTAAATGATTTGATTGTTTAAAAAAATACGGCATATATATATTTATTCAGGCTGTCGCTATCAAATATTTTTAGAATCGATTCTCCGATTTATTAGTCGTCAAATAATCGACTAATAATCGCCCCACCCCCATATATATATATATATATATATATATATATATATATATATATATATATATATATTTTTTTTTTTTTAACTAACATGTTTTTTATTCTCATTTATGAGGAATGGACTTTGATCCGTAAACTGCTCATGTCGGCACGGAGTGTATGGTATGAATTTGGTTTGAGAATTTGCGACAGCAAAAGGCTGAATGGTTTGCAATCGCAATTATCATTTTAGGTAAAAGGAAAAAAAAAAAAAACAGTTGACGACCATTCAGCCCACTCAATCATTTTATATGGACATGACACATCTAAGAGTGGCTGAAAAATCACTTACTGACGCTCCTCTGTCAAGTTTATCTGTGGCACTGCGTCCTTCTGCAATAAATGTCCGTGTGAAACATTGGTTCCGGTGACACAAACGTGGTTCTGGGCACAACTTCTTTTTTTTTTTTTTTTTTTTTTTGGGTGGGGGTGCTGGCGGAACTTCCACATCCACTCAGTTTTTAAGTCAATTTGGCTGAGTTCGATTTGTATTCCCCAGCCCTCATATTTTTTTAACCCAAAAAATCTTGACTAAGCAGGGATAAACCACAACCGTTTTGCCCCCCACCCCAAAAAAAAGAGAGGAAAAAAAAAAAAGACCCTGACTTCACAATATCAATGTGAAGCTCTTGGCTGTTTGCGCAAAGACAACCGAGGTTATGGGGTGAACTTTATGCATTAATTCACACCATAAAACAGGAGCAGAGTTGTCATCAGTGGATAATAATAATAAGAAGATGAATAATTCTCACTCACAGCCCCCCAATTCATAAAGCCGAGTGACACCCTGGATTAGAAGTATAAGTGTTAAAAAAGTGAATCAATCGAGTTTAGAGATTTTTTTTATTTATTCATTTATTTTACTTAAGTGGTGTAGTTAAAGCTCTGCATGTTGGCGAATGAAGTTAGACACGCCATCACGTGACGCTGACGTCTGCAGACGGCAGCTCGAGACACTTCCGGTGCGCCCATATTAAGACTTCCTGATGACCTGCGTCTCACTTTCACGAACGACTCCGACCGGAAACCCGAAAATATCGCAACTTTGCTCCCCAGTTTAGGCATTACGTTACATTACGGGGAATGGAATGGCGTACGAGTACATCTTTTATTTTAAAAGTAGTGGAGTAAAAGCAGGCGAATTTACAAAACTGCAAATTCTAAAAAATATGAGAACTTTGCACATCAACTCCAGTTTCAAGCATTTTTATTTTCTGTTGGATAAGTATTTTTCAAGCATTGTCTTAATTGGGTAATCATGGTTTTCTAGCCATGATTATGAAGGACAATGAAAAGTAAAGAACTTTGGGTCACAACTGAACTGTGCTGAGCTGGATGTTGATTGTCGCTGTCCATGGTGCTGGAAATGCTTGGAGCTGACATCAATTCAGGCGCACCTCAAGTTGTCGCAGCTGTTGCACTCTTCCTGCTTTTTCTCGTCTCTGGAATCGCACTCAACGTTTATTCATCTTCGAAGAACTTTGGTTTATGTTTGACAATAGTCTTGGTTACATATTGGATACATTTGTTCAAGTCAGAAAACGTGAATTATGACTTGAGTTTTTCAATCTATTTTTCAAATCAATCTTTATTTATATTGAAATCACCTTGAGGTCAATATTTTTAACATAATCTCTAGCATCTTTTCACATTGCAATCTAAGATATAATGTTATAATGAATGGAACCAAACCGCTTCCTTGAGCAATATCAGTAGATTATTTTGTCCTGTCTTGCTATTTATTGCCTTTTTGTTATCGAGCGGCAACAGATTACAAAACAACACCGAGTTTCCCTTGGCAATCACGTGGAGGTGCAGTTCCGCGAAAATGCTCTGAGCGCCGCTCGTGCTACGTCATTGAATTGGAAGGAAACTCGTCCGTGCAGCAGTCCTCCTCTCGGACTCCTTTTCGAGCTTCGCAGACGAGAAAGACGACGCTCTGCTCGCCATTCGATGAGGAACGTTTTCCGTGGATTCTCCTGTTTGATTTGGGAACATTCGACCGAGGTTTTTATTTTCAAGGTGTTTGGATATTTTCGGATCCGCGATGGACCGTCTGTGGATGCGCGCTGTCAGAGGCCGATGGCGCACACTGTTTGTCGTTCTTTGTCTCTGTGAGCTGCGCTCCGTGAGCGGACAGGCTCGCTATTCCATACCGGAGGAGCAGGCGGAAGGCTCTTTCGTGGGGAACATTGCGAGAGATTTGGGCTTGGATGTGGCCAGACTAGGAGCAGGTAAAGCTCGTATTATTACGAAAGGAGGCCGACAGTATGTGGATTTAAAGCGAGAAAAAGGCACACTTGTCATTCAAGAGCGCATCGACCGAGAGGAGCTTTGTGGAAAGACGACGCCCTGCAGCTTCACTTTCGACATCATTTTAGAAAATCCCATCCAACTTTATCGCGTGACAGTGGAGGTCGTGGACATTAATGACAACAGTCCGTCCTTCCCTCAGACGGAAATTCATTTGAAAATCGCTGAAAATGCTGCAGTGGGCACTCGTTTCTCACTTGAGAATGCAGATGACTCTGATGTCGGAATTAACGATGTTCAAAAATACATACTTAAACCATTGGATCATTTTAAATTGGAAATACAAAACCAACCAAATGGCAGAAAAGTTATTGAAATGGTTTTAGAGAAGCCTTTAGACCGAGAACAGGAGGAGAGCCTGACACTCATGTTGATTGCGTCAGATGGCGGTGAGCCACATCGATCGGGGACGGCGAGAATTCAAATCACTGTGCTGGACGCCAACGACAACGCGCCAGTGTGCACTCAACCTGTTTACAAGGTCGATGTGCGAGAAAATTCACCTGCAGGAACCTTGATCGCGACTGTGAGTGCAAGCGACGCTGATGCGGGCCTCAACGGTGACGTCACTTATTCCACTCGTTCTACCAAAGAGCAGTTGTTTGATGTTAATGTTAAAACAGGAGAGATTAAAATCATTGGTCAACTAGATTTTGAAAAATCACAGAGTTATGAGTTAAACGTCCAGGCCAGTGACCACGGAGGCTTTACAGACACGTGTAAGGTTTTCATCAACATAATTGATGAGAACGACAACGTCCCCACAATCAAGTTGATGTCCTTTTCTCAGTCCATACCTGAGGATTCTCCCCCAGGTGCAACCGTGGCTGTTTTCAACGTGAATGATGACGACGCCGACGGCAACGGTGTTGTCAAGTGCGCCATTAACGCTGACGTCCCGTTTAAAATCGAGTCTTCGTTAGCAGGTTACTACACCATAGTGACCGAAAACTTCTTAGACCGGGAAAGCGTCCCCGAATATAACGTGACCATAACAGTGTCCGACCGAGGCTCTCCGCCGCTGTCTAGCAGTCAAAACGTCAACGTTCAAATATCCGACGTGAACGACAACCCGCCCGAATTCCGTCAGTCGGAATACGGGAAGACCGTAGCAGAGAACAACCCTCCCGGTTTTTCCGTCTTGACCGTCAGTGCCGGTGACGCGGACTGGGGCCGGAACGCTCGAGTGTCTTACTTCCTGGAGGAGAAAGAAGTTCACGGAGCGGCCGTGTCTTCTTTTGTCTCGGTCCACCCGGAGAGCGGCGTCGTCCGCGCGCTCCGATCCTTCGATTACGAACAAATCAAGTCGTTCGACTTCAACGTGAGCGCCCGCGACTCCGGGTCCCCTCCGCTGAGCTCCGCGGCCGCCGTTCGCATCCTGATCCGGGACCAGAACGACAACGCCCCTCAGGTCCTGTACCCGGTCCCGCCGCACGCCGAAACGGTGCCTCGTTCGGCAGACGCGGGCTATCTGGTGACTAAAGTGGTGGCCGTGGACGTGGACTCCGGACAGAACGCCTGGCTCTCCTATAAAGTGCAGCACAAATTTGCCACAGACAGGGGGGCGCTGTTTGAAGTGGGCCTCCACAATGGAGAAATGCGAACTGTCCGCCGAGTGACCGATAAAGACGCCGTCAAACAAAGACTGACCGTCGTCGTGGAGGACAACGGGCGGCCCTCTCGTTCGGCCACGGTGGCGGTGAACGTGGCGCTGGCGGACGGCTTCCCCGAAGTGCCGAGGTCGGAGTTCGCCGACGACTTTAGCGAGGACGACGACGACCGGCTGACTTTTTACTTAGTCTCGGCTCTGGCTGCGGTCTCCTTCCTCTTCGTCGCCTGCTCGCTGCTTATCGTATCGCTCAAGGTGTACAGGTGGAGACGGTCTCGCGTCCCGTACCGCTCCGACCTCCCCGTCATTCCGTACTATCCGCCGCGCTACTGCGACACGTTGGGGACGGCGGGGACGCTCCCGCACGTCTACAGTTACGAGGCGTGCGCCGCCGCCGGCTCGGCAAAAAGCGACTGTAAACTGGACAGAGCTGCCGGTCGCAACGTGCTGCTCGTGGACCCAAGTTCTGCAGGCACCGTGCGCAAGTTGCGCAGGGAAGAGAACATCCTGGACGAACTTGACTCTCCACTAGAGGTTAGTCACTTGTGTGTTATTTGAGTTCAGTAGTCAATGTTTCGACTTGTCACAACTACAAATGAATGATTGGAGATGACCCCAATATTGGCGGCACAGTGGACGACTGATTATCACATTTGCCTCACAGTTCTGGGGACCGGGGTTCAAATCCCGGCCCCGCCTGTGTGGTGTTTGCATGTTTCCCCGTGCCTGCGTGGGTTTTCTCCGGGTACTCCGGTTTCCTCCCACGTCCCCAAAACATGCGCGCCAGGTCCGTTGGAGACTCTTCGGTGTGAATGTGAGTGTGAATGCTTGTTTGTTTCTATCTGCCCTGCGATTGGCTGGCGACCAGTTCAGGGTGTGCACCGCCTCTCGCCTGAAGATAGCTGCGATAGGCTCCAGCACGCTTGCGACCCTTGTGAATAAGCGGTACGGAAAATGGATGGCTGGATGTGTGGACCCCAATATATTCCACCCGGGGTCCCCCAATTTATGAGACTGTATGTACTCCTTCCGCTCTCTTGCATTTATAAAATCACACGGAAGCCAATTGTCACAAGGCAGCATCGGCAGAGGAAACATCGAATTATATTTTAGTTTTTTAATATATTTTTTTAAATATTTTATATTTTAGTCCAAATATGGACCTTTGCTCCCAGCAACCAGATGCTCAGGTTATCCTATTCAGCAAAGTAAATGGACATGTATGTCCACAAACATCAAAGCTCCATTGATATCAGCATCATTTGTGGTCTCACTGGGTTTTTTTTTCGACCAACCTGATCTTGACCTCCACGTATCAAGCGGAGTTGACCGAAATATTGTCACGTGGCTATTCTGTCTCCACTGTCACGTGTTGGCTCGCCTTCTCGCTCGGCAGATATACATTCTTCGTCTTGAACGAGTTGTCGAATTCTAAACAATTTAATTCGTTGAATTTGAAGCAGAAGTCAGTGGACATTCGAAGTTGGACTTTGCCGATGTGACTCGATTCTTATCGATCCTCTGGTGTCACAACCTCGGAGACAAACGTGTATCAGCCTTAAAATTTGCTGTGTTGCATTTCGCACGCCTCCCTGAACACATTTGACCACTTTGGAATTTCTGTCGTCATCTGAATATGACGTCAGAGCTCACTATGTTCTTCTGTTTGGCAATTTGTCATATGTTTTTGCGGGTTCAAATTGCGCATCGGTGTGTGACTTGGCTCGAATTCGTCCAGCACCATGGACAGTGACAGTGACAGTGACGTCACTGCACCACAGTCGCGAACCCCTCTCTTGCTTCGTTTCGTTTTTTTGTTTTTGTCTCATGCAATAGCTTCTGCAGCCTGAATGAAATCTCTCACATCACGTGACCAAGTCCTTAAATTGGAGGCTTTCATTGAACTATTATTTATTCATCATATGAAATTCGTGAGTAGCCTCGCTGTTTTTTTTCCAATGTATTCTTGTTCGTTTTATTCCTTGTCGGTGCATCAGAATTGACAGTTCAGGATGCAACTTTTTCTTTCATTCTTTCGGGCTGCACTTGCGCAATTTGAACTCTACGGGACGCTGTTGCCTCACGTTTTTCAGTTGTTTTTTTTCTTTCTTCTTCTTTTTTTTTGGAAAGCTTTTCTCACATTTCCTCTCAGTGCGTTGATGAAACACGGTGTCCGCGGTCAAGTGGCGCATCGTGGACGGATATTTCACGCTGGATTCTCAATGATATTCCCCACGTTTGGATGAACTCGCATTTGTTTTCTCTTTTTTTGAGCTGCATTCGGTGACCTCCGGTACATATAAAGGGAGAGAAGGACGGGTGTCCTTTGTTCAGCTGCGGAATCGGCCAGGACAATGAGACGGCAAGTACTGTTCGCGTTCATCTTCTGCCTCGGCTCCGTGACGGGGCAGGTCACCTACTCCATTCCGGAGGAAATGGTAAAAGGAGCTTTAATCGGTAACCTTGCCCGAGATTTGGATTTAGACGTCAAGAGGCTGAAGGCGGGCAAAGCTCGCATTTACACGGGAGACAGCGCTCAGTATATCGGGCTGGACGGGGAACGAGGAGTCCTCCTCGTCAAAGAAAAAATGGACCGCGAGTTGCTTTGCAAGCGGACGACGCCTTGTGCTTTGCATTTCCAAATCACGCTCGAAAATCCCTTGGAATTATTCCCCATTACGGTGGAAATCACGGATGTCAATGATAATGCGCCAGTATTCCAAAAAGACGAGAGGAAATTTGAAATCAGCGAATCGGCCGTCGCGGGCTCTAAATTCATGCTGGAAAAAGCGTTTGATGCCGATATAGGACAGAATGGTCTTCAGAGATACACCCTGAAGCCGAGCGACAATTTCCTGCTTAAACTGCACAGTCAGTCCGATGGCAGCAAAAAGGTCGAAATGGTTTTGCAGAAGCCGTTAGACAGGGAAGAACAGGAGCGGGTATCTTTGGTTCTGACGGCCGAGGACGGAGGAGAACCGCAGCTGACGGGAACAATGCAGATCCACGTCACTGTTCTGGACGCAAATGACAATGCGCCAGTGTTCACTCAGGCTGTGTACAAAGCAAGCATCACGGAGAACTCCGCTGTCGGAACACTCATCACGAAAGTCAGCGCGACAGACGCAGATAAGGGAGCGAACGGGCAAGTCGCGTATGTCATCGGGAATAGCATGGACACCGCGTCGAAGCTATTTCACGTTAATAGCGAGGGTGACGTCATCCTGAACGGCCAGGTGGACTATGAAAAAGAGAAAAACTATCACATTGACATTGAGGCTATTGATCAAGGGGGGCTCTCCGATTCCAGCAAAATCATTGTCGATGTCATCGATGTAAACGACAACAGCCCCGTTGTGAATATGATTTCAGCATCTGGCTCAGTGGCAGAAGATGCCTCTGACAGGACGGTCATCGCGTTAATGAGCGTCAGTGACCCTGATTCTGATGCCAATGGGCAGGTCGGCTGCGTCATCGGGGAAAATGTCCCATTTGCGATCAAAATGACATCTAATAATTTCTATAGTTTAGTGACAGACGGGGACTTGGACCGAGAGCGGTCGGCCGAGTACAACATCAGCGTGACGTGCTGTGACGAGGGCGTGGCCTCCCTCTCCAGCAGCGTCACTCTCACCTTGCGCATCTCGGACGTCAACGACAACGCGCCCGTCTTCGAGAGGAGCTCGTACGAGGCCTCCGTTGTGGAAAACAACACGCCGGGTCTCTCCGTCGTCACGCTGAGAGCCAGAGACGCGGACTGGGGCCGGAACGCTCGCGTTTCCTACATCCTGGAGGACTCCTCCGTGAACGGAGTGCCGGCCTCCTCGTTCGTGTCCGTGAACGCCCAAAGCGGCGTCGTCAGCGCCGTGCGCTCCTTCGACTACGAGCGGATGAAGCGGCTGGACTTTGCGGTGCGAGCGCAGGACGGAGGCTCCCCTCCTCTCTGCGGCAACGTGAGCGTGGGCATCCTGATCCGGGACCAGAACGACAACGCCCCTCAGGTCCTGTACCCGGTCCCGCCGCACGCCGAAACGGTGCCTCGTTCGGCAGACGCGGGCTATCTGGTGACTAAAGTGGTGGCCGTGGACGTGGACTCCGGACAGAACGCCTGGCTCTCCTATAAAGTGCAGCACAAATTTGCCACAGACAGGGGGGCGCTGTTTGAAGTGGGCCTCCACAATGGAGAAATGCGAACTGTCCGCCGAGTGACCGATAAAGACGCCGTCAAACAAAGACTGACCGTCGTCGTGGAGGACAACGGGCGGCCCTCTCGTTCGGCCACGGTGGCGGTGAACGTGGCGCTGGCGGACGGCTTCCCCGAAGTGCCGAGGTCGGAGTTCGCCGACGACTTTAGCGAGGACGACGACGACCGGCTGACTTTTTACTTAGTCTCGGCTCTGGCTGCGGTCTCCTTCCTCTTCGTCGCCTGCTCGCTGCTTATCGTATCGCTCAAGGTGTACAGGTGGAGACGGTCTCGCGTCCCGTACCGCTCCGACCTCCCCGTCATTCCGTACTATCCGCCGCGCTACTGCGACACGTTGGGGACGGCGGGGACGCTCCCGCACGTCTACAGTTACGAGGCGTGCGCCGCCGCCGGCTCCGTAAAAAGCGACTGTAAACTGGACAGAGCTGCCGGTCGCAACGTGCTGCTCGTGGACCCAAGTTCTACAGGCACCGTGCGCAAGTTGCGCAGGGAAGAGAACATCCTGGACGAACTTGACTCTCCTCTAGAGGTTAGTCACTTGTGTGGTATTTGAGTTCAGTCGTCAATGTTTGTACTTGTCACAACTACAAATTAACAATTGTAGATGACCCCAATATGCAAACTAGAACTAGCAGACATTCTAACAGCTTCTTCCCTCTTGCCATCAACTTCTTAAACAGCTAACCTCCAATTCCATGACAACATGCTGGCAATTTTTTGACTTGAGTTTGTTGTCACCTTTCTGTGGGGCCAATTGTACACGACTCGTGCACTCACTGTCGTTGTCTCGCCACGCTGCACTATTTGCATATCTGTTGTTGACCGATACTGGCCACTCATGTGCCTGAGTAGCATCTGCACCATTTGCACAATCAACTGAGTAGTATCTGCAACATTTGCACAACCAACATTGTCCCAGATGATCGCACCACTCGTCACTTTAAACTCGCATCCACTCGCTTGAAGTCTCGGCGCCCTTTGCACAAGGCTCACTGCACCGCACTATTGCAATATGAGTCTTTTCAACTGCTCTAAGTGCGAGAGGACTCTGCATCTTTTTGCACAATTGTCAAAAAAAAAAAAAAAAATATATATATATATATATATATATATATATATATATACCGGCATTACCAGATAACTAGCAACCCTTTACTGCTCAGTGACTGTTTTTCTCAATGTCTTCTCTGCCAATGGAGTGTCTGTTGTCGTATTCGAGCGGCTCCAACTCCCGGAGACAAATCCCTTGCGTGTGTGTTTTTGGACATACTTGGCAATAACGATAAAGATGATTCTGATATATTCCGCCCGTCATCCCCCAACTTATGAGACTGTATCTACTTCTGCCGCTCTCTCGCGTTTCTAAAATCACACGGAAACCAATTGTCACAAGGCAGCATCGGCAGAGGAAACATCGAATTATATTTTAGTGGCTCTAATGTTTCAATTGATATGTCCTTTTGCGGTTGTCTATGTCCAAATATGGACCTTTGCTCCCAACTAACGCATGCACACATTACACCTTTCAGCAAAGTCATGGGACATGTATCGGGAAAAGAACATCCGGCACGAACCGGACTCGCCTCTTGGAGTTGGTCACATGAAATGATTTTCAGTCGTATGCCATTGCAGAGAGATTTTGCGTTTACGCATCTGTAGTGTCGAGATTGCATGACTGTGCCCACCTACTCAACCCAAAGTGACTTTTTAAACTCCGAGTTAAGTGCGACTCTCCATCCCTTTTTTCATTTGAATGTGAAGGCATTCATCAACTGCAACTGCTGCCGCTTGTCATCTCAGTGTTTCAGCACCACAGACAGAGACAAAGATGTCAAAGTCATTTCCATTTCATTTGCCATGCAAGCATGACAGGTCCATGTTTCACATGGAATATTTCACCATCAACATTTAGCCAAGGTGGAAGTGATGCTCTATGTTCGTGAAAGGTTCACGTTTAATTGGGCAGGAAGTGTTGACTGTCACGCACATACTGAAATCACGGCACCAAAGTTTGCTTCAACCATTCAAGGGCGCTCTTTTCAATACTTAAAAATAAAAAACCGAAACGATAAACGGTTGTTAGAGTGCAACACAAA
Organism: Phycodurus eques; assembly: GCF_024500275.1. NCBI lineage: Eukaryota > Metazoa > Chordata > Actinopteri > Syngnathiformes > Syngnathidae > Phycodurus > Phycodurus eques. The sequence continues at coordinate 28,696,657 of NC_084533.1, forward strand.
CGATTATTTGTTTTCATTGTTTGTTTTATTGTTTTAACTTTCTCACCAATTTGTATCGAGTTCAGCTCTGGTATTATATGTCATCATCATGCAATCTCATTGGCAATATTGTAATCCGTTGTATTGGCTGTTTGCATAGCGCGAGAGGTCACACGCTTCTTCTGCCTCACTGTGACCTCATTTGGGTTTGGGGTCACTTCTGATCACGCATTGACGGTATCAAAATGGAAGATTGGCTGGAGATGTTCCAAATCTCTGTCGGGGCACTCGTCCTGCAGTTTCCATTTTGAACTCGCAGGGACGCTGTTGTCCGTGACGTGGCCGATATAGCCGGGCTGCTTCCTGTCTTGATACGCGTCTAACACAGAAACAAAAGACAAACCACACGAGAGACCGTCTGGACTGCATCTTGTATCTCGCCGGGACTATTTTGTGTAATTTCCGCCCTCATTTGCTCGTTACTGGGATATATTGTCCTTTTGGTTGGATTTATGCTGCCCGGTCGTCGTTGTTGTTGTTTTTTTTTTCTGCTGAACGAGACGCCCCGGAGAACAATGAGACGGCAAGTAGCGTTTTTCACCTCGTTGCTGTTCATCCGCGCTGCATTCGGACAAATCAACTATTCCATCGATGAGGAAATGCACGTTGGCTCTTTAGTGGGAAATCTAGCCGAGGATTTGGCAATCGGCGTGGAAAGACTGAAGTCACGCAGCGCTCGTGTTTATTTTGGCGATAGCAAGCAATACGTGGAGCTGAATAAAGACAGGGGCGTTCTCCTCATAAAGGAGCGAATCGACCGAGAGGCGCTTTGCTCACAGTCGATGCCGTGCGCGCTGCACTTCCAGATTATTCTGGAGAGCCCCATCGAATTTTACAAGATAATCGTGCAGATTCTTGACCTCAACGACAACCCCCCGGCCTTTGAGAAGGATGAAATCCAATTCAAAATAAGCGAATCGGCAGTGATAGGTTCGAAATTTAATTTGCAGCAGGCGTTGGATCTCGATGTTGGAATAAACGGTCTCCAAACGTACCTCCTCGAACCGTCTGATAATTTTGCATTAAAATTTCACAGTCAAGCTGACGGCTCCAAGAGTGTCGAGATGGTTTTGAAACAGGCTCTCGACAGAGAGGAAAAGGAACATTTGCGTCTTGTATTGACGGCTGTCGATGGAGGAGAGCCGCAGATGTCGGGCACAGTGCAGGTCCTCGTCACCGTCTTGGATGTCAATGATAACGCACCCGTTTTCACAAAGCCTCTGTACGAAGCCACTGTTGCAGAAAACGCCCCTAAAGGCACCGTCGTGACTGTCGTGAGCGCGTCGGATGCTGATCAAGGATCAAACGGTAAAATAACATACTCGATCGGGAACACAATGGATGAGGTGAGGCATTTGTTTCAAATAAATGAAGACACGGGGGAGGTCACGCTGATTGGAAACGTAGACTACGAAAAAGCTCGCAACTATCAAATTAACTTGCATGCAAGCGACGACGGGGGATTAACAGACAGCTGCAAGGTCATAGTGGACATTGTGGACGTGAATGATAACAGCCCGCTGATCAAGGTCATGTCGAAGTCAAATGTCATAGCCGAAGATGTCAAAAGTCAAACCGTCGTCACAATAATTAACGTTCAAGACCAAGACGACGGTGAGAATGGCAAAGTGCAATGCACAATTAATCATAATATTCCCTTCCTACTCAAGTCGACTGATAGTAATTTCTTTAGTTTAGTGACAGACGGGGACTTGGACCGAGAGCGGTCGGCCGAGTACAACATCAGCGTGACGTGCTGTGACGAGGGCGTGGCCTCCCTCTCCAGCAGCGTCACTCTCACCTTGCGCATCTCGGACGTCAACGACAACGCGCCCGTCTTCGAGAGGAGCTCGTACGAGGCCTCCGTTGTGGAAAACAACACGCCGGGTCTCTCCGTCGTCACGCTGAGAGCCAGAGACGCGGACTGGGGCCGGAACGCTGGCGTTTCCTACATCCTGGAGGACTCCTCCGTGAACGGAGTGCCGGCCTCCTCGTTCGTGTCCGTGAACGCCCAAAGCGGCGTCGTCAGCGCCGTGCGCTCCTTCGACTACGAGCGGATGAAGCGGCTGGACTTTGCGGTGCGAGCGCAGGACGGAGGCTCCCCTCCTCTCTGCGGCAACGTGAGCGTGGGCATCCTGATCCGGGACCAGAACGACAACGCCCCTCAGGTCCTGTACCCGGTCCCGCCGCACGCCGAAACGGTGCCTCGTTCGGCAGACGCGGGCTATCTGGTGACTAAAGTGGTGGCCGTGGACGTGGACTCCGGACAGAACGCCTGGCTCTCCTATAAAGTGCAGCACAAATTTGCCACAGACAGGGGGGCGCTGTTTGAAGTGGGCCTCCACAATGGAGAAATGCGAACTGTCCGCCGAGTGACCGATAAAGACGCCGTCAAACAAAGACTGACCGTCGTCGTGGAGGACAACGGGCGGCCCTCTCGTTCGGCCACGGTGGCGGTGAACGTGGCGCTGGCGGACGGCTTCCCCGAAGTGCCGAGGTCGGAGTTCGCCGACGACTTGAGCGAGGACGACGACGACCGGCTGACTTTTTACTTGGTCTCGGCTCTGGCTGCGGTCTCCTTCCTCTTCGTCGCCTCTTTGCTGCTTATCGTATCGCTCAAGGTGTACAGGTGGAGACGGTCTCGCGTCTTGTACCGCTCCGACCTCCCCGTCATTCCGTACTATCCGCCGCGCTACTGCGACACGTTGGGGACGGCGGGGACGCTCCCGCACGTCTACAGTTACGAGGCGTGCGCCGGCTCCGTAAAAAGCGACTGTAAACTGGACAGAGCTGCCGGTCGCAACGTGCTGCTCGTGGACCCAAGTTCTACAGGGACCGTGCACAAGTTGCGCAGGGAAGAGAACATCCTGGATGAGCCTGATTCTCCTCTAGAGGTTAGAATATTTTAAATGACATTTCTTTGTTCCCGAGAGTCCAAACTGTAGACTGCATATTTTTCAGTACTCTGGACAGCGACATGAGATTTGTACTCTCTTTCTTTCTTCACCTTTGACCGCAAAGTGCTTTTCTATTCTTTCACATGCATTGCAAACTCAACGTTCTTTTGCTAGTGTTTTTATTTGATACATTCCGTTTTTTTTTTCAGTAAAATGTTTGTTTCAAACATACACTTTATCCAGGAATAATATGCTCAGTTACGTATTTGTTTTAACTTTAGAGATGGGAGCTGACTGAATCCACGCCGGTAAATGTATTTGTCCTTCCCAAGTGTAGTTCCACCTGATGGACTCGAAGGGCCGCTGTCGCTCTTCGTCCAAGTGTTTGAAATTGTGCATTTAGTCAAGCACCTCTCCTGCGCTCCCTCAGTCGAGCGAGGGCGGAGAAACGTAACGCACGTTCCGTGCTGGATGGAATCATTCCACCCTTGGAATTTTACCCTGGAAATTGTCTATCGCATATTTGAGTGCATTATCCTTTGCTTTGTTGATTGATTGCTCGCGTTGCAAACGGGAAAAGAGGATTGCAGTTTGAGGGTTCGGCGCAGGCGTCCGGTTGAACAATGAGGCGGCAGGCGCTCGCGCTGCTGTTTGTCTGCGCGCTGTGCCTCCTCGCTCCGGTGCTCGGACACGTCAGCTACTCTATTCCCGAGGAGATGGCCAAAGGATCCTTCGTCGGTAACATTGCTCGGGACTTGGGACTGGACGTTAAGCGCTTGCAATCCGGTAAAGCTCGCATCCACACGGGGGGCAGCGCTGATTACGTGCAGCTCGACAAGGAAAAGGGAGCGCTGCTTATAAAGGAGAGGGTCGACCGCGAAGCTGTTTGTGGCCAGACGACGCCGTGCGCGCTGCATTTTCAGCTTGCATTAGAACAGCCGATAGAAATATTACCGGTGACCGTTGAGATCACAGATATTAACGACAACGACCCCGTCTTTGAAAAGGGAGGAAGGCTGTTGGAAATTAGCGAGTCGGCTGTTGTGGGCTCTAAATTCATGTTGGAGAAAGCGATAGACCCCGATATTGGTTTGAATGGGCTTCAGAGCTACACACTTAAGCCGGATGATCATTTTATGCTGAAACTCCACAAGCAGTCCGACGGCGGTAGGAAAGTGGAAATGATTTTACAGAAGCCCTTGGACAGAGAGAGAGAGGAATTTGTAACATTGCTCTTAACGGCGCAAGACGGAGGCGAGCCGCAGAGGTCAGGGACAATGCAGATTCAAATTAAAGTCTTAGACGCTAATGATAATGCTCCTGTTTTTACACAAAATGTTTACAAAGCCAGCATCAAGGAAAATTCCCCCTCGGGAACAACGATTACCAAAGTGAGTGCGTCTGATGCAGACAAAGGCTCAAATGGAGACGTGAGCTATGTGATCGGAAACAGCATGAGCAGCATTTCCAAATTATTTCACATTACCCGAGAAGGTCATTTTCTTTTGAAAGGCCCTATCGATTATGAAACGGCACAAAAGTATGAGATTGATGTTGAGGCAGTTGACCGAGGCGGTTTGTCTGATTCCAGCAAGGTGATTATTGACGTGGGTGATGTCAATGACAATAGTCCTGTCATCAAAATCATTTCGTCATCCACTTCAGTGGAGGAGGATTTGCCTGCCAACACGGTGATAGCGGTGATGAGTGTAAATGATCCAGACTCTGAAGAAAATGGGAGAGTAACTTGTGCAATTGATGATCATTTACCTTTTAAAGTAACATCTACAAGTAGTTTTTACAGTATTGTAGCAGACGGGGACTTGGACCGAGAGCGGTCGGCCGAGTACAACATCAGCGTGACGTGCTGTGACGAGGGCGTGGCCTCCCTCTCCAGCAGCGTCACTCTCACCTTGCGCATCTCGGACGTCAACGACAACGCGCCCGTCTTCGAGAGGAGCTCGTACGAGGCCTCCGTTGTGGAAAACAACACGCCGGGTCTCTCCGTCGTCACGCTGAGAGCCAGAGACGCGGACTGGGGCCGGAACGCTCGCGTTTCCTACATCCTGGAGGACTCCTCCGTGAACGGAGTGCCGGCCTCCTCGTTCGTGTCCGTGAACGCCCAAAGCGGCGTCGTCAGCGCCGTGCGCTCCTTCGACTACGAGCGGATGAAGCGGCTGGACTTTGCGGTGCGAGCGCAGGACGGAGGCTCCCCTCCTCTCTGCGGCAACGTGAGCGTGGGCATCCTGATCCGGGACCAGAACGACAACGCCCCTCAGGTCCTGTACCCGGTCCCGCCGCACGCCGAAACGGTGCCTCGTTCGGCAGACGCGGGCTATCTGGTGACTAAAGTGGTGGCCGTGGACGTGGACTCCGGACAGAACGCCTGGCTCTCCTATAAAGTGCAGCACAAATTTGCCACAGACAGGGGGGCGCTGTTTGAAGTGGGCCTCCACAATGGAGAAATGCGAACTGTCCGCCGAGTGACCGATAAAGACGCCGTCAAACAAAGACTGACCGTCGTCGTGGAGGACAACGGGCGGCCCTCTCGTTCGGCCACGGTGGCGGTGAACGTGGCGCTGGCGGACGGCTTCCCCGAAGTGCCGAGGTCGGAGTTCGCCGACGACTTTAGCGAGGACGACGACGACCGGCTGACTTTTTACTTAGTCTCGGCTCTGGCTGCGGTCTCCTTCCTCTTCGTCGCCTCTTTGCTGCTTATCGTATCGCTCAAGGTGTACAGGTGGAGACGGTCTCGCGTCCCGTACCGCTCCGACCTCCCCGTCATTCCGTACTATCCGCCGCGCTACTGCGACACGTTGGGGACGGCGGGGACGCTCCCGCACGTCTACAGTTACGAGGCGTGCGCCTCCGCCGGCTCCGTAAAAAGCGACTGTAAACTGGACAGAGCTGCCGGTCGCAACGTGCTGCTCGTGGACCCAAGTTCTACAGGGACCGTGCACAAGTTGCGCAGGGACGAGAACATCCTGGACGAGCCTGACTCTCCACTAGAGGTTTGACTTTATTATTGTCAAGTCGTTACGTCCGTCTACATGCACAGTGACATTTTTTTTTTTTTTTTTGAATGATTTTTGCCTATAAACTCTCATCGCATCTCTATTAGTTTGAGACAGGCCACTGAACAATATAAAATGTACCTGCCTTCAAAAAGTCTTTTTGCTTTTCCAGGGTTTTGTGGTGTTGTCCATCTGTACACTGCAGTGGCGCTATTAGTTTTTACTATTTACATGGTATATTTATATTTTTCCCCAATATGTGAGCGGACAGATCAGTACATCTTCTGTCACTCGTCACATCATCCATGCACAAGCGATCTCTTTTAATTCGCAGCTACAGTGTACATGTCCGTGTCGTAGCACGAGCCCCAACGTGTTTAGCGCGTGCTACCGTTGGCTCTGAACAATGAGATGTTCATTGTTTCATTTCACCAGCTGCCCAAATCATATGATGACAGACTATTGGAGGACTCAAGTCACATGACTTGGACTCGAGTCCTGAATTTGATGACGTTAAACCTGACGATACAGGTTTTTTGTTACAAGACTTGCACTTGGAAATGACTCGTCACTTCAATTGGACTGAAACCCGCTTACTTCCAAGACTTTCTACTTTGACTAAAGCGCTGAGAAACTTACGCTTTGTAGCTTTCTCTTTCTATACTTATCACTTATTGTCTTTGGACAGGATAATGAGAAGTGATAATACAACGATGTAAGTTTTAATGATGATTTCTTCGGTTGTATGGTCGCACATTATGATTGTTTATCGGTTGTTAGTTTTGGACGGCTATCGCCCTGTTGGGTGTGCTCTGGTAGAAGAATTGATCAATAGGTCATCCTTTCACATACTACCTAAAGTAATGATTTCATCGGGGGGGAACGGCACATTATAAATCAATAAATGTGATAACTAAATCAGTTAAACATCCCCAAAACCGCTGTTGACAAACACAGAAACGACGACGACAATTAACGTAACAATAAGGATGTTAATTTTTGCAACAAAAAAACCCCCCAAAATCCACATTGCACCGTGGGACTCGCGCGGCTTGACGTCACATCTGCTCGTTTTCGTTAGCATTAGCAGCTAGCTTTGTGAGCGATGACGCAAACCGTTGCACGGCGGGCCGGCCGCGGGCTTCCTGTTGGTTGCCGTCCTTTTTTTAGTCAGTGGAATGTTCGCGGCCATCACTCTCGTACTGTGTTTCTTTTTTTAATTCACTTTATTGACCAATGGATCAGCACACAGCGAGTATCTATTTGACTGGAAACGATATTCTTCTTCGTGTCCTTTTCTTCTTCGCCTCTTTTTGATGTAATATCTTTACCTAATGCCCCCTAGTGTTCCGACTGAGATACCACAGTTGGATATAATTGTACCTTGATGACAAACTTGTTCCTCTTTTTTTAAATGAATGCCTTACTTTTTTTTTTTAATAAAAGAAATGCCAATTTTAACCTGAAATCTATGTATATTTGTTTGAAATTGAAAATGCAGTTTCCTGCTATATGCACAATGTGAATTCAAGACAAATATTGATTATTTAAATGAGGAAAACAATTGATGTTCATTATTAAGATTTGTGTATTCATAAATGCTCTTTACCCAAGCTAAAATATATTTGATCCTCATGTTTTATTATTCCGAATACTTCATTACCAATTGCAGCACTGCTGTATGCGATTTTTTAAATATTTGTGACAGGTCTTATTAATGTCACTTCAGAGATAAAGTGAGGGGAAAAAAAGTGATCGCATTTTGACAGAATAACTGAAAAGGTATTATTGATCGGCTTCGAAGGGGCACTCAATGAATGATTCGCCCCTTCGCCTCGAATCAAGTTTTCTTCCTCGATCGTTTTCCGATGTCACGGCCTCCGGTACCAGCTGTAGCAAAGCAACCCTCCGGCATTATGGATCCTCCACAATGCTCGAGCGTGGGCAGGGTTTTCTTTTGCTGCAATGATTCATCGCGCCATCTGTAAGCATACCGTTTGCGCGCATTGCCGAAAAGCTCCATTTTCGTTTCATCGCTCCATCGAATATTATCATTTGCTCTTTTGTATCAAACACGAGTTCTCTGCAGCAAATGTTTTACACTTGATATATTATACCAAGGATATATTACATCCCTCAGGAGATATTCCACATTTCGGACTTCAACTTCATGGGTGCCAATAATGGTGAGCACGACTGAATATGTCCAAATATATATTCATTGTGTTGTTAAAATGACTCGAAAGGGCTCGAAACTCAAAGTGTGGGACTTGCGACTTGACTCGGGACTTGAGACGGGCTTGCCACTCGCAAAGCAATGACTCGGTCCCGCCTCGGTTTTGCGCTTTTGGCCACATCTGATCCGGCTGTCGTCTTCTTGAATGTTAGCCTTGATTTTCATCTTATCGAAAATCTGTATTAAGGTTCGCAAAGGGGTCGCTCGATTGAGGTTTTATTGTCGAGGGAGGGCTTCTGCCATTCTCCACTTTGGATGTCTTCTGTGGCCTTCCAGGCTGGTTTATCTTGCTGGGCTCACAAGCGCTTTCTTTCTTGAGTCCCAAACTCTGGATCGCAGCACACCTTAGGTTTTTTTTTCTCTCTCTCATCGATTAATGTTGCCGGTTTTCACCCGATGAAGGCCTCCGTCACTTCCATTGAAATCTCCTTGAACTCCATATCGGTTGCTCCCGCAGATACGTATTTATTTTGAAGTAGCAAGGGGATGGACCACAACTGGCCAGTTCACCTCTTGCGAGTCAAGTGTCCGAATGCTCTCGAGCCCGAGAAAATTGAGATACTCCACTAATTTCAAGAGCATATTATGTGAAACTTCTTAACGCAAAACTATACAAGCGTACACATCAGTCACATTTTTCTGGAACTTGTGTGATGGCGCATTCATCCAAAAACCGTTCCAAGTCTCGTCAGTGTCCAAACACCAGCAGACCGCAAGTCTGCAAGTCTTCTCATTCAGCACCATGGAGAGCGACACGCCTCGTCCTTTTTCATCTGCTGTTTCTCCCACTGGCTTTCCTCACGTCTCCATTACTTATGACTATTTTGCTTACGAAATATTAGCCGTTGTATACCAATATCCATTTTGTGAGATCATGGTATTATGTGCAAGATCTGAAGAACAAATCAAAACAAACATCCTGACCCTCTTCCAGAGGTTATAGTGTCATAATATGAAATCTCTTCTTCGAAGTAGCACAATTCTGTTCCGCTGTGCATTTCCTAGTTGTTCAGGAACTGCAATCCCCATTTTGGTCAGTAAGTGCCGCTATAGGTCAACGTGAGAATAATGTGGGGTGGGAAAAAAATGGAAAAAAAAAAGAAAGTCAGATTGCGTCGGCTTGTTCCCAGCCAGTCTCAGTGTGTGTCGTGCAAAGACGCATCGACGGAAAACTCATTCAGTCGCGGAAGGATCAAAAAACCAAACACGATGCGGGGGCTTTTGATTTTCTTTCGGAAGCTGCTCTTTTCCTGCCTGTGTGTCGCACATGTGACCGTGGCTCCTGTCCGTTACTCCATACCCGAGGAGATGGCTGTAGGATCCATTGTTGGGCATATCGGGCAGGATCTCGGTTTGGACACAAAGAGGCTGAAATCCGGGCGGGCCCGAATCTTTACGGAGGACAGCAGTGAGTACGTTGCTCTCGACGCGGATAAAGGAACGCTTGACATTAAGCAGAGAATAGACAGAGAGGAGAGGTGCGGCCAAGCGGCTCCTTGCTCTCTGCATTTCCAAATCATCCTCAATGACCCCATGGAGCTCCATCACGTCGATGTGGAAATTCTCGACATCAATGACAACGCGCCCGTGTTTGCAAAGAGCGAAATGCATTTTGAAATGAGCGAATCGGCGGTGAAGGGCGCTCGCATTTCACTCGACGGCGCCAAAGATCCAGACGTCGGCTCGAATTCTCTGCGTACGTACAAGCTGAGCCCCGCAGATCATTTCCAATTAAATATACATTCTCGGCCCGATGGCACCAAATACGCTGAAATGATACTCGATGCTGCATTAGACAGAGAAACGCAGGAGGCGCACCAACTGACGCTCACTGCATATGATGGCGGCGACCCTCCCAAATCAAGCTCTGTGAAAATAAACGTCATCGTGTTGGATGCGAATGACAACGCACCCGTCTTCGGCCAGTCTCGCTACACAGCGTCTGTCCCTGAAAACGCCCCGAGGGGGACCCGTGTCGCGCGGGTTAGTGCCGCCGATGCCGATAAGGCAGCAAACGGGGAGGTCGCGTATTCACTGTCGCAGAACAGCGACCCGGCCTCGTCCGTGTTGGCCATCCACGCGAGCACGGGGGAAATCCACGTGATCGGGGAGCTCAATTACGAGAAAGTCAAACAGTACGAGATTGACGTGGAGGCCACGGATAAAGGAGGGCTGAGGGACACGTGCAAGGTGCTGATCGAAGTGGTCGATTTGAATGACAACGCGCCTGTCATAAGCATCCTGTCGCTCTCCAGTCCCATTCCAGAAGATTCGCCCCGCCAAACGACAATTGCCATGCTCAATATTAAAGATTTGGACTCCGGTCAGAACGGCCAAGTCACGTGTTCCATTAGCCCCGATTTGCCCTTCAAAATCACATCGTCGGCGCTCAATTTCTACAGTTTGGTGTCTGACGACGATTTAGACCGAGAGACCGTGCCGGAATATAACATCACAGTAACGGCGATAGATGAGGGCAGCCCGCCGCGCTCTGCTCGCAAAAGCATCCATTTGAAAGTCTCGGATGTAAACGATCACGCCCCAATCTTTCAACGCGCGTCTTATTCAGCTTCCGTCACTGAGAATAACAATCCTGGCGCGCCGCTTCTTGCCGTCAAAGCCAGCGACGAGGACGAGGGGCGCAACGCGCGCGTTTCCTATTTCCTGGAAGATGGCAACCTTCACGGGATGTCAGCTTCCGACTTCTTTGCCGTGAACGCCCAAAGCGGCGTCGTCAGCGCCGTGCGCTCCTTCGACTACGAGCGGATGAAGCGGCTGGACTTTGCGGTGCGAGCGCAGGACGGAGGCTCCCCTCCTCTCTGCGGCAACGTGAGCGTGGGCATCCTGATCCGGGACCAGAACGACAACGCCCCTCAGGTCCTGTACCCGGTCCCGCCGCACGCCGAAACGGTGCCTCGTTCGGCAGACGCGGGCTATCTGGTGACTAAAGTGGTGGCCGTGGACGTGGACTCCGGACAGAACGCCTGGCTCTCCTATAAAGTGCAGCACAAATTTGCCACAGACAGGGGGGCGCTGTTTGAAGTGGGCCTCCACAATGGAGAAATGCGAACTGTCCGCCGAGTGACCGATAAAGACGCCGTCAAACAAAGACTGACCGTCGTCGTGGAGGACAACGGGCGGCCCTCTCGTTCGGCCACGGTGGCGGTGAACGTGGCGCTGGCGGACGGCTTCCCCGAAGTGCCGAGGTCGGAGTTCGCCGACGACTTTAGCGAGGACGACGACGACCGGCTGACTTTTTACTTGGTCTCGGCTCTGGCTGCGGTCTCCTTCCTCTTCGTCGCCTGCTCGCTGCTTATCGTATCGCTCAAAGTGTACAGGTGGAGGCGGTCGCGCCTGTTCTTCAAATCAAACGCCACACTTCCGGTTATTCCGTATTACCCGCCCCTTTACGCTGACGTGGACTGCTCCGCTACGCTGAAGCAGGCGCTCGGCTACGACGTGTGCGGAACTGCCGATTCCAGGAAGAGCGACCTGATGTCTTCCCGCCAAATCAGTCCAAGCACGCTACGTGGCGGCCATATTGGGACAGTCCTCGGGCCTCAAACGGATCCCGAAACTTTGGTGGCAGAGGTGAGATCCAAACCAAATACAAGATCTGGGGACATACTCCTTGCTGAAAGCATTTCTGCTGTACGTCACATGCAAGCATTTAGTGTAAACATTTGTTAAAATGAGTTTTTGGAGTTTACTGTTGGGATGTGCCAGTCGGCTGTCTCCCGTCGTTTCACAATAATGTCGGCCATCGTGCCGTTTTGTTCACCTTTTGGCATTCGGAACACGACCCCGACGTCATCGCTTTCTCCGGGGCAACACAAAGCTGTATGACGAATGCATACGTATCTAAAAAACAGTTTGCGTGGAGATGCAAGATGTTGCAAAGCCAATGAAAGCGCAAATGAGGGCCAAGGCTCATTCAAGTGTCAAATGCGCTCCTAAAGTGACCTGTCGTCGACCTATTTCCTGATTTGTCTCCTTAGTGCACGGCAACAGCTGTTACGTATTTGAGGTTTTTTTTCCTCCTCGTCGTCCACCTTTATTTGAATTCTTGCAATCACTTGAGACACATTCTGTCATAAGTTGCTCTGTGAAGGTTTTTTTATTCATCAGATAAGGTCGTTCAGATGGGAACTCACTTCGACTGTCCGCCCTTGCCACCGACGGCTCGTGCACGGCAACACACAAACACGCAACGCGCTCGTTTCCCGGTGACCTATTTTCCTGGCGCGCGTGCACGTCGCCGCCGCACGCGGACACAAAAGAAGAGCCGCGGACAAGCTTCACGGCGACCGAGAAGGCGAAAGCGATGAGAGGAGCACATGCGAGAAAGGCGTGTGGGCCGCCGCGCCACTGGTTTGCGATGCACGGCAGCCATTTTGCTCCGCGCCCGGCTTTGTGTGCCGAAATGGGAAAATGGCACCGCTTTCGTATATTAAGCGACGTGCGCTGTGTGACATGTTTCAAGTGGAGGAACGAAAGGACGGAGATGATGTAACGATATCCGAGCGGATGGAGTAAGTAGGGCGGAGGCTGAACGTGGTTGGCAGTGGGCAGGAGCGGGCTAAGGGGTCGTTGCTCGGCAGCTCGTCGCTGCTGTCGTGATGCTGCCCACGCGGTCACGCATGCGCTTTGTGTGCTTGTGGGCGGCGTGATGATGCCCCGACATGTCGGTGCGATGCACTGTTGAGGAAAAAAAAAAAATGTTGTTGTGATACATATTGTGGGAAGAAACGCTCACTTTGATGCAGTGGCTGCATTTTGAATGTTTTCCTCTCCCGCCGCACGGCGACTATATTGATGTCCTCCTGCCATCCCTTCCCCCTCTGACCCATATGTCCGTTTCTGTTTGGAATGGTTTTGTTTTGCTGTTTGACAAATGACGGAATAAAGTTGAAGTTAAAAAAAAAAAACACAGACTTGCGCATCCTAAAGTAATCTAATACAGGAGCTGGTTTGCAACAGCTCTGCCTTTGCAAAGATGAGAATTCTCCTCCTTGTGTGTGTGGCAGCCATGAGGTTGCAGGTTTTATAATAGTTAAATTAACACGCGTGAAGCCGCGCGGCTCCCAGCATGCACTGCGCAGTGACATTTTTGTCACCGTTGCTGTCACAAAGATGCTCATCCTTAATGATCAACGTAACATTGATCGTGCGTGTTTGTGTTACCCGTAGTTTGTTGAGTGTGTCTTACTTAATTGACGTGGCGCTATGTTTTTATGAAAGGCCGACTGCGGATTGTGTGCAAAAGAGTGACACGCCGGTCGGTTCTTCGGTATGCTAAGCTAAGCGTCACCTGGTGACGTAGCAGCTGCCTGAAATGCAAGCGAGTACTTCCTGTGATTGCTCAATTTGGCCTTCTTCTTCTTCTTCTGCAAGGCAAATGAGTTTCATCGTGTAATTGGTCCGCACCACGAGGTGTGCAAACATCGATTGGTCTCTGCGGTAAGTTAGTGGACTTCCAGTTTGCAGCCGCTTACTAGCGACAGCGTTGCTCGTCGGCTATTGTGAAAGCTCTATGAAGAAGCGTAACGGTGAAGACGTTCATTTTTGGACATGTAGTTGTCAGATGTTCATCAGAGACTGATAAGTGTCTGTTTGTTTCCTGCATTTTATTCTTATTTGTGAGAACTGGACAATGGATCCTTTTCCATCTTTGAGACTGATTTGATTCCAGTCCGCTTCTTGAGCGCACCTGAATCTCGTTGTACGTCTCGTGCGCTGACAAACAATCTTGAATCCTCAATTTCTGAATCAGAGAACATGGAAGTCGTTCCAATATGATATGAATGTGTTTTCAAAAGCTATTTTGGAAACGTGTATGGTCTTTATTGTTCTTATCGCCTATTCAAGTGGGTCACGACTTGGCGACAAGAGGAAACCGCGGTTCCCGGTGAGTTGAAGTCATTTTTTGGAAAAGACCGTCGGTCGATTGCTCGTGGGTCATCGACATTATCAATATTCATCTTTTTTTTTGTTTTTGTTTTTTTTTTTTTTCTTCAAACGTGTACCTTCTATTCTCAACTTTGTTGGCACTTTATCTTTGCAAGAGCATAACATTGATTGTATTGCCTGCATGCTGCGTCCTTTACTTGTTGTTTTGCCGCTTTATGGTTCTCGATGCCCCATAAAATCGGCACGGACGACAAACTTGCCGTTAGCGTTTGTGCGGAAGCAACTCGAGCGCATGAGCGAGTTTGTTTACTGTCTGTGTGACACCATCGTGCGCGGACATTGTGCATGTTTTGTGCCTGCTTTGGTTTGTTCCATATTTTGAGGTCTCGCAGAAAAAGTCCTCTTGTGAGACAACTTTGCTCAGTTTTGATTTGCTTGATGTGAGAAAGAACTGAATTTCACAGTAGGTTTACCGTTTATGTGCCGGCACGGTGAGCGCATTTTCAAACGTGCGCTTGCGTCGTCGTCCTCCGCTGGCCGAACCTGCGCGCGGGATTACGTGGAAGATGAAGTCAGGTCAGGTCGTGGGACGGTGGCCAAGAATTCTACAAGTCGCTACACCACACAATTGTATTGTTTGATTCTACTTAGCTGTCGCAGTTCTGCGTCATGACATGGCGTGTTGTGTTATTGAAAATCAAGAGGAATACAGAGGATTTGTTGTGATTGGGTGACTGCGTTTGATGCTCTTTGCTGATGCAAATGATGGCCACTGTGCCATTCTTGTTTTCCTTAACCCTTTTCCTCCTGATCTGCTTGTGTGCGATGTGCCCCTCCCCCGCTCCAGCTGCACCACTCTGCAGCAAAAAAAAGAAAACCGAGAAAGGGCGTGAAAGATTGCTCAGTGAGACGACACGTCTACACAATGAAGCCTGTCATTTCATACTTCACGTCCGTCACCTTGTTCTTTTATTTTTTTCCCCCCCATTTCCTGTATGAATATTCCATTTCCTTCCTTTACCTTGAAGGACACACTGCAATTGTACTTCTGTCTGTCTGTCTGTCTGTCCGTCCGTCTATCTATCTATCTATGTATCTATCGATCCCTTTCCTTCCATCTTCTTTCACAATACTGTTTCGCTCTTTCTTCTCTGCCACGGTCGCCTGATGCAGGAGGTGGAGGGTGTTACCATGGCAACACGCTGACTCACTGGCAGGGCTGGAGCATTTTGAGTGATGGGGGGTGAGCGGCGGTGTGTGTGCGGCCTGCTTATGGAAAGAGGACAGCAGACGCCCCCGTTTTGGGCAGGGAGCTGCAGCATCCTCACAGCAGGAGGGGGAGGATGAGGATGAGGATGATGATGGGTGGTGGTGGTGGGGAGGGGTAATCATGGCTCTTTTTTTTTTGTCAAACTCAATGGTGGCGTTGGAGACTGGGGATGTTTATTTGTATGGTTTTGTTTACATTTTATGCCGCCCTGCATGTGCTCCAAATAAATCTATTATGTTCCGGAGCCACGCTATTTTTCCGAGCTTCCTAAACTGCAGGAAATCAGTTCCTCGTCTTTGGCCTTGGGCGGGCGCTGACGCGTGAGCGGAGGCTCGTGAATCAAGCGTTTCCCAGCGGCCATCGCCTCGAGGCCCCCTGCTGTTGGCTTTGCGGTACTGACTTCGTGCGCCACCCATGCAGCAGGATTAACATTTCGACACAGTTTGATGACAGTTTCCTTATAATTTTGTGTTGGCAGTGTATGAGTTATACCACACTTATGCTGAAGATCATTTTTTGTACCCAAGCATTTTGCCTTCAGTATTCTTTCCTCCCGAAAAATCCCATAACAGGTTGTTGTTGCATTGTGGATGTGCGAATGTGCTCACTATTATTTTGTTTGTTTTCATCACTTAAAGGTTACCCGTACATAATTGCATTGAATTTATCGGAATGTTTTTCAAGCCTCATATGAGGATGTGCGCTTTTAAATGCTCAATCAGGAAAATGAGGCTCAGATACAAATGGAAACACATTGCCGTCTATTCGAGCACATATGAAATGAACTCATTCAACGTACAAGAGAAGATTTGTAACCAAAACTGCACTTATGCTAAACACGCACGCACGGTAAGTGTACACAACATGTTGCTTGCCAAGCTTGCATTCTGACCAATATCTCTCTGGTCTTTTTTCCTTTTTCTTTCTTTCTTTCATGTCTCCTCTTGTCGACGACCGCCCGTCGCTCCTGATCGACCGCCTGTCTCCAAAATAAGGTAAGAAAGTCTTTGTCTATTTTTTAACACACACCCGATTACGCACACAGAAACAAAGCGTGGACAAGTGAACATTGATACTGTCGATAATTGCACACACAGCAGAGCTCGGAATTTCCACTGTGGCTGACACATCTGCTCACAAATGACAAATGAGGCTAAAAATTGAGGCTAAAAATCGTCCTCCCCCCCCCCCAACTTTTGCCCAAACTGTGATGAACGCATCTGAAACAATAAAAACGCAGCATCCATTTTCAAACCCATACTGTTTGTATGAATCAGCAAGATCATCAGCCTTCATTTGTTGACTTCCCGGCGGCGGGAGTCGGTCAAATGTGACTTTTAGGATTTGGGATCTAACTCATGAGCAAAGTCCACAGGTAGATGCCATAACTGCGCAGCACTTCACTGCGTCCTCTCGTGCTTTCAAACATCGCTGAGCGTCAAATGAAACTTGGCTTGAAAGACAGCACGCAAAATAGCGCAAAGTGAAACTCAAGCGAGCAAATCATTTTTACATCACTTTCGTAACCATGCAGTAGCATTTGCCAAATGCATTTGAATCCAACCCATTTCGCCACACGACCTTTGCTGACTTTTTATCATCTTCATCACCGAGCGTCAATGCTCAATGACGAAAACATATCTTAGCTGTGATCGGACAAAATCATCATCAAAATCATCATGCAACAGTCAAAGCAAATGCAATAATAATTGATGGCACATTTATGTATCGTAAACTCCGTATGTCATTGTATTTTTCCTCCTATTTTCTGCTTTGTTTGAAATCGTACGTGTGTGCTGTGTGTTTTTGAGTTGAGTCAAATGCAGGAGAAGCAATCATCCTTTCCATTTTAACAGCATATTCTTGCAATTGCAAGTAGGGAGTGGGTTCCAACCTCCAGCCAAGCTTTTTTCTTGTCTGGAGCTCCTTCGCGTGTGTCGTGCGGCGACCTCCGGCCTCCGACACGATCACAAAGCAAAACGATCTCGTGTATTTATATACAACCGACAGTCAACATGAGCGGGTGTGTCTCAAATGCACAAACTTGACCAGATACACTTGCACAATGAAATTCCAAAACAAGAGTGCGACTGCCTTCCCGATCCTGTTCCTGCTCAGTTGTGCTTCACTCTGTCTGCCAGATAGCCTTTCTTCAATAATGTGTTTCATGTGGTTGTAGTTTGCAGTCTGCAAAGACACCCCATAATACTCAGGGCTGTTTACCTGAGTTGCCTTCTGTGAGGATGAAAATAGCACCTTTATGAACTATAACCAAAGTAATGTGCACTGATTTCCGCCGATTTAAATGACTGGTGTTGCAATTCTGACATGAGATTGTGGGTATCCCTAATGTTACGGCCTGTGAGTGTACACGTGCCTTCGAGTCTTGTTCGGTCGACTTTCGAGCTGATGTGTGATCTATGAGTGTTTCTCTTAATATCGCCGAACAAGCCAAAGCACGACATTTGTTGGTCAAAGGTCAGCAAAGGAGCGTTGCCGCCTGGCTTGCAGATGCAGCGGTCGGCCGCCTGGGTGGCGCTGTCCACTGGTGTGGTGCTGAAAGGCGGCCCCCGTCTCCGTGTGTCGCCCACAGCACACGATGATGATGATGTGCCTCAGCTATTTCGACATTCTTTCGTACTTAATGGAACAGAAGGCTTGATTTTTCCATCTTTGTCAGTGAATATTTCTAGTACAGCCAGGATCTACTTCCCTTCAACATTGTACATATGATCCTATTTCTGAGAGGACATTTTACTATATCATCCAGTAAATATGGACATAATAATGAAGATAGTATCGTTTAGTAGTATCTTTATGCAACTCTCCTCCCCTCCCGTCCCCTCGCTTCCCCTCCCCTCCCCTTTGCGCTCCAGACCTCCATCCGGGTACTCTAAACGCAGGGCGTGAGCAGGATTAGTTCAATCGCCGATGACGTCATGCACACTGGCTGCACTTGCTCTCATCGGCCACTAGAAGGCGATAATCAACCTCGTAAACCGGAGGTGACGAGTCTGCGCTTTAAATAGACTTCAGTGAAGCTTGAATTGGTGTTGCACTTCTTGAAATAAATATTGAACTTAAAATATCATTTCATATTTGTTTTTTTTGTAATACACTATTCTAAATAGGTTTATTCCAATGAATACTGTAATATAGTCTTTCAATATTTGTACTTGAATACAATTAAAGACAATCTATGAAGTCATCTTTATCCACTGATGTAAATGTGAAGTACTAGTTAGCATTTTGTACACATATTAATAGCCTTGTGAATACATAAAATAAAATGCATGATGTATCGTTGGTATTGTCAGATAATAATTGTATTTGAGTGGCATAATAATAATGTGTTGTGATGTCACGTTTAAATGTGTATTTTGTGAATATAAATAGAGGTATTGAAATAAAGTAGTTCGATAAGACCTTAATATTTTCTTTGTTTCAATGTTTAATTAAGATATGTACTTTCAATGATTTTGATTTATGTTTTGAAGTATGTTAATAAAATTAAAGACAATTTATGACGTCAGCGTGCGTCCACTCAATTGAAATAGGCATTAGTGGATTTGAATTGATCAATGTTGATGGCCCTGATACACTTTAAATTGCATGATGTTGTAGAATTGGTGTTAGGTGGTAATATTAGATTAGAGTGGCGTGATAATGTTTGTATTTTCTACGTTAGTATTATATGCAATAACATAAAGATGCATGTTTATGAAGAATGTAATGAGATATTAAATTCACGTTTCAATATTTATAGCTGTGTAATTAGAAATATACGATACTGTGTGGTATTTTCTACCAATATTAAAATATAGCTTTTTTTTAATTGATGTTTCAGTCAAATTTGAGTGGCATAATAATTATGTACGTTGTGACGTTACATACGTTTAAATTTATAACTATTTAATAACAGTAATAGCATTATATAAAACTTTGAAAATAACAGATTGTAATATTAAATGAGCATTTTGGTGAGCCAGCCGTCCTTTCACTGCGCGCTCATCTGCAGTCTTGAAATGTTATGATGATGTAGTTTTGCGAAACATTTTCTTTCATGGTAGAAACGTCAGTCTGATGCCTTCTGTGCTCAAACTGAATCCATTCAGCACCACAACAGCGGACAGTGACTCTAAAATTCAGAATCAGAATCATCTTAATTTGCCAAGTATGTCCAAAAAAAAACACAAGGAATTTGTCTCCGGTCGTTGGAGCCGCTCTGCTACGACAACAGACGGTCAATTGACAGAGAACACTTTGGAGACAGAAAGACATTGACAAAAAAAACAAAAAAACAGTCACTGAGCAGTAAAGGGTTAATAGTTATCTGGTAATGCCGGTACATTTTTTTTTGGGACATTTGTGTAAAAGATGCAGAGTCCTCTCGCACTTAGAGCAGTTCGAAGGACTAATATTGCAATCGTGCGGTGCAATGACAATTGTGCAAAGGGTGCCGAGACTTGAAGGAGTGGATGCGGTTTAAAGTGACAAGTAGTGCGATCATCTGGGACAATGTCGATGGTGCAAATGTTGCAGATACTCCTGTGGGGCAGATGCTACTCTGGCACGAGTGGCCAGTATTGGTCAACAACAGATATGCAACTAGTGCAGCGTGGCGAGACTACGACAGCGAGTGCACGAGTCATGTATCATTGGCTTGGCAGAAATGTGACAACAAACTCCAGGCAAAAAAAATGGCAGCATGTTGCAATGGAACTGTAGGTTCGGTGTTTAAGAAGTTGATCGCAAGAGAGAAGAAGCTGTTGGAATGTCTGCGAGTTCTAGTTTGTATCGATCGGTAGCGCCTACCTGAGGGCAGGAGCCGAAAGAGCCGGTGACCGGGATGCGGAAGGTCCGAGGGGATTTTGCACGCTCTTGTCTTAGTTCTGGCAGCGTGCAAGTCCTTAAGGGTGGGTAAGGGGGTACCGACAATCCTTTCGGCAGTTTTGATGATGATGATGATGATGATGTCAAGCTGCCAAATGAAGTCGCTTGGGTGGCGAAACAGCCGACGCAGCCACAGCGTTTGCTCCACTCGCATCAGCTTCGGCAGCTGTTTTGAAATCCAGTCAAATAACTTGAAATATATTGAAGAGAAAAAACCCTGCAAAAATCCGACAGTGATTGGCAACGTTCGTTTGATTGTTAATGACGTACGGCATCCCTGAAAGAATGTTCTGTCGGCGAAGGACCCCGTGAGGAGTCATAGGTGGCCAGCATGGTGCCTGACTAAATTACAAATGAATACAGAACTAAATAAGGGGAGTCAGTAAATCATGGAAAATTGAAATTGAATCAATCCACAAAGAAAATGTATTCAAAAAACTATATTTTGTTGACCGCACCACAGCGTTTAAAAAGAAATATTTTTGTCAATTTGGACCTCGTGAAATCATCGCAATTCAGCACCTCGAGTGAGGACAGCGACTTTCTTTACGAGTCAAACAAACGCACCGAATAAAATCAACAGCATGAATTGAACTTAGCGTTGTTGCATTCAAATAGATAGTGATGACTGCATACATTCACTATTATTTTTTTTGTTTCAATTTATGTAAAGCATACTTTCACTGAGTTAATGTCTATCTCGTGTCAATCAAATACAAATAAGTGGTGAGGTTGATTGATGTTTACACTATTTATTCTTTTCATCAGAGTTGTTCTGAGTCCATAAAACAGTTGTCAATATCATACCGACGTCAATTTCACATGTTGACTGCGTGTCCTCCTCCTCACACAGAAACAATTCAGCACCATAAGTGCAGGACAGTGACGCCTGCGATGACGTCACAACCGTGTTCGAATCATAACAAGTCATTGCCACCATACATTTTCGTTATGCATGTAAAGTTGAGACTTAGCTTGTCCTTTTGTTGATTTAAAGGCATTGGGATGTTTTCTTGATGTACTCTAACATAATTCGGTGCAATGAAAACCAATCAGAATTGGCACAAAAGCACCAATGTCAGGCTTGCAGAAGGGAGGGGAAGAGCTGTGTCTTTAAGAGGGAACGGGGATCAGCTCGCCTCTCATTGGCTGGTGGAAGCGCGGCCAGCGAGCCAATAGGCTCGAAGACCGTACAAAGCAATCTCGTCCCTGCCCCCGCGCAGCTTCATCTCACCAACACGTCGAATGCACCGAGCTGCGGCGCAGACGGAAAGGAATCGGCTCGGTTTGCTCGTTTGCTCGTTTGCTTTTTCCCACCTTGAAACGAATTCAATTTCGTCGCTCCGCTCCGATGGCTTGAGGGGCCGCTCGTGGAAATCTTCCCCGTTTGTATGGACGTCAGAGTCGCCGTGGAGAGGATGTCCGCGTTGTAACGGAGCTTGCGAGGATGACAAAGACAATAGGATCCCGAGACTGGCGACGGCAGGCTCTTTTGTGGCATTTTCTCTTGTGGACTACAGCGGCTGCGCAGACTCGTTACAGCATCCCGGAGGAGCTCAAGCGAGGTTCGGCGGTGGGCAACGTGGCCAAAGATCTGGCTCTGGGACTGTCTGAGATATTTGAGCGCAAGCTGCGTGTCGCCTCTGAGGCTGGGAAGCAGTATTTCAGCGTGGATGCGGGGAAGGGCGAGCTGCTGGTCAGCGACAGAATAGACAGAGAGGCTTTATGCGGACAAAGCGCCAGCTGCGTGCTCCCGCTGCAGGTCGTCGTCGAAAATCCGCTGCACTTGCATCGAATCGAAGTCGACATTCAGGACATTAATGACAATTCACCTCGATTTCATACGAATGAACTCGCTTTAAAAATAGCGGAATCAGCCGCAGTCGGCACTCGTTTCCTTTTGGAAAGCGCGGAGGATTTAGATGTCGGGAGTAATTCGGTCAAAACGTACACCTTGGCTAAAAACGACTGTTTCACTTTGAAAATGAAGGAGGTTGAGGATGGGAAATTAGTTCCCGAGTTAGTTTTAGAAAAACCACTGGACAGAGAAAGAAAAGCTTCTCATCAGCTCCTGCTGACTGCTTTAGACGGAGGCAATCCAGTCATGTCTGGCACTGCACAAATTACTGTTTTAGTGCTTGATAACAACGACAATTTCCCCGTTTTTGACAAAAGTCTCTATAAAGCGTCCTTACAAGAAAATGTGGCAAAAGATACATTCGTACTTAAATTGACAGCGACTGATGCAGATGAGGGACCGAACGGACAAGTCCAATATTTCTTTAGCATGCGCACACCTGATTTGGTGTCGTCTGTGTTTAAATTAAATTCAGAAACGGGTGAAATATTTTTACAAGGAGATTTAGATTATGAGAAAGCTACGTCTTACAGAATTGAAGTGACTGCCAAAGACAAAGGGATGCCTGAAATGGAGAGTCACTGTCGTGTGCAGATTGACGTCGTTGATATGAATGATAATGTTCCAGAAATTATCCTCACCTCGGAACCGCAGCCGGTCCGGGAGGACGCACCGAGTGGGTCAGTGGTGGCTCTGCTTACATCACGTGACGCAGACTCTGCTAATAATAGCAAAGTCACGCTGCGGATCCCTAAAGGCTCCCCTTTCATTCTGAAACCGTCTTTTTCGAATAATTACGCGCTGGTCACCAGCGGCGCTTTAGACCGGGAGAGAGTGTCCGAGTACGAGATCGAGGTCACGGCCACCGATTCGGGCTCTCCTCCTCTCTCGAGTCGCAGAAGCGTCGCCGTCAGCGTCGGCGACGTCAACGACAACCCTCCCGTCTTCTCTCAGAGCTCTTATAACGTTTATTTGAAAGAGAACGACGTCGCGGGCGCCATCCTGCTCTCGGTGTCGGCCGGCGACCCGGACGCCGGCCAGAACGCCAAAGTGTCCTACTCCCTGCTGGAGAGCAAAGCGGCCGAGGCGCCGGCGGCGTCGTCGTACGTTTACGTCAACTCGGAGAACGGCAGCATCTACAGCATGCGCTCGTTCGACTACGAGAAAGTCAAAGTGTTTGAGGTCGGGGTGGAGGCCAAGGACCGGGGCTCTCCGTCTCTCAGCGGCAACGCCACCGTCCACGTTTTCATCCTGGACCAGAACGACAACGCCCCCGCCGTCATCTACCCCTCCCCCCACGCCGCCTCCCACCTGAGGGCGCCCCGCTCGGCCAAGGCGGGCCACCTGCTCACCAAGGTGACGGCCGTGGACGCCGACTCGGGCCACAACGCCTGGATCTCCTACAAAGTGGCGGAGGCCACGGACGCCTCTCTGTTCGCGCTCAGTTTGTACACGGGGGAGGTGAGGACCAAACGCGCCGTGTCCGAGCACGACGACTCCTCCCAGAGGCTGATCGTGGCGGTCGAGGACGACGGGGAACCGGTCCGCTCGGCCACCGTCACGCTGTCCATCCTGCTGGAGGACGCCGTGAGCGAGCCCGCCTCGGAGCCGCTCGGGCGCGACTCGCCGTCCGAGCCCCGCGAGAAAGGCGGCGGCGGCGGCAGAATCACGCTTTACTTGATCGTGTCTCTGGCCTCGGTGTCCGTGCTGTCTCTGCTCACGTTGCTCGCCTTGGCCGTCAAATGCGCCAGGAGCGGCGCCGCTCGCTGCTCGGGCGTCGGACGCACGCGCTGCGAGCGGGACGGGAAGCCCGACGGAAATCTGCACATTCAGCTCAACGCCGACGGACCCATCAAGTACGTGGAGGTTCTGGGAGGAGACGTCATGTCTCAGAGTCACTCCTTCAGGTCCTGCATGTCTCCCGTGTCAGAGTACAGCGATTTCACGCTGCTCAAGCCCAGCAGCACCGCCGACTTCAAGGAGGTCATCGGCGTGCTGGATGCCTCTTTGCCGGACAGCGCCTGGACCTTCGAGAGCCAGCAGGTGAGCCGACGATTCGCTTTGCGAACGACGACCGCTTGCGGCGCTCTGGCTGCCCGCCGTGCGCATTTTCACAACGTTTCTCTCCCGCAGTTGGTGATCTGTTGCCGTTGACAACAATAGATTGAAATGTGTTAGTGTATTTTCCAATTCTGCTGACTTTTTGTTGTTGCAATCACATTTTGTGGTTTGAATGAAGTCAGCTTGATTGTATGTAGCACATTCTTCAGAAAAAGTCCGCAGTTTCATAATGGACAACAAACTTGAAATCCTCCCACAGCAGTATTTTTTATTATTTATTTCCATTCCATTTGATTAAGATGGCATCATGTTTTACCAACTGCCACAAAAACTGCTTTGGTGTTGTTTTTCTTGTCATTATTGGGGAAATCCCGATCCAACTTTTTCACTTCCGATCCGATATCACTATTGCGACCTTGAGTTTTGGCCGATATCGGTCCGATCCGATATCAACAATTATCATACGTACTTGAATTATTTTGTCGTACGGAATGTTACGCTATCTTTGATCAAGTGATATCACTCGGAGAACAATTATCAGCAACGGTGGGTGTGAGGAAAAACTGACCCCCTCATTATTAACCAATGGGTTACATCAAGTCACTTTAAACAAGGGAATGTACTACAATTCAATAAAATAAACAATTTTATTCGAAAATCCTGACAAATCAAACCAATAACAAAGTTTATATTTAAATTGCAACATATCCACTGCTTCAACATAATCATATTCTACAGTTGAATAGATTCAATAAACATCAATGAGAAAATCATGAAAGATAATCCAAATGAATAATAAACACGAATTGTACTTTGAAAGTGCAAAATATTTCAAGTTCAATTCCGTCACTGATTTATTTTTACTGTCGGCATATGGTGGGAACAAGCATTTGTTTTCGCTGCATGTGCGGTGCTTGTGGGGTTTAGTTTTATTTGCTCTTCCTGCTGTGCACTTCTTGACCTCTGAGGGGCGGTATGGTGCACACAATGAGAAACACACTCGCAGTAACAAAGAAAGTAGAAGTTCAATCGAATTTTGTTATTATCACTGTTTTTTTTTTTTAAACAGCGTTTGAAGAACATGTGCAAGAGAGTGTTGTTATATTGCCTTTTTGTATATTTTTATACAGGGTTTGTGTACCAATATTCATTATTTTAAGAAATATAAGTGCCGCGAGTTCAATGGTAATTTTCGTGAGCTCGCCAAGGGTGTTTTTCATTCACTGTGTGTTAGCTTTGAGCTAGCGGTTTTTCTGAACAAAAACAAAGAGAGAAACAAAGGCTGAGATGTATTTGAACATTCGACAGGTTTAATACTATCATGTGAGTTTAGTTTTTCAGTAACTTCAACTGGAGCGTCAACAAACGAGTTGAAGCAAGCAACAGTCACTGTTTTCCTCCTTGCTACTATGTTAGCACCTTAGCAAGCTGTTGCCGTCCGGACGCTGCCGGATAGAAGTGCTGGAGCGGAGCGAGGAATGAACTGCGTGTATAAGAGTGGTGCAATCGAAAAGTTTAGATCCAGTCCGATATCATCGTTTTTTTGCTGACATCGGACCGATTTCCGATCTCAAAGATTGGATCGGGACATCGTAATGATTGTCATCACAGCATTGTTGAAATGAATTTGGTTTTGAGTATTGACTTTTCCCATCAATACTGATAGGATACTCTGACAGTGGTTGAAACATGTTTAATTATCTTCTATCATGCTTACTATTTGGCAATGAATAGTTGTAGAAAACTCAGGCTGATGAGTCACACTCCTCACATCAGTGGCAGCAACAATCTAGTTTTGTGAGAGATTTTTTTTCTGTATCTCCTGCAATTTAATTTAGTTTGAGATTTCTGCACGTCTTGCAACTTACCATTTTTTCCCCCTCAGTGATCGTCAATGCATGCTCATCTGCAACATAACTTATACTGTATACATTGTACAATGCTCAAAGTAATCGCATGGTGTTGTTGTCGCGAAGTGAGTGAAGTAGATGCTGCACATCCCATTCATCACATGGAAATAATTCAACAGGATTGCAACAGACATCAAGTTTGAAATTGATAAAAAAAATACATTGTTACGGTTTTCTCATGATTCTGCTCTTTACAGTTCAAGTCACACACGTGGATAAAATTGATGGTACCCTTTGTTAATGAAAGAAAAACACACACTGGGCACAGAAATAACTTGAATCTGACAAAAGTCAGAATCAGTGAAGAAAAAAAATGAAAATTCACCAGTGAAGATCAGACATTGCTTTTGAATTGTGGTTCAAAAGAATGATTAAAAGAACCAAAAAAAAAAAAACTCATGAAACGGGCCTGGACAAAAATGACGGTACCGTGAACTTAATATTTTGTTGCACAATCTTTTGAGCCAATCACTGCAATCAAAGGATTTTTGTAAGTTTCAGTGAGACTTGTGCACCTCTCAGCAGCTAGTTTGGCCCACTCTCCATGCGCTAACGGCTCCAGTTATCTCAGATTTGAAGGATGCTTTTCCCAGATGGCACGTTTCAGCTCCTTCCACGGATGTTCGTCTGGAAGCTTTGTGGCTTGTCACAGCTTCTGGGAGAAGGTCTGAGAGACATACGAGACAAAAACGGGACTTTGTGGCAAGGCACATCAGCTCTTTGTTCACAGACGCAAAAATGAAGCATACCAAGAAAAGAACACTGTCCCTACTGTGAAACATGGAGGAGGCTCTGTTATGTTCTGGGGCTGCTTTGTTGCATCTGGGTCAGGGTACAGTAAAATCTCCAAGACTATCAAGGTAGTCTAGAGAGAAATAAGAGCTCGGTCTTAGTTGCAGGTCATGAGTCTTGCAACAGGATAACGAGCCAAAACACAGCAAAGAACTGCTAAGGGCAAAACATCGGACTATTGTGAAGTGGCCTTCTTTGAGCTCTGATCGAAATCCCGCCGAACATCTGTGGGAGCAGCTGGAACGTTCTTCTCGGGAAAGCGAGCTTCAAACCTGAGACGACTGGAGCACTTGGCTCCAGTTTGCTGCGGAGTGGGCCAAAATAGCTGCTGACACGTGCAGAAGCCTCAGTGAAAGTTCCCAAAAATATTGCTGATTGCCGTTATTGCCTCAAAAGGTTGGACAAGAAAATACGAAGAGTAGCATCATTTTTGTCCAGGCCAGTTTCATGAGTTGTTTTTTTAACATCTCTCTCTATATATTTAGTTGTTGTTGAACCACAATTCACAAGCAATGTCTGATTTTCATTTTTTAAAATTGGATTATTCCTTTTGTCAGATTCGAGTTATTTCCGTGACCAGCGAGGGTTTTTCTTTCATTAACTGAGAGGTGCCAACAGTTTTGTCCACGAGCTGCTTAACTTGAAGAGTCAGTTCAGGCAAGACTTCGATGCAGTTTCATTGTTTCTCCGGCGCGATCATTGAGCCGCCACATCGAAGTCCCCTTCTCTGTTGTTGTCTTCAAATTGGCGTGTTAACACATAGTTTGGATGCTGTCTGGTTTAAAGGGAGCAAACGTACGTCGATCGTCCTTTCAGAGAATATTCAGAACCCGAAGAGTGGACAGTGACAGTGAAATGGATTTAATAGATATCTTTTTTTTGTTGCTGAATTATTTTCTGTCTGCTATTTCAAATTTAAATTTACACGTGTTTAAAATATTTCTGTTATTGATAATTATTTGTTGCATATTTAGGGACTTCAGTGGGTAATATATATATATATATGTATGTATGTATGTATATATATATATATATATATATATATATATATATATATACATATATATACATATATGTGCGTGTGTGTACAGTTGCCCCCCAAAAGCCATTCAATACTTGAAAGGGGAAAGAGGAGCTGTGTCTTTAAGAGGGAACGAGGATCAGCTCGCCTCTCATTGGCTGGTGGAAGCGCGGCCAGCGAGCCAATAGGCTCGAAGACCGTACAAAGCAATCTCGTCCCTGCCCCCACGCAGCTTAATCTCACCAACACGTCGAATGCACCGAGCTGCGGCGCAGACGGAAAGGAATCGGCTCGGTTTGCTCGTTTGCTCGTTTGCTTTTTCCCACCTTGAAACGAATTCAATTTCGTCGCTCCGCTCCGATGGCTTGAGGGGCCGCTCGTGGAAATCTTCCCCGTTTGTATGGACGTCAGAGTCGCCGTGGAGAGGATGTCCGCGTTGTAACGGAGCTTGCGAGGATGACAAAGACAATAGGATCCCGAGACTGGCGACGGCAGGCTCTTTTGTGGCATTTTCTCTTGTGGACTACAGCGGCTGCGCAGACTCGTTACAGCATCCCGGAGGAGCTCAAGCGAGGTTCGGCGGTGGGCAACGTGGCCAAAGATCTGGCTCTGGGACTGTCTGAGATATTTGAGCGCAAGCTGCGTGTCGCCTCTGAGGCTGGGAAGCAGTATTTCAGCGTGGATGCGGGGAAGGGCGAGCTGCTGGTCAGCGACAGAATAGACAGAGAGGCTTTATGCGGACAAAGCGCCAGCTGCGTGCTCCCGCTGCAGGTCGTCGTCGAAAATCCGCTGCACTTGCATCGAATCGAAGTCGACATTCAGGACGTCAATGACAATGCTCCTCGTTTTCTCAAAAGTGAACATGTCATTGAAATAGCCGAATCCACCGTTGTAGGTGTCAATTTTCCTCTGCAGAGTGCAGAGGATCCTGATGTCGGGACGAACACAGTCAAGACGTATACACTCAGCAAAGACGAATGTTTTACATTAAAGGTTAAAGACGTTGACGATGGAAGAAAAATGCCCGAACTGGTGTTAAATAAATCATTAGATCGTGAGAAAAAAGCTGTTCATAATTTAATTCTGACAGCTATGGATGGTGGCAACCCTGTTAAGTCGGGAACCTCAAAAATTCGAATCAAAGTTCTTGACGTTAATGACAATGTTCCATCATTTGAAAATAAATTATATAAAATAGCCGTGCAAGAAAACAGCCCAAATGGCTCTTTTGTCATGACAATGAAGGCGACAGACGTAGACGATGGGCCAAATGGCGAAATCGAGTATTCTCTCGGCATACACGCACCGCCGTCCGTGCTGGCATTGTTTCATATCGACCCCGTAAGTGGAGATATATTATTAAAAAATAATTTGGACCACGAACAGCAGTCCTCCTATCGACTTGACATTAGTGCCAAAGATAAAGGCTTACCGAAAATGGAAGGTCATTGCAGCGTGCAAGTTGATGTGTTAGATGTAAACGATAATGCGCCAGAAATTTTATTAACTTCTAAACCTAGTTCGATACCAGAGGACGCTACAGTTGGGACAGTTGTAGCTTTGCTGTCTGTACGTGACCCCGACTCTGGCAAAAACGGTGAAGTGACTCTGCATCTTCCCAAAAAATTACCTTTTCTTCTGAAACCGTCTTTTTCGAATAATTACGCGCTGGTCACCAGCGGCGCTTTAGACCGGGAGAGAGTGTCCGAGTACGAGATCGAGGTCACGGCCACCGATTCGGGCTCTCCTCCTCTCTCGAGTCGCAGAAGCGTCGCCGTCAGCGTCGGCGACGTCAACGACAACCCTCCCGTCTTCTCTCAGAGCTCTTATAACGTTTATTTGAAAGAGAACGACGTCGCGGGCGCCATCCTGCTCTCGGTGTCGGCCGGCGACCCGGACGCCGGCCAGAACGCCAAAGTGTCCTACTCCCTGCTGGAGAGCAAAGCGGCCGAGGCGCCGGCGGCGTCGTCGTACGTTTACGTCAACTCGGAGAACGGCAGCATCTACAGCATGCGCTCGTTCGACTACGAGAAAGTCAAAGTGTTTGAGGTCGGGGTGGAGGCCAAGGACCGGGGCTCTCCGTCTCTCAGCGGCAACGCCACCGTCCACGTTTTCATCCTGGACCAGAACGACAACGCCCCCGCCGTCATCTACCCCTCCCCCCACGCCGCCTCCCACCTGAGGGCGCCCCGCTCGGCCAAGGCGGGCCACCTGCTCACCAAGGTGACGGCCGTGGACGCCGACTCGGGCCACAACGCCTGGATCTCCTACAAAGTGGCGGAGGCCACGGACGCCTCTCTGTTCGCGCTCAGTTTGTACACGGGGGAGGTGAGGACCAAACGCGCCGTGTCCGAGCACGACGACTCCTCCCAGAGGCTGATCGTGGCGGTCGAGGACGACGGGGAACCGGTCCGCTCGGCCACCGTCACGCTGTCCATCCTGCTGGAGGACGCCGTGAGCGAGCCCGCCTCGGAGCCGCTCGGGCGCGACTCGCCGTCCGAGCCCCGCGAGAAAGGCGGCGGCGGCGGCGGCAGAATCACGCTTTACTTGATCGTGTCTCTGGCCTCGGTGTCCGTGCTGTCTCTGCTCACGTTGCTCGCCTTGGCCGTCAAATGCGCCAGGAGCGGCGCCGCTCGCTGCTCGGGCGTCGGACGCACGCGCTGCGAGCGGGACGGGAAGCCCGACGGAAATCTGCACATTCAGCTCAACGCCGACGGACCCATCAAGTACGTGGAGGTTCTGGGAGGAGACGTCATGTCTCAGAGTCACTCCTTCAGGTCCTGCATGTCTCCCGTGTCAGAGTACAGCGATTTCACGCTGCTCAAGCCCAGCAGCACCGCCGACTTCAAGGAGGTCATCGGCGTGCTGGATGCCTCTTTGCCGGACAGCGCCTGGACCTTCGAGAGCCAGCAGGTGAGCCGACGATTCGCTTTGCCAACGACGACCGCTTGCGGCGCTCTGGCTGCCCGCCGTGCGCATTTTCACAACGTTTCTCTCCCGCAGTTGGTGATCTGTTGCCGTTGACAACAATAGATTGAAATGTGTTAGTGTATTTTCCAATTCTGCTGACTTTTTGTTGTTGCAATCACATTTTGTGGTTTGAATGAAGTCAGCTTGATTGTATGTAGCACATTCTTCAGAAAAAGTCCGCAGTTTCATAATGGACAACAAACTTGAAATCCTCCCACAGCAGTATTTTTTATTATTTATTTCCATTCCATTTGATTAAGATGGCATCATGTTTTACCAACTGCCACAAAAACTGCTTTGGTGTTGTTTTTCTTGTCATTATTGGGGAAATCCCGATCCAACTTTTTCACTTCCGATCCGATATCACTATTGCGACCTTGAGTTTTGGCCGATATCGGTCCGATCCGATATCAACAATTATCATACGTACTTGAATTATTTTGTCGTACGGAATGTTACGCAATCTTTGATCAAGTGATATCACTCGGAGAACAATTATCAGCAACGGTGGGTGTGAGGAAAAACTGACCCCCTCATTATTAACCAATGGGTTACATCAAGTCACTTTAAACAAGGGAATGTACTACAATTCAATAAAATAAACAATTTTATTCGAAAATCCTGACAAATCAAACCAATAACAAAGTTTATATTTAAATTGCAACATATCCACTGCTTCAACATAATCATATTCTACAGTTGAATAGATTCAATAAACATCAATGAGAAAATCATGAAAGATAATCCAAATGAATAATAAACACGAATTGTACTTTGAAAGTGCAAAATAATTCAAGTTCAATTCCGTCACTGATTTATTTTTACTGTCGGCATATGGTGGGAACAAGCATTTGTTTTCGCTGCATGTGCGGTGCTTGTGGGGTTTAGTTTTATTTGCTCTTCCTGCTGTGCACTTCGTGACCTCTGAGGGGCGGTATGGTGCACACAATGAGAAACACACTCGCAGTAACAAAGAAAGTAGAAGTTCAATCGAATTTTGTTATTATCACTGTTTTTTTTTTTAAACAGCGTTTGAAGAACATGTGCAAGAGAGTGTTGTTATATTGCCTTTTTGTATATTTTTATACAGGGTTTGTGTACCAATATTCATTATTTTAAGAAATATAAGTGCCGCGAGTTCAATGGTAATTTTCGTGAGCTCGCCAAGGGTGTTTTTCATTCACTGTGTGTTAGCTTTGAGCTAGCGGTTTTTCTGAACAAAAACAAAGAGAGAAACAAAGGCTGAGATGTATTTGAACATTCGACAGGTTTAATACTATCATGTGAGTTTAGTTTTTCAGTAACTTCAACTGGAGCGTCAACAAACGAGTTGAAGCAAGCAACAGTCACTGTTTTCCTCCTTGCTACTATGTTAGCACCTTAGCAAGCTGTTGCCGTCCGGACGCTGCCGGATAGAAGTGCTGGAGCGGAGCGAGGAATGAACTGCGTGTATAAGAGTGGTGCAATCGAAAAGTTTAGATCCAGTCCGATATCATCGTTTTTTTTGCTGACATCGGACCGATTTCCGATCTCAAAGATTGGATCGGGACATCGTAATGATTGTCATCACAGCATTGTTGAAATGAATTTGGTTTTGAGTATTGACTTTTCCCATCAATACTGATAGGATACTCTGACAGTGGTTGAAACA
This sequence comes from Phycodurus eques, assembly GCF_024500275.1. Classification (NCBI taxonomy): domain Eukaryota; kingdom Metazoa; phylum Chordata; class Actinopteri; order Syngnathiformes; family Syngnathidae; genus Phycodurus; species Phycodurus eques. Next base: position 28,729,179 of record NC_084533.1, read on the forward strand.
TGTTTAATTATCTTCTATCATGCTTACTATTTGGCAATGAATAGTTGTAGAAAACTCAGGCTGATGAGTCACACTCCTCACATCAGTGGCAGCAACAATCTAGTTTTGTGAGAGATTTTTTTTCTGTATCTCCTGCAATTTAATTTAGTTTGAGATTTCTGCACGTCTTGCAACTTACCATTTTTTCCCCCTCAGTGATCGTCAATGCATGCTCATCTGCAACATAACTTATACTGTATACATTGTACAATGCTCAAAGTAATCGCATGGTGTTGTTGTCGCGAAGTGAGTGAAGTAGATGCTGCACATCCCATTCATCACATGGAAATAATTCAACAGGATTGCAACAGACATCAAGTTTGAAATTGATAAAAAAAATACATTGTTACGGTTTTCTCATGATTCTGCTCTTTACAGTTCAAGTCACACACGTGGATAAAATTGATGGTACCCTTTGTTAATGAAAGAAAAACACACACTGGGCACAGAAATAACTTGAATCTGACAAAAGTCAGAATCAGTGAAGAAAAAAAATGAAAATTCACCAGTGAAGATCAGACATTGCTTTTGAATTGTGGTTCAAAAGAATGATTAAAAGAACCAAAAAAAAAAAACTCATGAAACGGGCCTGGACAAAAATGACGGTACCGTGAACTTAATATTTTGTTGCACAATCTTTTGAGCCAATCACTGCAATCAAAGGATTTTTGTAAGTTTCAGTGAGACTTGTGCACCTCTCAGCAGCTAGTTTGGCCCACTCTCCATGCGCTAACGGCTCCAGTTATCTCAGATTTGAAGGATGCTTTTCCCAGATGGCACGTTTCAGCTCCTTCCACGGATGTTCGTCTGGAAGCTTTGTGGCTTGTCACAGCTTCTGGGAGAAGGTCTGAGAGACATACGAGACAAAAACGGGACTTTGTGGCAAGGCACATCAGCTCTTTGTTCACAGACGCAAAAATGAAGCATACCAAGAAAAGAACACTGTCCCTACTGTGAAACATGGAGGAGGCTCTGTTATGTTCTGGGGCTGCTTTGTTGCATCTGGGTCAGGGTACAGTAAAATCTCCAAGACTATCAAGGTAGTCTAGAGAGAAATAAGAGCTCGGTCTTAGTTGCAGGTCATGAGTCTTGCAACAGGATAACGAGCCAAAACACAGCAAAGAACTGCTAAGGGCAAAACATCGGACTATTGTGAAGTGGCCTTCTTTGAGCTCTGATCGAAATCCCGCCGAACATCTGTGGGAGCAGCTGGAACGTTCTTCTCGGGAAAGCGAGCTTCAAACCTGAGACGACTGGAGCACTTGGCTCCAGTTTGCTGCGGAGTGGGCCAAAATAGCTGCTGACACGTGCAGAAGCCTCAGTGAAAGTTCCCAAAAATATTGCTGATTGCCGTTATTGCCTCAAAAGGTTGGACAAGAAAATACGAAGAGTAGCATCATTTTTGTCCAGGCCAGTTTCATGAGTTGTTTTTTTAACATCTCTCTCTATATATTTAGTTGTTGTTGAACCACAATTCACAAGCAATGTCTGATTTTCATTTTTTAAAATTGGATTATTCCTTTTGTCAGATTCGAGTTATTTCCGTGACCAGCGAGGGTTTTTCTTTCATTAACTGAGAGGTGCCAACAGTTTTGTCCACGAGCTGCTTAACTTGAAGAGTCAGTTCAGGCAAGACTTCGATGCAGTTTCATTGTTTCTCCGGCGCGATCATTGAGCCGCCACATCGAAGTCCCCTTCTCTGTTGTTGTCTTCAAATTGGCGTGTTAACACATAGTTTGGATGCTGTCTGGTTTAAAGGGAGCAAACGTACGTCGATCGTCCTTTCAGAGAATATTCAGAACCCGAAGAGTGGACAGTGACAGTGAAATGGATTTAATAGATATCTTTTTTTTGTTGCTGAATTATTTTCTGTCTGCTATTTCAAATTTAAATTTACACGTGTTTAAAATATTTCTGTTATTGATAATTATTTGTTGCATATTTAGGGACTTCAGTGGGTAATATATATATATATATGTATGTATGTATGTATATATATATATATATATATATATATATATATATATATATACATATATATACATATATGTGCGTGTGTGTACAGTTGCCCCCCAAAAGCCATTCAATACTTGAAAGGGGAAAGAGGAGCTGTGTCTTTAAGAGGGAACGAGGATCAGCTCGCCTCTCATTGGCTGGTGGAAGCGCGGCCAGCGAGCCAATAGGCTCGAAGACCGTACAAAGCAATCTCGTCCCTGCCCCCACGCAGCTTCATCTCACCAACACGTCGAATGCACCGAGCTGCGGCGCAGACGGAAAGGAATCGGCTCGGTTTGCTCGTTTGCTCGTTTGCTTTTTCCCACCTTGAAACGAATTCAATTTCGTCGCTCCGCTCCGATGGCTTGAGGGGCCGCTCGTGGAAATCTTCCCCGTTTGTATGGACGTCAGAGTCGCCGTGGAGAGGATGTCCGCGTTGTAACGGAGCTTGCGAGGATGACAAAGACAATAGGATCCCGAGACTGGCGACGGCAGGCTCTTTTGTGGCATTTTCTCTTGTGGACTACAGCGGCTGCGCAGACTCGTTACAGCATCCCGGAGGAGCTCAAGCGAGGTTCGGCGGTGGGCAACGTGGCCAAAGATCTGGCTCTGGGACTGTCTGAGATATTTGAGCGCAAGCTGCGTGTCGCCTCTGAGGCTGGGAAGCAGTATTTCAGCGTGGATGCGGGGAAGGGCGAGCTGCTGGTCAGCGACAGAATAGACAGAGAGGCTTTATGCGGACAAAGCGCCAGCTGCGTGCTCCCGCTGCAGGTCGTCGTCGAAAATCCGCTGCACTTGCATCGAATCGAAGTCGACATTCAGGACGTCAATGACAATGCTCCTCGTTTTCTCAAAAGTGAACATGTCATTGAAATAGCCGAATCCACCGTTGTAGGTGTCAATTTTCCTCTGCAGAGTGCAGAGGATCCTGATGTCGGGACGAACACAGTCAAGACGTATACACTCAGCAAAGACGAATGTTTTACATTAAAGGTTAAAGACGTTGACGATGGAAGAAAAATGCCCGAACTGGTGTTAAATAAATCATTAGATCGTGAGAAAAAAGCTGTTCATAATTTAATTCTGACAGCTATGGATGGTGGCAACCCTGTTAAGTCGGGAACCTCAAAAATTCGAATCAAAGTTCTTGACGTTAATGACAATGTTCCATCATTTGAAAATAAATTATATAAAATAGCCGTGCAAGAAAACAGCCCAAATGGCTCTTTTGTCATGACAATGAAGGCGACAGACGTAGACGATGGGCCAAATGGCGAAATCGAGTATTCTCTCGGCATACACGCACCGCCGTCCGTGCTGGCATTGTTTCATATCGACCCCGTAAGTGGAGATATATTATTAAAAAATAATTTGGACCACGAACAGCAGTCCTCCTATCGACTTGACATTAGTGCCAAAGATAAAGGCTTACCGAAAATGGAAGGTCATTGCAGCGTGCAAGTTGATGTGTTAGATGTAAACGATAATGCGCCAGAAATTTTATTAACTTCTAAACCTAGTTCGATACCAGAGGACGCTACAGTTGGGACAGTTGTAGCTTTGCTGTCTGTACGTGACCCCGACTCTGGCAAAAAACGGTGAAGTGACTCTGCATCTTCCCAAAAAATTACCTTTTCTTCTGAAACCGTCTTTTTCGAATAATTACGCGCTGGTCACCAGCGGCGCTTTAGACCGGGAGAGAGTGTCCGAGTACGAGATCGAGGTCACGGCCACCGATTCGGGCTCTCCTCCTCTCTCGAGTCGCAGAAGCGTCGCCGTCAGCGTCGGCGACGTCAACGACAACCCTCCCGTCTTCTCTCAGAGCTCTTATAACGTTTATTTGAAAGAGAACGACGTCGCGGGCGCCATCCTGCTCTCGGTGTCGGCCGGCGACCCGGACGCCGGCCAGAACGCCAAAGTGTCCTACTCCCTGCTGGAGAGCAAAGCGGCCGAGGCGCCGGCGGCGTCGTCGTACGTTTACGTCAACTCGGAGAACGGCAGCATCTACAGCATGCGCTCGTTCGACTACGAGAAAGTCAAAGTGTTTGAGGTCGGGGTGGAGGCCAAGGACCGGGGCTCTCCGTCTCTCAGCGGCAACGCCACCGTCCACGTTTTCATCCTGGACCAGAACGACAACGCCCCCGCCGTCATCTACCCCTCCCCCCACGCCGCCTCCCACCTGAGGGCGCCCCGCTCGGCCAAGGCGGGCCACCTGCTCACCAAGGTGACGGCCGTGGACGCCGACTCGGGCCACAACGCCTGGATCTCCTACAAAGTGGCGGAGGCCACGGACGCCTCTCTGTTCGCGCTCAGTTTGTACACGGGGGAGGTGAGGACCAAACGCGCCGTGTCCGAGCACGACGACTCCTCCCAGAGGCTGATCGTGGCGGTCGAGGACGACGGGGAACCGGTCCGCTCGGCCACCGTCACGCTGTCCATCCTGCTGGAGGACGCCGTGAGCGAGCCCGCCTCGGAGCCGCTCGGGCGCGACTCGCCGTCCGAGCCCCGCGAGAAAGGCGGCGGCGGCGGCAGAATCACGCTTTACTTGATCGTGTCTCTGGCCTCGGTGTCCGTGCTGTCTCTGCTCACGTTGCTCGCCTTGGCCGTCAAATGCGCCAGGAGCGGCGCCGCTCGCTGCTCGGGCGTCGGACGCACGCGCTGCGAGCGGGACGGGAAGCCCGACGGAAATCTGCACATTCAGCTCAACGCCGACGGACCCATCAAGTACGTGGAGGTTCTGGGAGGAGACGTCATGTCTCAGAGTCACTCCTTCAGGTCCTGCATGTCTCCCGTGTCAGAGTACAGCGATTTCACGCTGCTCAAGCCCAGCAGCACCGCCGACTTCAAGGAGGTCATCGGCGTGCTGGATGCCTCTTTGCCGGACAGCGCCTGGACCTTCGAGAGCCAGCAGGTGAGCCGACGATTCGCTTTGCGAACGACGACCGCTTGCGGCGCTCTGGCTGCCCGCCGTGCGCATTTTCACAACGTTTCTCTCCCGCAGTTGGTGATCTGTTGCCGTTGACAACAATAGATTGAAATGTGTTAGTGTATTTTCCAATTCTGCTGACTTTTTGTTGTTGCAATCACATTTTGTGGTTTGAATGAAGTCAGCTTGATTGTATGTAGCACATTCTTCAGAAAAAGTCCGCAGTTTCATAATGGACAACAAACTTGAAATCCTCCCACAGCAGTATTTTTTATTATTTATTTCCATTCCATTTGATTAAGATGGCATCATGTTTTACCAACTGCCACAAAAACTGCTTTGGTGTTGTTTTTCTTGTCATTATTGGGGAAATCCCGATCCAACTTTTTCACTTCCGATCCGATATCACTATTGCGACCTTGAGTTTTGGCCGATATCGGTCCGATCCGATATCAACAATTATCATACGTACTTGAATTATTTTGTCGTACGGAATGTTACGCTATCTTTGATCAAGTGATATCACTCGGAGAACAATTATCAGCAACGGTGGGTGTGAGGAAAAACTGACCCCCTCATTATTAACCAATGGGTTACATCAAGTCACTTTAAACAAGGGAATGTACTACAATTCAATAAAATAAACAATTTTATTCGAAAATCCTGACAAATCAAACCAATAACAAAGTTTATATTTAAATTGCAACATATCCACTGCTTCAACATAATCATATTCTACAGTTGAATAGATTCAATAAACATCAATGAGAAAATCATGAAAGATAATCCAAATGAATAATAAACACGAATTGTACTTTGAAAGTGCAAAATATTTCAAGTTCAATTCCGTCACTGATTTATTTTTACTGTCGGCATATGGTGGGAACAAGCATTTGTTTTCGCTGCATGTGCGGTGCTTGTGGGGTTTAGTTTTATTTGCTCTTCCTGCTGTGCACTTCTTGACCTCTGAGGGGCGGTATGGTGCACACAATGAGAAACACACTCGCAGTAACAAAGAAAGTAGAAGTTCAATCGAATTTTGTTATTATCACTGTTTTTTTTTTTTAAACAGCGTTTGAAGAACATGTGCAAGAGAGTGTTGTTATATTGCCTTTTTGTATATTTTTATACAGGGTTTGTGTACCAATATTCATTATTTTAAGAAATATAAGTGCCGCGAGTTCAATGGTAATTTTCGTGAGCTCGCCAAGGGTGTTTTTCATTCACTGTGTGTTAGCTTTGAGCTAGCGGTTTTTCTGAACAAAAACAAAGAGAGAAACAAAGGCTGAGATGTATTTGAACATTCGACAGGTTTAATACTATCATGTGAGTTTAGTTTTTCAGTAACTTCAACTGGAGCGTCAACAAACGAGTTGAAGCAAGCAACAGTCACTGTTTTCCTCCTTGCTACTATGTTAGCACCTTAGCAAGCTGTTGCCGTCCGGACGCTGCCGGATAGAAGTGCTGGAGCGGAGCGAGGAATGAACTGCGTGTATAAGAGTGGTGCAATCGAAAAGTTTAGATCCAGTCCGATATCATCGTTTTTTTGCTGACATCGGACCGATTTCCGATCTCAAAGATTGGATCGGGACATCGTAATGATTGTCATCACAGCATTGTTGAAATGAATTTGGTTTTGAGTATTGACTTTTCCCATCAATACTGATAGGATACTCTGACAGTGGTTGAAACATGTTTAATTATCTTCTATCATGCTTACTATTTGGCAATGAATAGTTGTAGAAAACTCAGGCTGATGAGTCACACTCCTCACATCAGTGGCAGCAACAATCTAGTTTTGTGAGAGATTTTTTTTCTGTATCTCCTGCAATTTAATTTAGTTTGAGATTTCTGCACGTCTTGCAACTTACCATTTTTTCCCCCTCAGTGATCGTCAATGCATGCTCATCTGCAACATAACTTATACTGTATACATTGTACAATGCTCAAAGTAATCGCATGGTGTTGTTGTCGCGAAGTGAGTGAAGTAGATGCTGCACATCCCATTCATCACATGGAAATAATTCAACAGGATTGCAACAGACATCAAGTTTGAAATTGATAAAAAAAATACATTGTTACGGTTTTCTCATGATTCTGCTCTTTACAGTTCAAGTCACACACGTGGATAAAATTGATGGTACCCTTTGTTAATGAAAGAAAAACACACACTGGGCACAGAAATAACTTGAATCTGACAAAAGTCAGAATCAGTGAAGAAAAAAAATGAAAATTCACCAGTGAAGATCAGACATTGCTTTTGAATTGTGGTTCAAAAGAATGATTAAAAGAACCAAAAAAAAAAAACTCATGAAACGGGCCTGGACAAAAATGACGGTACCGTGAACTTAATATTTTGTTGCACAATCTTTTGAGCCAATCACTGCAATCAAAGGATTTTTGTAAGTTTCAGTGAGACTTGTGCACCTCTCAGCAGCTAGTTTGGCCCACTCTCCATGCGCTAACGGCTCCAGTTATCTCAGATTTGAAGGATGCTTTTCCCAGATGGCACGTTTCAGCTCCTTCCACGGATGTTCGTCTGGAAGCTTTGTGGCTTGTCACAGCTTCTGGGAGAAGGTCTGAGAGACATACGAGACAAAAACGGGACTTTGTGGCAAGGCACATCAGCTCTTTGTTCACAGACGCAAAAATGAAGCATACCAAGAAAAGAACACTGTCCCTACTGTGAAACATGGAGGAGGCTCTGTTATGTTCTGGGGCTGCTTTGTTGCATCTGGGTCAGGGTACAGTAAAATCTCCAAGACTATCAAGGTAGTCTAGAGAGAAATAAGAGCTCGGTCTTAGTCGCAGGTCATGAGTCTTGCAACAGGATAACGAGCCAAAAGACAGCAAAGAACTGCTAAGGGCAAAACATCGGACTATTGTGAAGTGGCCTTCTTTGAGCTCTGATCGAAATCCCGCCGAACATCTGTGGGAGCAGCTGAAACGTTCTTCTCGGGAAAGCGAGCTTCAAACCTGAGACGACTGGAGCACTTGGCTCCAGTTTGCTGCGGAGTGGGCCAAAATAGCTGCTGACACGTGCAGAAGCCTCAGTGAAAGTTCCCCAAAAATATTGCTGATTGCCGTTATTGCCTCAAAAGGTTGGACAAGAAAATACGAAGAGTAGCATCATTTTTGTCCAGGCCAGTTTCATGAGTTGTTTTTTTAACATCTCTCTCTATATATTTAGTTGTTGTTGAACCACAATTCACAAGCAATGTCTGATTTTCATTTTTTAAAATTGGATTATTCCTTTTGTCAGATTCGAGTTATTTCCGTGACCAGCGAGGGTTTTTCTTTCATTAACTGAGAGGTGCCAACAGTTTTGTCCACGAGCTGCTTAACTTGAAGAGTCAGTTCAGGCAAGACTTCGATGCAGTTTCATTGTTTCTCCGGCGCGATCATTGAGCCGCCACATCGAAGTCCCCTTCTCTGTTGTTGTCTTCAAATTGGCGTGTTAACACATAGTTTGGATGCTGTCTGGTTTAAAGGGAGCAAACGTACGTCGATCGTCCTTTCAGAGAATATTCAGAACCCGAAGAGTGGACAGTGACAGTGAAATGGATTTAATAGATATCTTTTTTTTGTTGCTGAATTATTTTCTGTCTGCTATTTCAAATTTAAATTTACACGTGTTTAAAATATTTCTGTTATTGATAATTATTTGTTGCATATTTAGGGACTTCAGTGGGTAATATATATATATATATATATATATATATATATATATATGTATATATATATATGTATATATATATATATATATATATATATATGTATATATATATATATATATATATATATGTATATATATATATGTATATATATATATATATATATATATGTATATATATATATATATATATGTATGTATATATATATATATATATATGTATGTATATATATATATATATATACATATATATATATATATATGTATATATATATATATATATATGTATGTATATATATATATATATATACATATATATATATATATATATGTGCGTGTGTGTACAGTTGCCCCCCAAAAGCCATTCAATACTTGAAAGGGGAAAGAGGAGCTGTGTCTTTAAGAGGGAACGAGGATCAGCTCGCCTCTCATTGGCTGGTGGAAGCGCGGCCAGCGAGCCAATAGGCTCGAAGACCGTACAAAGCAATCTCGTCCCTGCCCCCACGCAGCTTCATCTCACCAACACGTCGAATGCACCGAGCTGCGGCGCAGACGGAAAGGAATCGGCTCGGTTTGCTCGTTTGCTCGCTTGCTTTTTCCCACCTTGAAACGAATTCAATTTCGTCGCTCCGCTCCGATGGCTTGAGGGGCCGCTCGTGGAAATCTTCCCCGTTTGTATGGACGTCAGAGTCGCCGTGGAGAGGATGTCCGCGTTGTAACGGAGCTTGCGAGGATGACAAAGACAATAGGATCCCGAGACTGGCGACGGCAGGCTCTTTTGTGGCATTTTCTCTTGTGGACTACAGCGGCTGCGCAGACTCGTTACAGCATCCCGGAGGAGCTCAAGCGAGGTTCGGCGGTGGGCAACGTGGCCAAAGATCTGGCTCTGGGACTGTCTGAGATATTTGAGCGCAAGCTGCGTGTCGCCTCTGAGGCTGGGAAGCAGTATTTCAGCGTGGATGCGGGGAAGGGCGAGCTGCTGGTCAGCGACAGAATAGACAGAGAGGCTTTATGCGGACAAAGCGCCAGCTGCGTGCTCCCGCTGCAGGTCGTCGTCGAAAATCCGCTGCACTTGCATCGAATCGAAGTCGACATTCAGGACGTCAATGACAATGCTCCTCGTTTTCTCAAAAGTGAACATGTCATTGAAATAGCCGAATCCACCGTTGTAGGTGTCAATTTTCCTCTGCAGAGTGCAGAGGATCCTGATGTCGGGACGAACACAGTCAAGACGTATACACTCAGCAAAGACGAATGTTTTACATTAAAGGTTAAAGACGTTGACGATGGAAGAAAAATGCCAGAACTGGTGTTAAATAAATCATTAGATCGTGAGAAAAAAGCTGTTCATAATTTAATTCTGACAGCTATGGATGGTGGCAACCCTGTTAAGTCGGGAACCTCAAAAATTCGAATCAAAGTTCTTGACGTTAATGACAATGTTCCATCATTTGAAAATAAATTATATAAAATAGCCGTGCAAGAAAACAGCCCAAATGGCTCTTTTGTCATGACAATGAAGGCGACAGACGTAGACGATGGGCCAAATGGCGAAATCGAGTATTCTCTCGGCATACACGCACCGCCGTCCGTGCTGGCATTGTTTCATATCGACCCCGTAAGTGGAGATATATTATTAAAAAATAATTTGGACCACGAACAGCAGTCCTCCTATCGACTTGACATTAGTGCCAAAGATAAAGGATTCCCAACAATGGAAGGCCGATGCAGCGTGCAAGTTGATGTGTTAGATGTAAACGATAATGCGCCAGAAATTTTATTAACTTCTAAACCTAGTTCGATACCAGAGGACGCTACAGTTGGGACAGTTGTAGCTTTGCTGTCTGTACGTGACCCCGACTCTGGCAAAAACGGTGAAGTGACTCTGCATCTTCCCAAAAAATTACCTTTTCTTCTGAAACCGTCTTTTTCGAATAATTACGCGCTGGTCACCAGCGGCGCTTTAGACCGGGAGAGAGTGTCCGAGTACGAGATCGAGGTCACGGCCACCGATTCGGGCTCTCCTCCTCTCTCGAGTCGCAGAAGCGTCGCCGTCAGCGTCGGCGACGTCAACGACAACCCTCCCGTCTTCTCTCAGAGCTCTTATAACGTTTATTTGAAAGAGAACGACGTCGCGGGCGCCATCCTGCTCTCGGTGTCGGCCGGCGACCCGGACGCCGGCCAGAACGCCAAAGTGTCCTACTCCCTGCTGGAGAGCAAAGCGGCCGAGGCGCCGGCGGCGTCGTCGTACGTTTACGTCAACTCGGAGAACGGCAGCATCTACAGCATGCGCTCGTTCGACTACGAGAAAGTCAAAGTGTTTGAGGTCGGGGTGGAGGCCAAGGACCGGGGCTCTCCGTCTCTCAGCGGCAACGCCACCGTCCACGTTTTCATCCTGGACCAGAACGACAACGCCCCCGCCGTCATCTACCCCTCCCCCCACGCCGCCTCCCACCTGAGGGCGCCCCGCTCGGCCAAGGCGGGCCACCTGCTCACCAAGGTGACGGCCGTGGACGCCGACTCGGGCCACAACGCCTGGATCTCCTACAAAGTGGCGGAGGCCACGGACGCCTCTCTGTTCGCGCTCAGTTTGTACACGGGGGAGGTGAGGACCAAACGCGCCGTGTCCGAGCACGACGACTCCTCCCAGAGGCTGATCGTGGCGGTCGAGGACGACGGGGAACCGGTCCGCTCGGCCACCGTCACGCTGTCCATCCTGCTGGAGGACGCCGTGAGCGAGCCCGCCTCGGAGCCGCTCGGGCGCGACTCGCCGTCCGAGCCCCGCGAGAAAGGCGGCGGCGGCGGCAGAATCACGCTTTACTTGATCGTGTCTCTGGCCTCGGTGTCCGTGCTGTCTCTGCTCACGTTGCTCGCCTTGGCCGTCAAATGCGCCAGGAGCGGCGCCGCTCGCTGCTCGGGCGTCGGACGCACGCGCTGCGAGCGGGACGGGAAGCCCGACGGAAATCTGCACATTCAGCTCAACGCCGACGGACCCATCAAGTACGTGGAGGTTCTGGGAGGAGACGTCATGTCTCAGAGTCACTCCTTCAGGTCCTGCATGTCTCCCGTGTCAGAGTACAGCGATTTCACGCTGCTCAAGCCCAGCAGCACCGCCGACTTCAAGGAGGTCATCGGCGTGCTGGATGCCTCTTTGCCGGACAGCGCCTGGACCTTCGAGAGCCAGCAGGTGAGCCGACGATTCGCTTTGCCAACGACGACCGCTTGCGGCGCTCTGGCTGCCCGCCGTGCGCATTTTCACAACGTTTCTCTCCCGCTGTTGGTGAGCCAGCCGTCCTTTCACTCCGCGCTCATCCGCAGTCTTGAACCGTTATGATGACGTAGTTTTGCGAAACATTTTCTTTCATGGTAGAAACGTCAGTCTGATGCCTTCTGTGCTCAAACTGAATCCATTCAGCACCACAACAGCGGACAGTGACTCTAAAATCGCAGCAGCGAATCGGGTTTGCGATGTAAACTTGTTCCATGATAAACTTCAATTAGTTTACCTTTTACTTAGTTACTTGCATCCTAACATTTCTATTGACTGATCTGCTCACATGTGAGTTAATGTTGTAAAGTGGTGAAAATGTGTCGCATATCGAAACATTCCAATACGGGCATTTTGTTTGTTTTTGGTGGAAATGTGTAGGATGCTACTGCACGCTGCTACCAGCACACGCAAACTATTTTCCTGTGACAAAGACACAGAAAATGATGTTTTTTTTAATCATTATTTTTAGTATCAAAAGACAAGCTACAATATTTCAGTACATGTGAAAACAGTAGCTATTAAAAAAAGGTATTTTTTACACAATGGCTCCAAAATGTTCTTGCATTATTACTGAATGGATGTGTGTTAACTTGTAAAACAAAACAAAACAAAAAAAAAAACTTTTTTTCAATTCTGTATGCATTTGCCTTATAGTCAATATAAAATATATTTATTTATTTCTGTATGTCAAAAAATGGTAAATTAACTCATTTAGCCGGCTAAACATATTGGGAGATTGGACACGCCTATTTTGAGCTCCGTGCCGACTTCGACGCTAAGCTAGTAAGGTCAAAGCCGTCAGCGCGTTCACTGCACGTGTACGGCAAGAAAACCAAAAGACCACTGATGCTTGCGCATTGTGCTGCATGCAGTTGCATAAAATGGCGTACCATTATGATCAGAGAACTGGGAATCCCTTTCACATGGAAAAGTATGTTTATATAGGTTATTGTTTTGTGTTTTTAAAATTGTTGTTTCTTGATTGCATACGCGTGTGTTGACCAAACAGCAACCCTCATGAAACTTGATTGAGAAATAAGCACGTTACGATTTAATTTAATTGCCTTGTAAGGGAACGTCAACCTCCCCAACATGGCCGCCATGTTGGCACGTCAGTTGGCCGGGCCGCTGCATTGCACTGGCGTATCCGTTCATAACCATTCCTATCTACGGACAAACAGCTGATGTAGCGACAGCATTAGCTCAACTAGCATCAGATTCGGTAGATGTTTTTAAAAACAGTCCAAACTCAAGTTACTCGAAACTTATTTAAAAAAAAAAAAAAAAAAAAAAAGTAAATACATTTTGAAAAAGCCCACAGTAATTCGTAACAGTACCTTGGTTGTTAATCACGTTTTTCATCCCTTTGGGCATTTTCGAATGGCGATCTTCACATTCACAGTTGTGTCAACTCAAAGGACCCCATGAGGGTTCAAAGGTGTCCAACATGGTTCCTGACTAAATTAAAAACCAAAACAAAACTAAATAAGGGGAGCTAATAACAGTCAAATTGAAATTTAACCTCACCACAATGTTTAAAAAGAACAGCGCTTTTTTGTTCGTTTCATCGCAATTCAGCACCTCGACTGAACAAGTCAAACGCACAATGGAAATCAACAGCAACCATTGAATTTGGCGTCGTTCTATTCCATGTCAAATAGATAGGGATTACCGCATACCTTGACTCTTAGTTGTTTAATGTTTTCATTTATGCGAAGCATACTTTTAATTAGTTAATGCATAACCCGTGTGAATCAAATACAAATAAATGGTTATGGTTACTTACAAATATAGTAAATAATAGTGGTCAATATCACCCCGACATCAATATGAGTTGTTGACTGTATGTCATACTCCTCACAGAAACAATTCAGCACCGTAGAAGTACAGTGCAGCGATATACGCAATGACGCAACAACAGTGTTCGCATTATAATAAGTCCTTGCCATCATACATTTAGTGATGCATGTGAAGTTGAGACCGTTTCATACTGATTGTGTGTGTCCTTTGGTTTTATGAAAAGGCTTTTAGATATTTTCTTTATGTAATCTACACTCTTAAAAACAGTTGGGTTAACCCAAGTTGGGTTATTTTTAACTCAATTGCTGGGTCAAAAAGGGACCGACCTCTACATGGGTGAATTTCACCCCCAGAAATTGTGCGATTCATTTGACCAAGATTTTGGGTGAAATGAATACCCCAACTTATTGGATAAAATGAATAACGCAACGATTTGGTCAAATTGGCCCAAGTAGAGGTCAGTCCCTTTTTGACCCAGTTGCCTTGGTCAATTTGAACCAAAACGTTGGGCTATTCGTTTGACCCAATCTCTTGGGTCGAAGGTTGACAAGTGGCGGAATGCTGTAAACTACCAAAGGTTGAGTTATATTGACAACAATGTGTAGGGTTACTGCAAAAGAAATAACATTGAACGGATACACTCAGAAAGATTGGACCATTGTCTACTTAAAAAAAAATAAAGCAATAAAGAGATCCAAATAGAATAGATTTGAATGACTTCAACTTTGATTACAAAATGGCGTTTAGTGAAGCATGCAAAGCTTTTTTTCAAGGGATGGTCGGCAGCTGAGCTCGCTGCAGGCATGTTCACGTCTTACAACGGAAGCCGGGTGTTCGACAGCTTGCTGAGAGAGAGAGAGAGAGAGAGAGAGAGAGAGAGCGAGAGACTGTAGGTCGGGGAGAATTTAGCCGAAGTGTTTTTTTTTTTTAATAAATAATCTCCCCGCCTTTCCTAGTTTGCAATACATGACACCAACAACACATAGTCCTTCGGTGACACGTTGAGTCAACGTGAACCTCAGGGATGGATCCTGACGAAGCACTTGAATGATTTTTGTGAAAAAGAACTGAACGATTCAGTGAACGAATCTTTTCAATGAACTGATTCAAACGATTCAGTACACGAAAAAGAACTGCCGTGCCCATCACTATTCTGTATGCATTTGCCTTGCGGTCAAGCTGCCAAATGAAGTCGCTTGGGTGGCGAAACAGCCGACGCAGCCACAGCGTTTGCTCCACTCGCATCAGCTTCGGCAGCTGTTTTGAAATCCAGTCAAATAACTTGAAATATATTGAAGAGAAAAAACCCTGCAAAAATCCGACAGTGATTGGCAACGTTCGTTTGATTGTTAATGACGTACGGCATCCCTGAAAGAATGTTCTGTCGGCGAAGGACCCCGTGAGGAGTCATAGGTGGCCAGCATGGTGCCTGACTAAATTACAAATCAATACAGAACTAAATAAGGGGAGTCAATAAATCATGGAAAATTGAAATTGAATCAATCCACAAAGAAAATGTATTCAAAAAACAATATTTTGTTGACCGCACCACAGCGTTTAAAAAGAAATATTTTTGTCAATTTGGACCTCGTGAAATCATCGCAATTCAGCACCTCGAGTGAGGACAGCGACTTTCTTTCCGAGTCAAACAAACGCAGCGAATAAAGTCAACAGCATGAATTGAACTTAGCGTTGTTGCATTCAAATAGATAGTGATGACTGCATACATTCACTATTATTTTTTTTGTTTCAATTTATGTAAAGCATACTTTCACTGAGTTAATGTCTATCTCGTGTCAATCAAATACAAATAAGTGGTGAGGTTGATTGATGTTTACACTATTTATTCTTTTCATCAGAGTTGTTCTGAGTCCATAAAACAGTTGTCAATATCATACCGACGTCAATTTCACATGTTGACTGCGTGTCCGCCTCCTCACACAGAAACAATTCAGCACCATAAGTGCAGGACAGTGACGCCTGCGATGACGTCACAACCGTGTTCGAATCATAACAAGTCATTGCCACCATACATTTTCGTTATGCATGTAAAGTTGAGACTTAGCTTGTCCTTTTGTTGATTTAAAGGCATTGGGATGTTTTCTTGATGTACTCTAACATAATTCGGTGCAATGAAAACCAATCAGAATTGGCACAAAAGCACCAATGTCAGGCTTGCAGAAGGGAGGGGAAGAGCTGTGTCTTTAAGAGGGAACGGGGATCAGCTCGCCTCTCATTGGCTGGTGGAAGCGCGGCCAGCGAGCCAATAGGCTCGAAGACCGTACAAAGCAATCTCGTCCCTGCCCCCACGCAGCTTCATCTCACCAACACGTCGAATGCACCGAGCTGCGGCGCAGACGGAAAGGAATCGGCTCGGTTTGCTCGTTTGCTCGTTTGCTTTTTCCCACCTTGAAACGAATTCAATTTCGTCGCTCCGCTCCGATGGCTTGAGGGGCCGCTCGTGGAAATCTTCCCCGTTTGTATGGACGTCAGAGTCGCCGTGGAGAGGATGTCCGCGTTGTAACGGAGCTTGCGAGGATGACAAAGACAATAGGATCCCGAGACTGGCGACGGCAGGCTCTTTTGTGGCATTTTCTCTTGTGGACTACAGCGGCTGCGCAGACTCGTTACAGCATCCCGGAGGAGCTCAAGCGAGGTTCGGCGGTGGGCAACGTGGCCAAAGATCTGGCTCTGGGACTGTCTGAGATATTTGAGCGCAAGCTGCGTGTCGCCTCTGAGGCTGGGAAGCAGTATTTCAGCGTGGATGCGGGGAAGGGCGAGCTGCTGGTCAGCGACAGAATAGACAGAGAGGCTTTATGCGGACAAAGCGCCAGCTGCGTGCTCCCGCTGCAGGTCGTCGTCGAGGAGCCGCTGCACTTGCATCGAATCGAGGTCGAAATTACGAGACATTAATGACAATTCACCTCGTTTCCCCACGCACGAAATTAACCTTAAAATACCAGAATCTGTTGCAGGGGGTACACGCTTTCCTTTGGAGAGTGCAGAGGACCCGGATGTTGGAAGCAATTCTCTGAAAACGTATTCTTTAATCAAAAACGAGTATTTTTCTTTAAAATTTAAAAACGAAAACAATGGCCTGACTGCGCCAGAGTTAGTGTTGGAAAAATCCTTGGACAGGGAAAAAATGTCCATTCATCGTTTGCTATTAACAGCGGTTGATGGGGGAAACCCTGCTAAATCTGGAACATGTCAAATTATTATCGATGTGCTTGATATTAACGACAATGTTCCTCTATTCGATGAGAAAGAGTATGCTGTCTCTTTAAAAGAAAACAGCACCAAAGGGACGTTTGTATTGCGAGTAAAAGCTACAGATGCCGACGACGGTGTTAACAGTGACATTAAATATTCTTTTGGGTCTCGCACGGCAGAAGCTGTTTTATCAACATTTGAAATTCATCAGCAAACTGGACAAATTGTTTTAAAGGGATGCATTGGACTATGAAATATCCCCATCTTATCTGATTGACATAACTGCAAAAGACAAAGGTGTACCTGAAATGGAAGGCCATTGTCGCCTGCAACTTAATATAGAAGATATTAATGATAATGCTCCCGAAATTGTTCTGACCTCGAAACCCAGCCCTGTGCGGGAAGATGCTCCACTTGGCACAGTGGTGGCTTTGATTAGTGTCAAAGACATCGACTCTGCTAATAATAGCAAAGTCACGCTGCGGATCCCTAAAGGCTCCCCTTTCATTCTGAAACCGTCTTTTTCGAATAATTACGCGCTGGTCACCAGCGGCGCTTTAGACCGGGAGAGAGTGTCCGAGTACGAGATCGAGGTCACGGCCACCGATTCGGGCTCTCCTCCTCTCTCGAGTCGCAGAAGCGTCGCCGTCAGCGTCGGCGACGTCAACGACAACCCTCCCGTCTTCTCTCAGAGCTCTTATAACGTTTATTTGAAAGAGAACGACGTCGCGGGCGCCATCCTGCTCTCGGTGTCGGCCGGCGACCCGGACGCCGGCCAGAACGCCAAAGTGTCCTACTCCCTGCTGGAGAGCAAAGCGGCCGAGGCGCCGGCGGCGTCGTCGTACGTTTACGTCAACTCGGAGAACGGCAGCATCTACAGCATGCGCTCGTTCGACTACGAGAAAGTCAAAGTGTTTGAGGTCGGGGTGGAGGCCAAGGACCGGGGCTCTCCGTCTCTCAGCGGCAACGCCACCGTCCACGTTTTCATCCTGGACCAGAACGACAACGCCCCCGCCGTCATCTACCCCTCCCCCCACGCCGCCTCCCACCTGAGGGCGCCCCGCTCGGCCAAGGCGGGCCACCTGCTCACCAAGGTGACGGCCGTGGACGCCGACTCGGGCCACAACGCCTGGATCTCCTACAAAGTGGCGGAGGCCACGGACGCCTCTCTGTTCGCGCTCAGTTTGTACACGGGGGAGGTGAGGACCAAACGCGCCGTGTCCGAGCACGACGACTCCTCCCAGAGGCTGATCGTGGCGGTCGAGGACGACGGGGAACCGGTCCGCTCGGCCACCGTCACGCTGTCCATCCTGCTGGAGGACGCCGTGAGCGAGCCCGCCTCGGAGCCGCTCGGGCGCGACTCGCCGTCCGAGCCCCGCTGAGAAAGGCGGCGGCGGCGGCGGCAGAATCACGCTTTACTTGATCGTGTCTCTGGCCTCGGTGTCCGTGCTGTCTCTGCTCACGTTGCTCGCCTTGGCCGTCAAATGCGCCAGGAGCGGCGCCGCTCGCTGCTCGGGCGTCGGACGCACGCGCTGCGAGCGGGACGGGAAGCCCGACGGAAATCTGCACATTCAGCTCAACGCCGACGGACCCATCAAGTACGTGGAGGTTCTGGGAGGAGACGTCATGTCTCAGAGTCACTCCTTCAGGTCCTGCATGTCTCCCGTGTCAGAGTACAGCGATTTCACGCTGCTCAAGCCCAGCAGCACCGCCGACTTCAAGGAGGTCATCGGCGTGCTGGATGCCTCTTTGCCGGACAGCGCCTGGACCTTCGAGAGCCAGCAGGTGAGCCGACGATTCGCTTTGCGAACGACGACCGCTTGCGGCGCTCTGGCTGCCCGCCGTGCGCATTTTCACAACGTTTCTCTCCCGCTGTTGGTGAGCCAGCCGTCCTTTCACTCCGCGCTCATCCGCAGTCTTGAACCGTTATGATGACGTAGTTTTGCGAAACATTTTCTTTCATGGTAGAAACGTCAGTCTGATGCCTTCTGTGCTCAAACTGAATCCATTCAGCACCACAACAGCGGACAGTGACTCTAAAATCGCAGCAGCGAATCGGGTTTGCGATGTAAACTTGTTCCATGATAAACTTCAATTAGTTTACCTTTTAGTTAGTTACCTGCATCCTAACATTTCTATTGACTGATCTGCTCACGTGAGTTTAATGTTGTAAAGTGGTGAAAATGTGTCGCATATCGAAACATTCCAATACGGGCATTTTGTTTGTTTTTGGTGGAAATGTGTCGGATGCTACTGCACGCTGATACCAGCGCACGCAAACTCTACTCAGGTGACGACACGGGAAAAGATGGCTTTTTAATCATTATCTTAAGGATGAAAAGACAAGCAACAGTATTCAAGTACATGTGAAATTAGTAGCTTTAAAAAAAAAACACTTCATGTTTTCTCCACAATAGCTCCAACATGTTATTGCATTATTACTGAATCTACGTGTGTTAACTTATCGGAAAGCTTTTTCAATTCTCTATGCATTTGCCTTGCAGTCAGAATCAGAATCATCTTAATTTGCCAAGTATGTCCAAAAAAAAACAAGGAATTTGTCTCCGGTCGTTGGAGCCGCTCTGCTACGACAACAGACGGTCAATTGACAGAGAACACAGAAAGACATTGACAAAAAAAACAAAAAAACAGTCACTGAGCAGTAAAGGGTTAATAGTTATCTGGTAATGCCGGTACATTTTTTTTTGGGTCATTTGTGTAAAAGATGCAGAGTCCTCTCGCACTTAGAGCAGTTCGAAGGACTAATATTGCAATCGTGCGGTGCAATGACAATTGTGCAAAGGGTGCCGAGACTTGAAGGAGTGGATGCGGTTTAAAGTGACAAGTAGCGCGATCATCTGGGACAATGTCGATGGTGCAAATGTTGCAGATACTCCTGTGGGGCAGATGCTACTCTGGCACGAGTGGCCAGTATTGGTCAACAACAGATATGCAAATAGTGCAGCGTGGCGAGACGACGACAGCGAGTGCACGAGTGACGTATCATTGGCCCAACAGAAATGTGACAACGAACTCAAGTCAAAAAATTGCCAGCATGTTGCAATGGAACTGTAGGTTAGCTGTTTAAGAAGTTGATGGCAAGAGGGAAGAAGCTGTTGGAATGTTTGCTAGTTCTAGTTTGCATCGATCGGTAGCGCCTACCTGAGGGCAGGAGCCGAATTAGCCGGTGACCGGGGTGCGGAGGGTCCGAGGGGATTTTGCACGCTCTTGTCTTCGTTCTGGCAGCGTGCAAGTCCTTAAGGGTGGGTAAGGGGGGTACCGACAATCCTTTCGGCAGTTTTGATGATGATGATGATGATGATGATGTCAAGCTGCCAAATGAAGTCGCTTGGGTGGCGAAACAGCCGACGCAGCCACAGCGTTTGCTCCACTCGCATCAGCTTCGGCAGCTGTTTTGAAATCCAGTCAAATAACTTGAAATATATTGAAGAGAAAAAACCCTGCAAAAATCCGATAGTGATTGGCAACGTTCGTTTGATTGTTAATGACGTACGGCATCCCTGAAAGAATGTTCTGTCGGCGAAGGACCCCGTGAGGAGTCATAGGTGGCTAGCATGGTGCCTGACTAAATTACAAATCAATACAGAACTAAATAAGGGGAGTCAATAAATCATGGAAAATTGAAATTGAATCAATCCACAAAGAAAATGTATTCAAAAAACAATATTTTGTTGACCGCACCACAGCGTTTAAAAAGAAATATTTTTGTCAATTTGGACCTCGTGAAATCATCGCAATTCAGCACCTCGAGTGAGGACAGCGACTTTCTTTACGAGTCAAACAAACGCACCGAATAAAATCAACAGCATGAATTGAACTTAGCGTTGTTGCATTCAAATAGATAGTGATGACTGCATACATTCACTATTATTTTTTTTGTTTCAATTTATGTAAAGCATACTTTCACTGAGTTAATGTCTATCTCGTGTCAATCAAATACAAATAAGTGGTGAGGTTGATGGATGTTTACACTATTTATTCTTTTCATCAGAGTTGTTCTGAGTCCATAAAACAGTTGTCAATATCATACCGGCGTCAATTTCACATGTTGACTGCGTGTCCGCCTCCTCACACAGAAACAATTCAGCACCATAAGTGCAGGACAGTGACGCCTGCGATGACGTCACAACCGTGTTCGAATCATAACAAGTCATTGCCACCATTCATTTTCGTTATGCATGTAAAGTTGAGACTTATCTTGTCCTTTTGTTGATTTAAAGGCATTGGGATGTTTTCCTGATGTACTCTAACATAATTCGGTGCAATGAAAACCAATCAGAATTGGCACAAAAGCACCAATGTCAGGCTTGCAGAAGGGAGGGGAAGAGCTGTGTCTTTAAGAGGGAAGGGGGATCAGCTCGCCTCTCATTGGCTGGTGGAAGCGCGGCCAGCGAGCCAATAGGCTCGAAGACCGTACAAAGCAATCTCGTCCCTGCCCCCGCGCAGCTTCATCTCACCAACACGTCGAATGCACCGAGCTGCGGCGCAGACGGAAAGGAATCGGCTCGGTTTGCTCGTTTGCTCGTTTGCTTTTTCCCACCTTGAAACGAATTCAATTTCGTCGCTCCGCTCCGATGGCTTGAGGGGCCGCTCGTGGAAATCTTCCCCGTTTGTATGGACGTCAGAGTCGCCGTGGAGAGGATGTCCGCGTTGTAACGGAGCTTGCGAGGATGACAAAGACAATAGGATCCCGAGACTGGCGACGGCAGGCTCTTTTGTGGCATTTTCTCTTGTGGACTACAGCGGCTGCGCAGACTCGTTACAGCATCCCGGAGGAGCTCAAGCGAGGTTCGGCGGTGGGCAACGTGGCCAAAGATCTGGCTCTGGGACTGTCTGAGATATTTGAGCGCAAGCTGCGTGTCGCCTCTGAGGCTGGGAAGCAGTATTTCAGCGTGGATGCGGGGAAGGGCGAGCTGCTGGTCAGCGACAGAATAGACAGAGAGGCTTTATGCGGACAAAGCGCCAGCTGCGTGCTCCCGCTGCAGGTCGTCGTCGAGGAGCCGCTGCACTTGCATCGAATCGAGGTTGAAATACGAGACATTAATGATAACTCTCCCAGTTTTATTTCTAACGAGCTGTCCTTGAAATTAGCAGAATCTGCAGCCGTTGGCACGCGTTTTCCTCTGGAGAGTGCGGCGGATCCTGACGTGGGAAGCAATTCAATTAAATCATATACTCTCAGTAAAAATGACTGTTGTTCTCTTCGAATAAAAGAAATCGAAGGTGGAAAGACCGTCCCTGAGCTTGTGCTGGATAAACCTTTAGACCGAGAGAAGAAGGCTGTGCATACAATTTTATTAACGGCATTAGACGGCGGCAGTCCAGCGAGATCCGGGACATCGGAAATAACCATAAATGTACTTGACATCAATGATAACTTTCCTGTGTTTGAGAAAAATCTCTACAAAGTAAACGTGGGTGAAAAGGGTGTAAAAGGGACCGTTATTGTCAGGCCGAAAGCAACCGATGCGGATGAAGGGTCGAATGCTGACATTGGATACTCATTTGGGCCCAGAACCCCAGATTCGGTTTTGTCCATGTTCGATATTAATCCCGTTACCGGTGAGGTCACGTTAAAGGGGGAGCTGGACTACGAGACGACAAAGTCGTATGACATCGATATCAGTGCTAAAGATAAAGGCAGCCCTGAGATGGAGGGTCATTGCCGCGTGCGGGTTGACGTCATGGACTTCAATGATAACCCTCCTGAAATTGTCCTGACCTCGCAGCCAAAAGCCGTGCGTGAGGACGCCCCCAGTGGAACTGTCGTCGCCCTCATTAGTGCTCGGGATCGTGACTCGGGTAGTAATGCTCATGTCACGTTACACCTGAAAAAGGGCTCCCCTTTCATTCTGAAACCGTCTTTTTCGGATAATTACGCGCTGGTCACCAGCGGCGCTTTAGACCGGGAGAGAGTGTCCGAGTACGAGATCGAGGTCACGGCCACCGATTCGGGCTCTCCTCCTCTCTCGAGTCGCAGAAGCGTCGCCGTCAGCGTCGGCGACGTCAACGACAACCCTCCCGTCTTCTCTCAGAGCTCTTATAACGTTTATTTGAAAGAGAACGACGTCGCGGGCGCCATCCTGCTCTCGGTGTCGGCCGGCGACCCGGACGCCGGCCAGAACGCCAAAGTGTCCTACTCCCTGCTGGAGAGCAAAGCGGCCGAGGCGCCGGCGGCGTCGTCGTACGTTTACGTCAACTCGGAGAACGGCAGCATCTACAGCATGCGCTCGTTCGACTACGAGAAAGTCAAAGTGTTTGAGGTCGGGGTGGAGGCCAAGGACCGGGGCTCTCCGTCTCTCAGCGGCAACGCCACCGTCCACGTTTTCATCCTGGACCAGAACGACAACGCCCCCGCCGTCATCTACCCCTCCCCCCACGCCGCCTCCCACCTGAGGGCGCCCCGCTCGGCCAAGGCGGGCCACCTGCTCACCAAGGTGACGGCCGTGGACGCCGACTCGGGCCACAACGCCTGGATCTCCTACAAAGTGGCGGAGGCCACGGACGCCTCTCTGTTCGCGCTCAGTTTGTACACGGGGGAGGTGAGGACCAAACGCGCCGTGTCCGAGCACGACGACTCCTCCCAGAGGCTGATCGTGGCGGTCGAGGACGACGGGGAACCGGTCCGCTCGGCCACCGTCACGCTGTCCATCCTGCTGGAGGACGCCGTGAGCGAGCCCGCCTCGGAGCCGCTCGGGCGCGACTCGCCGTCCGAGCCCCGCGAGAAAGGCGGCGGCGGCGGCGGCAGAATCACGCTTTACTTGATCGTGTCTCTGGCCTCGGTGTCCGTGCTGTCTCTGCTCACGTTGCTCGCCTTGGCCGTCAAATGCGCCAGGAGCGGCGCCGCTCGCTGCTCGGGCGTCGGACGCACGCGCTGCGAGCGGGACGGGAAGCCCGACGGAAATCTGCACATTCAGCTCAACGCCGACGGACCCATCAAGTACGTGGAGGTTCTGGGAGGAGACGTCATGTCTCAGAGTCACTCCTTCAGGTCCTGCATGTCTCCCGTGTCAGAGTACAGCGATTTCACGCTGCTCAAGCCCAGCAGCACCGCCGACTTCAAGGAGGTCATCGGCGTGCTGGATGCCTCTTTGCCGGACAGCGCCTGGACCTTCGAGAGCCAGCAGGTGAGCCGACGATTGTCGGATCGAGTGGCATCATTTTACAAGTCGGGCTCTTGTTGTGTATCGAGTCGAGTCAACGGCGCCGTTTCCATTCCGTTGGCATATTGCAGTGGAATTGTTTTTTTTTTCGGCATCATCAAAGTTAAACAATATGTTGTATTAGTTGGCCTACAGGTGTTAATTCGTTAACGATCGCCAGAGATGGAATTGGGTGTTTTAACGGTCCACAGCAGACTGAAATAACAATAAGTAAGTCACTGGATTGCACTTATGGAGCACTTTGTCTGCACGCTCACAGTGCACTTTACAAAGCCTCACATTCACCCACCAATGGGCGACTGGTGCCAGGCCCGCTGGGGGCGCGTCAGGGTTCAGTGGCTTGCCCAAGGACTCTTTGACATCCAGACAGTCGGAGCCAGGATCGGAACCGACGACCCTTCGGTCACCGGATGACCCGCTCTACCTACTGAGCCACAGCCGGCATCGTTTGAGTCCGTAAAGCCAGAGGCCGGTGGTTAGGAAATGCGGTGAGTGGGATCGCGCGCTTGTATCCTCTTGCCGGCTTCACTCGGCCTCTGGGGCGGACGAGCCGTCGCAACTTACAAATGGTCCCAAGCCCGGATAGGAATAAGAATCATCATCTTTCATTGTCATGAACATGCATGCATGCACATGAAATTTAAGCCATCACAGTGAACACATACATACATAAAGACGGAAGGTTACAATCGGGGAGGGCGCCCGACTGTGAAATCGATACCAGAACTTTGAACCCTTTAACACCTCAGCCTCAAAATGTCTGCCTGGACTGTTTTGCTTA
This sequence comes from Phycodurus eques, assembly GCF_024500275.1. Taxonomy (NCBI): domain Eukaryota; kingdom Metazoa; phylum Chordata; class Actinopteri; order Syngnathiformes; family Syngnathidae; genus Phycodurus; species Phycodurus eques. The sequence continues at coordinate 28,754,061 of NC_084533.1, forward strand.
TTTTGCTTTTCACAGAAAACTTGGAATGTTCAATATCTGGCAGGTTCGGGTTAGGTTCGTTTATCCCGAACGTGTCGTCAGAATCGGAATCATCTTTATTTGCCAAGTATGTCCAAAAAAAAACACACAAGGAATTTGTCTCCGCTCGAGTACGACAACAGACGGTCAATTGACAGAGAACACGTTGGAGACAGAAAGACATTGACCAAAACTGAGCAGTAAAGGGTTAATAGTTATCTGGTAATTTTTTTTTTTGACAATTGTGCAAAAAGATGCCGAGTCCTCTCGCACTTAGAGCAGTTCGAAAGACTAATATTGCAATCGTGCGGTGCAATGAGCCTTGTGCAAAGGGCGCCGAGACTTCAAGCGAGTAGCGCGATGTCGATTGTGCAAATGTTGCAGAAACTCCTCAGTCAGTGTGCAAGTGGGGCGGATGCTACTCTGGCACGAGTGGCCAGTATTGGTCTACGACAATCAGCGCTTTAATTAATTATGTAAATGAGCCGCACAAGTGGATCAGTCTCATCCGTCGTCAAAAGCTGGCAGGAAGAAGATGTCCTATTTTTCAGACATGTCTTTCTGGTCAAATATCAATGAATTGCTCAAATATATTTGATTTGGGCGGCACGGTGGACGACCGGTCGGAGCGTCTGCCTCACAGTTCTGAGGACGACGGTTCGAATCCCGGCCCCGCCTGTGTGGAGTTTAAATGTTCTCCTCGTGCCTGTGTGGCTTTTCTCCGGGGTCTCCGCTTTCCTCCCACATCCCCAAAACGTGCGTGGTAGGTTCATTGACAATTCTAAATTGCCCGTAGGCGTGACTGTGAGTGCGAATGGTTGTTTGTTTGGATGCGATTGGCTGGCGACCGGTTCAGGGTGTACCCCGCCTTCTGCCCGATGATCGCTGGGATGGGCTCCGGCACGCCCGCGACCCGCGTCAGGAGAAGCGGCTCAGAAAATGGATGGATGGATATTTGATTTCTTTTCTTTCCAAATGAATCGAATCTTGCAGCTTTTGTCATGCAAACTTTTGACCGGCCTTCTGTGTGCTGCTTTTGGGCAAGTTTTAAAGGTGGCACGTTTGTATTTGGCGCCCTCTTATGGGCGAAAAGACTGTGGCAACTTTTTTTTCTTTCTTTCTTCTTCTTCCCCAACACGTGATTGAAAAAGACGCATCGGAATATGTCTCGGTTGCCTCCGAAGCCGTATTTTCTTACGAGCCTCGTAAATGAGCACATCCACATCGTCTGACTTTTTTTTTTTTTTTTAGTCCCGGCGCTCCTCAAACTCGGAGTCAAAAAGTTTCTCGCATGCGTGCGAGTGAGAGAGCAACTTTGCTGTGTGTGCGCGTGTGCGTGCGAGTGGGGGAGGCCCCTGCTTCCTCCCCCCGCCCACGAGCGCAGTGAGGCGGGAGAGGGCGAGCCAGAGCGAAGTGTGTGCGCGAGCGGGGGAAATAGTTGAGCTTTTCGGCCTGGTTTTCTCGCGAAAGTCGGCGGTCATGATCGCGTCCAAACTTGCCGTCACTCGTCCTAAAAAGCGGATCCTCTCGCCGCCGAAGTGGACGGGCTCGTCTTCACCCCAACTAATCATGGCCGCTGAACGCTGAGGCGAGAAGTTTCGGCGATTCCCGGACAATGGAGCGCAGGCAGAGGAAGCGCTCCGGCGGAGGGAGCCAGCTGGCGAGGCTGTGCTGCTTTCTGGCCTGCCTCGCCTCCGCCTCCGCCTCCGCCTCGGCCCAGCTCAGCTACTCCGTGTTGGAGGAGCTGAGCCCGGGCTCCATCGTGGGGAACATCGCCAAGGATCTGGGCCTGAGCCCCCAGAGCATCGTTGAAAGGGGGCTGCGCGTCGTGTCCGAAACGGGCACGCAGTATTTCGAGGTGAGGCAAGCCAGCGGAGATTTGGTGATCAAGCAGCAAATGGACCGGGAGCAGATGTGCGAGTTGAGCTCGTCCTGCTCGCTCCACCTTCAGATACTTCTGTCCGATCCTCTGGAGATCCAGCGCGTCGCGGTGGACGTCGTGGACGTCAACGACAACGCGCCCCACTTTTCCACCAGCAGCGTGTCTTTGGAGGTGTCCGAGGCCGCTGCGCAGGGCACGCGCTTCCGCTTGGAGAGCGCGCACGACCCCGACGTGGGGAGCAACTCTTTACGCACCTACCAGCTGGAACAAAACGACTTTTTTACACTGAACGTGGAGACCAAAAGCGACGGCAGCAAGTTTCCCGAGCTCGTGGTGGACAAAGCTGTGGACAGGGAGGCGCGGGCGTCCTTCGAGCTGCTGCTGACCGCCGTGGATGGCGGGCAGCCGCAGAAATCGGGCTCCACGCTGCTTCTCATTCAAGTTCTGGACGTCAATGACAACGCGCCCGTCTTCAACGAGTCCGTCAGCAAAGTCAGCCTGCTCGAGAACGTCGCGCCGGGCACGTTAGTGACCGAATTGAACGCCACGGACGCGGATTCGGGCCGCAACGGCCAAATCTCGTTCATGTTCAGTAGATACACGCCCGAGCGCGTCGTGAAGCTTTTCAACGTGGATCCGAAGAGCGGAGAGATTCGCGTCCACGGCGAGGTGGATTACGAGAAAGCCGCGTCCTACCACATCACGGTGCAGGCCCGAGACGGGGGCTCCCCCGCCATGGAGGGCTCCTGCAACGTCATTATCGACGTCACGGACGTCAACGACAACGCGCCAGAGGTCACGCTGACGTCACTCACCAGCCCCATCAGAGAAGACTCCGCCCCGGGAACGGTGATAGCCCTCATCAGCGCTCGGGATCTGGACTCCGGCAAGAACGGGGAGGTCACCTTGAGCCTCCCGCCCGGTCTGCCCTTCAAGCTCAACTCGGCCTTCGACACGCACTACAGCCTCACCACGGCCGGCGCCCTCGACCGCGAGAGCCAGTCCGAGTACAAGGTGGTCATCGGGGCCACCGACGGCGGCGAGCCGCCGCTGTCGTCGCAGGCCGCCTTCGTGGTGACGCTGTCCGACGTCAACGACAACGCCCCCGCCTTCTCCCAAAGCTCCTACTCCGTGGACGTCCCGGAGAATAACGCCGCCGGCGCCCCCATCGCCGCCGTCTCGGCCACGGACCCGGACCTGGGCGACAACGCCCGCGTCGCCTACTCCATCCTGCCCGGCCTGGTCCAGGGCTCGCCGCTCTCCTCCTACGTCTACGTGAACTCGGAGAGCGGCCGCATCTTCAGCATGCGCTCCTTGGATCACGAGCAGCTGAAGGCCTTCCGGATCGAGGTCCGGGCCCGCGACGGCGGGGCGCCCCCCAGGACCGCCGACGTCACCGTGCACGTGTTCGTGGTGGACGCGAACGACAACGCGCCCGTGATCGTGCGCCCCGCCGCCGCGGACGACGGCGGCGGCCTGCGGCTCAGCGTGCCCTCGTCCGCCGGCCCGGGCTACCTCGTCAACAAACTGGTGGGGCTGGACGCCGACAGCGGGCACAACGCCTGGCTCTTTTACTCCGTCGCCCCCGGGCCGCACGCGAGCATGTTCCGAATCGGGGCGCGCTCCGGCGACCTGCGCACGGCCCGCAAGTGGGCCGAGGAGGACGAAGGCTCCGCTTACGACATCGCGGTCATCGTCCGAGACAACGGCGAGCCGCCCAAGTCCACGCTGGTGAACATTACGGTCACGGTGGACCAGAAGGCCGCGGCCGACGATGCGCCGGCGAGGCCTCACCGCACGCCCTTCTCCCCGCGCGACGGGATGTCGGACATCACCTTGTACCTCATCATCTCTCTGGCCTGCGTGTCGGGCGTGTCGTTGGTCACGCTGGCCGTCGTCACGGCGCGCTGCCTGAGGCGCCGCGGCCACGGCGGGGGCGACCCCTGCTGCTGCTGCTACGGTAGCCGGCGGTCCGGCCGCTACCGGCGGAGGCCCGGCAAGGACCCGCACCTGCAGCTCAACACGGACGGGCCCATCCGCTACATGGAGGTGGTGGGCGGCGCCCGGGACCCGCACACGCGCACTTACAGACCCTGCTACTCCACCGTCTCCAGCAGGAGCGACTTTGTGTTCGTGAAGACGCCCACGCTGAGTCCCAGCAACACGCTCGACACCACCCTCGGCAGGAAGCGCCTCGGCGGCTCGCCCGGTGAGGTGAGCGGCCGACGCGCGGCTTCGAATGTGAACGCACGAGCGTCTCGGGGAACCGTACGACATGAGCTGCACGTGTCGCGCCAATTCGGCCTATCTTCTTATCCATCAGCAGCGGCGTCAAAGAACAGCGTCGCCCCGAGAGATGTTGCGAATTGCCGTTTGCGTCGAATTGCCTGTAAATTGTCGCGACTTATTTTGGGCAACTTTTTGCCGGCGTTTTGCACGCATCGACAGCAGCGACCGTCGATTCATTTGCGCTGTCGGCGGCAGGGCTCGGTCCCGTTATTTTGCTACGGGAGGGTCCACGATTTTTTCGTATCGCGTCGCGCTGAAAACGTCAACCGCATATCATTAGCCTAGTTAGCTAAGTTAGCAGAACTGCCCAAGTCACTGTTAGAAATAGCAATTACCTTGCTAAAAATGACATATTTTTTCATTGTTTTCCATAAAGGATCAAATATGACGATTAGGCTAACAATACCACTTAAGGTTAGCATTTTAATATTATCTTTGTAAGGACATCATTTCTTTAATGGACTTATTTTGATTGCCAAGTGGGTGACTTTTTTTGGGGGGGTTTGAAGGCTCTTCGTGTTTCGTTACCCCACAAGATGATGCAAATGTTTTTTTTTTCCCAACTGTGGTAATGGAAGGACAAACTGGAGGAACGCTGACAGCAGTTTAAAAAAAAAAAAAAAGTTCTTGTGCGTTTGCTTAGTAGCTGTGAGGAAGAGGAGAGCGGAGGAAGGTGGGATGTGAAGGAGGGATAAGGGAACAACATAGTCAAAAGGAGGAGAAGGAAAAAAAAAACTCTCGGGTTGTAAACAGGAAGTCACAGGGTCGTCCGTTGACCCCTGACTTCCTGTTGTCCACCGACGATGATGACGAGCTGCCGGATTGCGCTCTTACTTCCTCGGCCAACACGGCGGCTTTCCGAAGAGTCCAAACTCTGAATGATCTTCATCCGGGGCGATTCAATTAACCCGAAGTGGGCTGCGCGAAACAGGGGGTCAAAGCTTTTCTCCATCATGTCGTTTGTCGCGAAGCTTCGGACGTACTTCCCGTGCCCAGTGCCCCCCCCGTCCCCGTCCCCCCCCCCCCGGCTCTCCCCGCTCTCTTTCATGCTTTTCGAACGCCGGCCATCGTGTTTGTGCGCCCGCGCGAACACACAAAGAGCGTCCCGACCATTCCGGAGGGAGCCGAGAGCCCCGGCGACGCACGTTCCCTCGCTTCCGCGGCCGCTCTTCTGCAATGCGCTGCTGCGGAACACTTTGCTTAGCTTTTTATGTCCTTAGCGATGTTTCAAAATAGAGTGCCCTTCCTTTTGTCGACACACCACTCAAAGTATCCGTTCCCATTTCAGGAGGTTTTTCATCTTGTGCGTGTTAGCTGTTCGTGGTCTGTTTATGCGCAGGCTCGTCAGGTTCGTACGGACGTCGAGACTGGCTTTTGCAGTTCCGGGAACTTGTCCTCGGGGTTTTGGCAGTCACCTGCTGGCGTTTGTTTATGGAAGTCAAACACGCTTTCATGTTTCCTGTCGAGAGGCCCAATTCTTTCAAAAAAAAAAAAAAACACACATTGTGACACACGACAGCAATTTTCGAGCAGCTTGTGATTGGAAATGTTTTCTTTTTGTACGGGATTCAACGTTTCGTCCAGTTCCCGTCTGGTGTCAAAGGGGAATTTACAATTGGAAAATAATCAGCACTTGTTCTCTTTATGGCGATGATGTCGCCTGGCGCTGACCTGTTACTCCAGAAACAGCAGCTTTTTCGTAATGGAATGTTCCTACGACATGACGTGTTACCGGCGCGAAGTTTTATTATTTGCGAGGCCTCTGTCTCTCATTGGTTGTTTTTCCTCGGGCTCGATGGTTTCTCAAATTCGAAGCAGATGGCGATTGATTAGATTTTTATGAATTTATTTCCACAGATCGTATTTATCGTGCATTACGTCCCGATGACTGCAAATAAGACCGAAAAAGTTTGATTTTTCAATTGCAGATTTTCACTGCGAGCCGCACGTTTGTTGAACGGAAAGGAAAACAGCAGCCTCGTCGACGTTTTCCCGCTTTTCTCCTTGTCGTCGAGCAGACCTTTAAGGTTTTGATTTCCCGTGCTTATTTTCCATTCTGTGTCCGCCGTCGTTTTTCAAACACGCACAAAAGCGCGCAGATGTGTCAGCCACAAAAGCGACATCCCATGAAAGCCGCCATGAAGTTTGTCGCTGTTGAATTTGCGATTCATGTGGCAACTTGTGTTCTCCTTGCAGCAAAAGCCCCCCAGCAACGACTGGCGTTTTAACCAGGGACCGAGACCAGGACCCAGCGGGTGAGTCAACGTTACGCTCCTCTTACGCACGCTCACGAGTACGACGACGATGATGAGTGATGAAGGATGAGAAATAGCGATTCAACGACTGCAGCTGCAATGATAACGCTGAGCCGTGTGCTTAAATGCACGCAGTCTGAGGCGCTCTTCCCCCCTCACCACTGCTTCCCCGCTTTCTAAAATGGCTGCCGCAGCCTGCTCTCCCCCTCCCCCGGCCGCTGCTCTCCTCTCCTCTCCGCTCCGCTCAGGCCCGCAGATGAGCGATGGCGGCCGCAGCCTGTGGGGGAGGGACGCAGTTGTTCTCGCCTCCGAACATCCGACGAGCGTTTTTAATCCAACTGACGCCACGCGATCGTTCCGCATTGGGTTTTGCGCACCGTGTGCGGATTGCTGCAGATTGCCGATGCTGTTGTGGTCCTTAAAAACAGGCCGGCGAGCTGTGGAGTGCTGCTTGGGTGATGAATTACATTGAGCAAACGTTGCATCCCGTCGTCCGTCATTTCACTGATAACATTTAGAATCGAGCATTCTGCCTTCCTATAATAGCTCAAATGCGAATAGAGCACAAAGGTCATCGAGGCCGAATAGTCACTTTTAAGTGACAAATTGTCCATGTTCGCATGCCGTGTGCCTCCCTCTTACGTGTCGGAATATCGGCGTGAGGATTCACGAATCATCGTTTTCGAGAAAGTTGTCTATTCCGATATTAGAAACGGTTAGTGTTTCCCTAATCCTCCCGACGCACGTGCGAACAGCAAGAAAATGACGACATGTAACGATGACGTTTCATTTGGAGCGACGCTCTCACAGAACTATTTGTTTAACGTTGTTTTGATTATCGCGGTTGGACTTTGCAGTGACGCAGAACTGAGAGCTCTCCTTATAACGCACATTCATCATTCAATTGTCTAGCTGCCGACGCTGTGTGAAAGTTGCGTTTTAAAATTGTCATTTTTGTTTTGTTTTGTGGTGATGTTAGTGGCGAAGGGTGAAGGACATACTCCCCAAAAATTCGTTCTTTTCGCAAGAAAAGGCAAACAAGGCACATGCAAGCCAACACTAAATGAAGCAAGTCCAGAAAACAAAGTTTAACGTAAAAAAGGAACGCGAGGAAACAAAAGACTCATCGCGACGATGAACAAAGAAAGGCTGAACGAAACGGGGAACGAAATGCAACGTGACGAGACGCGAGCCGATTGGTCGAAACGAGGGACGGGGCTGACGAGAACAGGTGGCGACGAAAGCCTCACGGGTCGACGAGACGTGAACGAGGGAGACGGCGAAAGAAACCGTCCACCGTCGCATAAGTGATAAAGGGTTACAAAGTGCGACCACAATAAAAACGCTGTCAATCCTGCCTGATTATCTCTGTAAAAACCATTTTCTGAAAAACACAGCTTCGACAAAATCAATGTCATTTCCTCCTCACTAATCCCAGTATTTACAAAGTAAACGTGCCTTTGCGAGCGTATAACATGTTGTGTTTTTAGTCCCCACATGCCATACGGTACACACATACGATGGACGCCGAAGAGCGGGACAAGGTACTCGTCATTTAGACGTACAAAGTTTAGCCGCTCTCTGCCCTTTGCAGCTGATCAGCATTTGTAAAAATGAAATGGACCTGATTGGTTTCTCAGGGCAGAGAGTTTCCTGTGATAGTGCAACCCCGGCTGAGTGTGTGTGTGTGTGTGTGTGTGCGTGTGTGCGTGCGTGCGTGCGTGCGCGCGCGCGTGTGTGTAGCTGTATCGAAGTCGTAGCGCTTGTGTTAGTCTCCCTAAAAGTCTGTTGAGCCGTGTGCATTGAGGCCACAATGCCTGCTGTGGCGGAGAAAGGACTGCGGCGCTTATTTGCGTGCGCTGTTGTGCCAGACTGCATATGTGTGCAAAAGCAAACAAAATGGCGCTTGTCTTTACTGTGTCGCCTTTAATGTGTGCGTGCGTAGTGGTTGTAGCATGATCAACATGATCACGCGTGACCTTTCATGTAATTTATCAAGCCAACGGCGGGAGAAGGCTGCCGTTGAAGTCGGCGAGACGACGCGTTGATGTCTCGCGGTCAGCGTGCCGTCGAGGCAGACGCAGCGTGAGCAGCGTGCGCCGATCTGCACATCGAGACCGGACGTGCCTAAATGGCCAATAAAACGTGGCCGCGGGGTATTTGCGGGGCCAAGCGTCCGCTCTTTGGACTGCGACTCCCGGTCGTGCCGACCACAGGAAGTGCTCGACAGCCACAGGATGTGATAAGTCAGAGACTCGTTTAGCACAAACGGAGCGTCGCCTTGTTATCTTTTGCGATGAGAGGGACGTGGGCCCACGTAAAAACACTTCGGAGTCTCGGAGTGCTGGTGTCGAACGTCCGCCAAGTTCCACTTCATCCAAGTTGTCCTGAGAAACGGGCGTGTTGATGGCTCGCTTGCTGGTTGTTGTGCATCACTCGTGTGACCCAGATTAAAATCGGTTGTTAAGAGCGCAGCTTGCGTTCGTTCTGACCGTGCGACAAATCATAGATTGCGGTTTCCGTTGTTCCCGACACACGCAAATTGCCGTCTTTGAATAAACGAGCCCGCGAACGTGGCGTCGGCCCACGTGGAAATGAGCGGTTTGCGGCAACACACGTTGACGACGGCCTCGGCACGAAACGTGCACCGAAGAGGCCCGGAAATGGGGAGAAGAGTGCTTTTCAAAAGCCTGCCAAATTTGAACACATAAGAAGAAAAATGACCATGTATGTCAAATAAGGCTCTGAAATCATGAAAAATGAGGCCTGCCCTGGAGTCGCAGGACCGTGCGGGCGTGTCCGCCGCGGGCCTTCACCTGCCGATCGAATACGTCGGCTCGTCCGTAGGCGGCTACCGGCTGAGTGACGTGTGCCGCCGCGGTTGTGGTTAGTAAACGGTTCGCTTTCCCGTGTGTCTGTCACGTGGGGAGACGCACCCCGAGCGAGGCGCAGGTGTTTTGGGCGACCCCGCTGCGGTCAAGCGAGCTCCTTAGCTTGCTGGCTCGTCAGCTCGCGGACTAGACATAATACGCAGTTACCTTTCAATGAAGTGTCTATGTCGTGTGGATCTACGCGCGGCGCAAAGCTGTAGAGTATTACGCCGCTCGTGACTCGTATCGTGGGGGAGGCCCTCACGCTAGAAGTATGCGCCGCAGCCTGCTTTCGTCACGGGGCTCGTCTTTAGCTCCGCCCCAAAATTGCCCAACTGAGATGGTGCGAAAGAGTTGAACGCTTTTTCGCAACAATTCGGTACTAAATTCTCCGTAGCCTTTGCACGTGTTTTCAGTGCTTACCTTCAAGGGTATTTAACGCTATTTCGAAACGTCCCGAAAAACTTTCTCTGGAAAAAAAGTCCGAACGCATGCACATATCGTAGAAACACGCTCGCTACTGTGGCGCATCGCAACCGCGCTCCTCGTCAGCTGCTTTGTGTCGCCGACGCAAAACGACGTCTTACCTCCGTCTTTGTCTCCGCACGCGCAGGGCTGTCGGAGGACCCGAGGTTACCATGGGAACGGGCCCTTGGCCCCAACCCCCAACTGAAGCTGAGCAGCTCCAGGCCCTGATGGCCGCAGCTAACGGTGAGTAAGACGCCTTGTGGTCCTTGCCAAATTGTTCTCATTGCTGCTGTGGCTTGGAAAGAAATGTTGGGAGTTGAATTTTTTTTAAAAAACGTTTTTCGTCCTTTAAGCCGTCGCTCGGTCATTTTTATGATCTTTTTTTTTTTTACTATGTGCCACAAAATTTGAAACAATTGCCGATGTACTTTCAGCCTTTTTATTTGCTTAACAAGACAAACGTTCAACTGAACCAATACAAAATGAAACCGCTCGCAAGGAGCACGGTCACGCGTGTCGGCGTGACCTTTGACTTGTTTAGACTTTATAAAACCAGTTGATTTCATTGCATTGTCTTTTATTGTTTTATGTCTTTATATTTTACAATATAGTAAACAATAAAACCCAAATGTGGGTGCTGGAACGGATGAATGGCACTTCAATTCATTTCAATGTGGAAAAGTAATGTGTTTGGCAAGTAAATTAGGTTTTGAGTTTGGCCACGGGGCGAGTTCGAGTCTTAATTCAAGAAAGGTACAACTGCCACGAAACCTACCCATGTTCGCTCTCCCTCGCACGCATCCAAACCGCTGACTCCTTTCTGTCTTCGCTCGGAAAAAGAAGCCTAATGTGGACTGTGAAAGCAAAATAACCCGAAATCAAGACGAGAGCGGCTCTTTGGCAAACGAGCTCTCAAGTCATTGGTCAAGTTTCCACGGCTGGGACCCGCGTCAGCAGAAAATACGCGCGAGTGGCCCCGTCGTCCGTGTCGTTAAAGAGCAGCCGCGATACACGATGAAGGTCAGCTCAAGAGTCGGCGGTAGGAAGGAAGGAAGGAAGGACGGGTGTCGTGCGCATTTGTCAATAGTGGAATCAAGCGCGAGGTATTTTGTGTGCACGTTCAGGCGCAGGAGCTTCACAAGCGGGCGGGGGGGTCGCCTTCGTGGCTCTGCGTTGCAGAGGCTGAGGAGGAATTATGAACTGAGCAGTGATGCGCACGGAGCCAGAGACGTCATGCTCCATCGCAATAGCGGCCCTAAAGTGTTGAGAAAAACATTGGATATCTTCAAATAATACAAGTCGACGTCGTCCGTTGGGTGAACAAACCTTAAAGATGGCCCGAACGGACGAGTTTCCCGCGCTACAGGGTTAGTCTTCGTGCAAATAAAAGAGCTTCCACGTGACCGCAGCGTAATGCGCCACGTTAGCCGGCTAAGCTATAAATAAAGCAAGAAGCGCCGATCAGTTACAACCCGCAACCTTTGGTCACCTTTTAGCGCAGGTTTATACAAAAAAAAAAAAACAACAACATAAAATGCAACAGAATGGATGACTTCGTGGAAAAAGCAACATGAATTTAAGTGACTCAAAACGCGAGTTAGCATGGTTAGCTGGGAAAAATGCTAGTAGATAGACGTTAACTCTCGAGCTGGTTTGGTTGTTTTTGAGCGGAAATGAAAGTTGGCAGCAACTGCGACTTATTACCTGTGCGGCCTTGAGCGGCTCCACGCGTACGTTCCGTTCAGCTCAAAGCTTCGGAACGGAGGACGTTTCCGTTTCCTATTGCTAAACGGTGCGACGTCGTTGCTGTGCGACACAAACTAGCTGAGCGCAAAACCTGCGAAAGTTGGGGTGATATCCAACTTTTGGGTGTTTGGTATCGTTCTGGGGGATTCCGATTCCAATAAAGTTGATTTATACGTATTGGAGAAGGGGTAGACGAAGTCAAACTTATCGATTCAGAACATCAACGTAGAACTCTAATAATATGATGATATAATAACAATAAGAATATATAGACATCGCTCTTCCTTTAGACTTGAATACAATCATATTATTGTAACAATAAATAACAGCAGCATCTTGTATTTTAAGAAAAGAAAACCAAAAACACCTCATAAAAGAATATTCGAAGTAAACCTGTTTTATGAAGTGTGATGAAGCCGAAAGTTTCACTTCTCCAAATTCTCCCCCTTCCTTTTATCTCCCTCCCCTCAGTGAGCGACGCGAGCGGCACCCTGGGACCCGGCACGATGGGCCTGAGCACCCGCTACAGCCCCCATTTCACCCTGCAGCACGTGCCCGACTACCGCCAGAACGTCTACATCCCCGGCAGCACGGCCACGCTCACCTCCAACCCCCAGCAGCAGCAGCTGCAGCAGCAGCAGCAGCAGCAGCAGCAGCAGCAGCAGCAGGCCGTGGCCCAGCAGGCCGGCCAGCAGGCGCTGCCCCCGCCCCAGCCCGAGCCCCCGAAAGCCGCCCAGACCCCCGCCTCCAAGAAGAAGTCCACCAAGAAGGAGAAGAAGTAGAAAAGGAGGCGCAGGAATGCTCAATCCGGTCTGACGAGAAGTGAAACCCCCTCCCCACACCCCGCCACCAGCTATCGCACGAGCGGCGGTCCGAGCGGCTCCTTCCGAAGCGTCTCCGAGGCCTCGAGGAGTCCGAAGGTGCCCGAACGCTTCCGCTTGTAATCGGTCGATGTTTGGTGCTCGGGTGTGGGTTAAGGTTATTGTGATTTTCTTTTGCTTGATTTTGGCTTAGACAAGAAAGCTCCCAAGGTTGATGTATCCACAGAAATGTTGTTGTCTTTCATGTCGGAGTTATTGTGCGCTTTCCCTCCAGCGGGAAGTCGGCCGTTGTGAGTACGCTCGTCGCCGTCATATTTCTACGTAGGCTCGCTCGGCCTTTTGCGGGACCTTTTACCGCTATTACGAACTTCGTCTGCATGCTCTTTAAAGGTTCAAACCACATCGTACTAGTTTAGCGTCGCAAACTATGCATTGCAAAAGCAAAAGAGGAGGACGCCCCGCCCCCCGCCAAAATCGCCGCTCAACGCAATGCACGTGTAGCATTTGCCCGACGGAAAAGAACTTTTGTAAACCACAGTTTGACCTGAGCATGTACCCGCAATGAGAGGCCACAGGGGGTGTCCGGCTGCCCCCGTCCCCCCCGTCCCCCCCGTCACTTCCCCACATTAAGAGCCAACCTGAAGTATTGCACCGATGTCGGGTGTAAATCGCATTCGGGTGAAGTATTTGCCGTTATTGAGTTTTCTTGCGATCGCATGCGTAAGATATGAAGTCCGGCGGGTGAGCTGGGCAGATTTGGCGGTGGCGGTGGGCGGAGCCTAAAACATTGTTCCGTTGGCCCGCCGACCCTCGGCTCCGCTCGCTGAATGTACAGAGGGACCGCTAAGCTCAAATGGGCTGACCCGGGCCGGGGTCAGCGAGGCGAAACCACTCGCCATGCGCTCGTCCTTCGCCACCCGTCCTCCGTCGTGACCTCCCCCCCCCCGCTCGTTGTAAATAAACCAATAAAGTCCCGTTGACGTTTGCGTTGTCGGGACCGCCGCCGTCCGCCGTTTTCCCCAAATCAAACGTCCTTCTCCACAAGGCGTGGCTCACTACTGGAATGTGTTGCGGTTTGTTTTTCAAGAAAATGAAGAAAAACAAGATTTATTCAACAAAAAAAAACAAAACAATTCCAAATGAAAATATGAGATGATCTTCAACAGTTTGCGTTGCAATGTAGTAACTAAGCACCATGCCAACTAACTCTACAGTGTAAATACAACAAATGAAAGATAACTTTAGATAAGGTGACACACGTAGACTAGTTAACTTGTGATGTGTTGCGCATATTTTTGTCTTCATTTTCTCTTCTATCTTTTATCACGCTGTAAAGAAATGACAAAAAAAAATATGAAAATGTTTCTATCCTTGTGTAACCTCTCAATGTTCTTTTTGCGGTGATTTGATCTTGTGCATTCTCTTTCTGTCCATATGAACAAATGACGATAAATATTATATACGTGTCCGTCCGTCCGCTGCTGAATTAATACTCCTCTTTCCTGCTGTATTAGCTTTCTTATCAAATGCTTAGCCCCCGCCCCCCACATGCTTTATCCCTGTGTTACATTTATTTTTCTGCTAATATTTATATTGCTGTTTTATTTTCTCTTGAACACTGACATTTCAAATAAAAAGATTCTGAAACCGGTCAGCGTTGTGTCCTTTTCCCGTCTGCGCACGGAAAGCGCAGTTTCCTAACCTTTGTGGAGCCGATGAAATGATTGTCCGGTGAAATGGTTTCCTAACTCACCGGACAAAAATCTCACGGCACACCGAACAAAAACGACACGAAAAGTATTCATTCGGATTTAATGATCTCATCTTGATTTAGGCACACATTTATTTCCTGACTGTGAAATTTGGGGCAGTTTAATTGAACGCGAAGCTGATAAAGTGGCCGGAATGAAGCCATCTATCTGTTGTCGAAACGGCAAAAGGTTTATTGTGCCGTCTGCCAGTCGACGGGAGAGCATTTCCTACCTTCTGGCAAGCGGTTGAGGGCGGACCCCCCCCCCTGCCCGACGATAGCCGCGGCTCACAAAATGGATGGACGTGAAAAAGGAGTGTCTGATGGGTACAAATATTCATTCCCAACACTGACAGTCGAATAGAAATCATTGGCCAGATGTTAAAAAAAAATGAGATACAACCAGTCAGAATATCAAAATGAGCGCATATCCAGAGCGAAGACAAACCGCTGGGATCTTTTTGTCGCCGTCTTCCACATCGACCTCGACAGCTGTCGCGACGGGCGGGCTTCGACTCGAACAAGATGTCGGCCGTCCTGATGCGGATTTGGAAAGACTTGGATTTGCTTCAAGAGGATTTTAGATTCTTGCAAGAAGTTAGACCATTAAAAAGTCTCAATTCTCCACATCTGTCTATCGTCTCAAAACATTTACAGCGGAGCCCCGCATACCCGCGCAATTGTTTCCAATGATTTTCTTTCTTTTGTTTTGTTTTTTAAACGCGGGGGGGACCAATCCCCAAAACGCGGATTGTCCCCATTCTCCCCTCTCATTGAAGATTTGTTTGCGTTTATAATCGCGAACGTTTTCTTCTAATGCAGCTGCAATGTGCGTCCGCTGTAGGCTCGATCTATCTCGTTTCCTCCCACCCCGAGAAGATCTTGCCCGACGTTTTCATCCGACAGGGACGACGAGCCCCCGAACGCGAACGCGCTTCGAGAGTCCAATCCGTCAGTAGTCGGCAAGTGTCAGACATGCAGAAATTCATCGATGACATTTGCGTCTACAAACCTTCTGAAGCTTCAAAGCAACGGTACCTAATTGTCAAAACATAAATAGAAATATCAATTCCATGAAAATGGATTGAAACCACAGCGCTTCCATTTCCTTGCTGACAAAAGGCACGCCACGAGGAGACGTTTTTGCGTACCCAAAATGGCTGACTCCCCTCTCCCCGCCTCGCAGCCATTGTGTTGCCCGGTCGCTACGGCAACTGTCAGCCAGTCCACGTCAAATCTGGGCGGCGGCCACGGCGGCGTGCTCCCGCCGGGCTGCGGGAAGCCAAACGCATCCGACCATTAGTCAGAGCCCAAATACAGGAAACAGACTCACGCACGCACAGATGAGTCAGACATAGTCAAGCACTTTGGCCCCGCTTGATTCACTGGTGGTGTACAGCACGGAGAAGTTCCAACACATTCCACATTTAGAAGTTAAGACTCCGAAAAACAAATAGGAACGGATGACCCTGTCGAATTGACCTTCTCAAACCTTCGAGGCAACTTTCGAGGAAAAGTCTGGAGTGTCAATCAGGTTCTTCGAAAAAGACGTCGGCAGTCAGGTGTGAAAAAAAGAGAAGAGAGGTGAAAGAAAACACAAGGACATTTGATTCTCAGTTCTAATTTGCTGACTCACGAGCAGTCCCGCCAATGCGCGAGGGGAGCACGTGACCGATGAGCCGTCCAAGGGGGATCAAAAGGACTTTGTTGGACTTGCTCGAATGGATAGCTTGAAAGTCACTTTTTTCGTGGGTTTTTTTGGGAGTTGATGACTCGCAGGTTGTGTCGCCATTTTCTGAACGTGGCGACAGAGAAGAGAGACGCGCTTGTTCTCTCTCTCCCCATCTCGCCTAATGAAGCGCATTCCTGCTCATTAGACACACGTTTACACAATGGAGCAACACAAAAACACATTTCCAGTGATGCACAGCGGAATTATCCTCGTTCACTTGATAACGTGAGTCAGAAAACAGAGACAAGGATTTTTTTATTTGATGCTCAAAATTCATTAGTGGTTAGCACAGCTGCATTGCAGTGAAAAGGTTCCGAGTTCAAATCTCGTTCCGGCACGCGTGACGCATATATTCGCTTGTCTGTATCTCGTCGCTTAGTAGAATCCTTAAATACGATTGCTCGAAGTGTATAAGCGTCAACGATACGCCGAGCCGATAGCGAGGAAACAGTCAAGCGAAAGCGTTGAAATCGACAAGACTCAGTGTTGCGCGGCCACAGAAAAAGCAAAAAAACAAAAAGAGGACCTCATTTGCCGCCACTGAGGGTTCCATCTGATCCTCATTAGGAAAGAGCAGGACGTGATGTCATGGCGACGTGTGGCGGAACAGGAAGCGCGTCCGGTGAAAAGGAAGGAAGCCGCCCCCCCGCAAACTCCCTCTCTTCTTCTTTCCCTTGACCCCCGCCCCCGTTCGCCCCCTCCTCCACTGCAGCTGCGTCATGGCGGCTCCACACATGAAGAGGACACAGTGCGGCCTTGAACAAAGGGCTGCATTTCCTCCCGGCAGACACACTCGACGCCCGTCTGCTAAGATCAGATCAAAGATAAGATAAGATAACATAAGATAAGATAAGATAAGATAAGATAATAACCGCGGCTCGGCACGTACTGTATGTTGTCGACAACGGCGTCGTTGACACACTTTGGGAAAATGACGTTTGAAGCTTTACAGAGGGTCAATCGTTGTCGTGCCACTGCAAAGGCGGAGGCCGCACTCTTTTTCTTCATATAAATACAAATAAATAAAATAAAACAAGCAGAGGAAGCACGTTCCTCCTGACCCGCTCGGCCATTTCGGAAAAGCCCGAAAACATTACTTTGGTCTCCCGCAGACCGATGGAGGGTCGAGAATAGGTACGTCGGTGTGAAACCCATTTTCGGCCCGGGCCGCGGCGTCGTCACGATTTCCCTCAGAAGGCCGTTACGACTGAACCGGGCGAGGACCGATACCGGGTGTCGCTATCGGGTCGATACCGACCTTCTTTCGAGGTATATGGTACAAGGTATAAGGCAGCTGATACCAGTCACCGATATTATAAAAAAAAAAAAAACGGACATTGAGTAAATCCACCTTGCCAGGAGTTGGCGCTACGCTGCAGCGGTTTGACATATCAGCGAATCATCATGTATAAATGTACGCTCATAAGACATAAACAACAAATTGATGGATAACTAGTTTTGAATTTAGAAGTCCGTAAAAATGGTTTTTATTCAATTTACTTTAAAAGGGGGACTGGTAACAAAGAAATGCTTGCGATATCTCAACATCAGCAAAATTAAAGCAAATCTGCTACTGCGGCATGAAGTGGACGTACTTCATTTATCTGCTCTTCATTTGCTTTGGTCGATGCGGCGGGCCTGATCCGGCCCCCGGGCCATGACTTTGACACCCGATTTGGCATCTTTCGCACAGACGATTGTCATTCGTCTTCTGTTCGGCTCAACCGGCGCTGCGGTCGGAATGTCGCTATGGCTAACGCTAGCGTGATTTCAAGAGACACAGCAACGTGCTGGCGGGCTGCGCGAGAAACGCACAATGCTCCCTTTCAAAGCTCCCAAAACTCTCTCTTCGTGCGAGAAGGACCCTCTCTCTCCTCTCTCCTCTTTCTTACTGCAGTCGTCTTCGGCGCCAAGAGCCCTCGCGCCTGTTTTCTCAGCTGGGAGGACGGAAAGCGGACAGGGGCAGAGAAACGGCGCGAGTGACGACGTGAGGGAGGCGGGGGTGCACGAGGTCGCGCGATCCACCGGCAGCGGGGGGGAAACAAAAGGACACCGACAATTCTCGGTTAGCGGCCCATTCGGAACCCGACCGCACAGACGGATGAACAAAAAAAATGAAAATTCTCATATGTCCGCGTGTCAAAACATGATACGAGACTTCAAAACGTAAGCCCACCGTTCCAAAAATGAGCAAAAAAGAGTTTCAAAGGGGAACGAGTTTAGATTTAGTTCTATGCGGTCGGTTAGAATATTGCTTTACCTTTGTTTTAGGGCAGCCGGAGAAGGTTGGTGATGTTCTCTCCCCCACGCAAACTTAACCCCAATCCCTCTTTTATAATCCTTAACACACACACGCAAATCAGTCCTCGCATCCACCGCACCCCGGTATCCCATCATCTTCCCTTCACCGCTGCTGTCGTCACGGAAACGCAAAATTCCCCCACGCCAGCCATGAAAACGTGCCACCGAAGCGAGCGGTGGCACGTTTTCGCTCGCGTCGACGCTCGCTATGTCAAAGCTTATTGCGTCGAAGGTTTGTGTTGTGTTGGAGGTTTTGTAGGGGTCAGTAGGGTTAGTCTTGGACTTCGGTCAGGCGGGGGGAGGGAGGTCGCCCGTCCATAAAAGATTTGCCGAAACCTCAGCCTTGACAAAATCGACATTTGGAGGAGCTTCATCCAAAAGCGCCAACACGAAATTGGAAAAGTCGAAAACGAAGAAGGAAAATAATGCGATGGTGAAGAAGAAAAATATTTTGGGATTTTGAGAAAAACACTATTTCGAGAAGAAAAATGAACAAAAAGAGAAAATTACCAGCACAGCCAAACTCAGCCAAGAAAAGCTCTGAACTGGAGCTCTTTTTGTTTGGAGGAGATGTAGAATGAAGGAGCCAAAGAATGGATCTTTCAGACAGACGCTTTCCGAACAAAACCGAGCACTGAACATGAGCTCCTTTTGCCGGGATCAAACCCCTTCACTGGCTCGCAAAGTTCAGTGCCACCCTCGCCTTCTCGTTGCACTTCCACGAGGCAACATCAGAGAGCAATTTGTCTCTGAGGGCTAAGTGAAGGCGTTTTGATTTTGGTTGGGGGTTAAGAAAGGGTTGGGGTTGAGGTTAGTTCGAATTAGGGCCGAGGGTTGTGCTTAAGGCAGCTCGAGGTTTACGATTGGGGTGAGGATCCAAGGGCGGAGGCTAGTTTGGGTCACATTTTTGGTTTACCGTTGGGATTAGGGTCTTGAATGCTGTACTTTAGTTAGGGTGGACTTTAGGACTTGGTCTGGTGGTTCGAGCTAGTCACGGGGTCGGGTTTCGGGTAAGAGACATTTTTGGGGTAATAATTAGGAGCGTTTTGGATTGGTCGAGCGTAACTTGCGAACGCGAGGAACCCGCTCGAGAGAAAAGTCGGGCAGGGGGGAGGAGGGCGCGCATCGGAGGCCGTCGTGGGGAGACCGACCCGCGGACAGACTGATGACAAACACAAAACAGTCATGTAAACGGGAAGGCTGCCATCGGAATATGGAAGTGCGCGCGAGGATGAATGACAAAATGTCCTGAGAAGTGAGAAGAAGGAAAACAAGCTGGTGTTCTGACGTGCGGCTTTCGGTGACAAACCAGCCTTCCTCCTCACAAAGCTCTCGTCCGCGTTTCGGTCCCCGCGCTCACTCAACACTTTTATTTTGCCACTCACTGATATATCCACGCCGGTCATCTCACCATTCGAAGCAACTCGTTTTAGACGTTTTAGATCGACCGAAATGGAGGTCCGCCGCTGTCCCTTTTTGAGACCCGGACGCCTTCTACAATCATCATCATCATCATCATCATCATCATCATCACCATCGTCTCGTCCCGCTTCGTGGTGTGTTTCACTCGGGAGAAGCAGGAGGAGGTCAGCGGTAATGTGTGTCACTGTGTCCGCGTCCATGAATGTCAAATATTCCCGCGGCTCTTCAACAAGAGATGATGTCTGCGGCGGGGCACGGCCCGTCGCCATGGCAACCTCCGCCATTTGCACCCCCTCCCTTTTCGCTTCGTCTTCCCGACTCAGTTTGGCGGCAGGAGCGCCTGGCCGAGAAGCATCGGCGTCGGTTAGCCGCAGGAGCGCACGTGAAGAAACAAACAAAACAAAAAACCATCAATGTGAAATAAATAGTCAATAAAAGGAATCTCAATTGAGGAAGTATTTGTGTCTTCCTGTGTGTCTGTTTGTCTAAGCAGCTCCACTTATAAGCTGCTTACGCTAATACTGCTGCACAATAGCCTCTGCTCGTCCCATTTAGCACAAGCGGCCCCCCGCCCACCGGGCCTGTCTGCTCAACGGCCTCCGACCGTGCAGCAACGCGCGTTCTTGCCCTCCTATGCCGAAGGCACTGGCCGAAACACACGCACACCACGTTCGCTGTTAGGAAAATTACACATCAGGTGTACCTAATGTTGTGGGCGCAAGTTACGCTGCACCTCTCCTCCTCTCTGTGCAGCCCTTGTTTACAAGCCCCGCCTGTTCTTCTCGTCACATTTGCCGTTCTGCATGCCGAAGTCAGGAGAAATCGGACGATTGAGAGGAACATCCGAAGACGGCCGCTTGTAGTCAGACGGTCTACAAGGCTAAAACAAGCATCGATCGAATCATAAAACAAAGGAAGAACATTTCCAGGAAAGTGGGTGTAAAAACCTTATTCCCCCCCCCCCCCCCCCGGCAGATGCAGGTGTAACCATGGCAACTGAGCAAAGGAATGATGTCATCGCCTCTGTCTTCGCCCTCGGTATTTGATTGCCTCCTGGGACTCTTGTGGGTCAGACAAATAAACGACAATGCAGCTTAAAGGCAGTATCACTGAGAAAATACATCAAAAATACAAAATATATAGTTGCTTCAAGTCAGTCTAGGTGCCTAATGACAAATTCGCACAAAACAATGCACCCTCTTCAGATTACTGACTAAACCCGAATCAAATCAAGCAGGGAAGCTCCTTGCTGATCATGTGCACCGCCTACCACACATCAATTCAACTCGCTGCGTTCAAGCAGACCCACTTGATGAGCTTTAAATGTCTGCTGGAGGCAATTTCAGCCTCCAAATGTCAGCGCCCCGCCCACATCGCCTCAGGGGACGGCCAAGACGCAAGTCGCGCTGCAGGCTCATCAGGATGGAGGTCAGCTGAGCCGTCAGACTGACGAGACAGACAGATAGGGGGCACCCGGAAGTGCCTCAACACCCCCCTCACACACACACCCAAAGAAACTCCGCCCAAAAATAACTAGAAATTGGAAAGAAAAAAAAAAAAAAAAAAGCAATAATGTTGTCATGAAATTGGTCCGAGTCTGAAACCCTCGTGATCGTTGCCAGACAGCAAAAATGACCCGAGGTACATTACCTTTTGCAGATTGCTACATAAATGTTTTGCTAGTAGCCGTGGCAACCTTTGCTCCTACCAACCAGTCCGAGGACGGAAAATGCCGACATCGCGCCGGTCTCGTGGGGACGGATTGGAAATGGGATCGGTTCATGCAACAGCCTCGAATACTTTAAGTTGCTTGGCTCAGCTCGACCGATCCTGAAGGCCCTGGGCAGATTACATTGACACGGCAACACACAGAGGCTCAAATCTGATTGGACAAAGAACGACAGTCTGCGTAAGTGCGGCGGCGGCGGCGGCGATGGAGACGTCACTCAGCAGCGTGATGGCAAAGCCAATCGGTTGACACGTTGGTGGCCCGTGTTAATCGTCTCCTAGTAGCGTGTCGCGCGCAGGCCGTCATTCCAATGAAGTTGGGACGTTGTGTTAAACATAAATAAAAACAGAATACAATGATTTGCAAATCATGTTCAACTTATATTTAATTGAATCCACTACAAAGACAAGATATTTCATGTTCAAACTGATCAACTTGATTGTTTTTAGCAAATAATCATGAACTTAGAATTTGATGGCTGTAACAGGTTCCAAGAAAAGCTGGGACAGGCTCATGTTTACCACTGGGTGAAGCCACGCTGTTGCAACACGTGCAGAATGTGGTTTGTCATTGTCTTGCTGAAATAAGCAGGGGCGTCTATGAAAAAGACGTCGCTTGGATGGCAACATGTTTCTCCAAAACTTGTATGTACCTTTCAGCATGAAAGGTACATACCATGCCAGTGGCACTAACACAGCCCCATACCATCACAGATGCTGGCTTTTGAACTTTGCGTCCATAACAGTCCGGATGGTTCTTTTCCTCTTTGGCCCGAAGGACACGACATCCACAGTTTCCCAAAACAATTTGAAATGTGGACTTGTCAGAGTACAGAAGACTTTTCCACTTTGCGTCAATCCATCTTAGATGAGCTCGGGCCCAGAGAAGCCGGCGGCGTTTCTGGGTGTTGTTGATAAATGGCTTTTGCTTTGCATAGTAGAGTTTCAAGTTGCACTTACGGACGTAGCGCCCAACTGTATTTACTGACATTGGTTTTCTGAAATGTTCCTGAGCCCACGCGGTGATATCCTTTACACATCGATGTCGGTTTTTGATGCAGTGCCGCCTGAGGGATCGAAGGTCACGGGGATTCAATGTCGGTTTTCCGCCTTGCTGCTTCCATGCAGTGACTTCTCCAGATTCTCTTGAACCTTTTGATGATATTCTGGACCGTAGCTGATGAAATCCATCAATTCCTTGCAATTGTACGTTGAGGAACATTGTCCTTAAACAGTTGGACTGTTTTCTCACGCACTTGTTCACAAAGAGGTGAACCTCGCCCCATCTTTGCTTGGGAATGACTGAGCAATTCAGGGAAGCTCCTTTTCTACCCAATCATGGCACCCACCTGTTCCCAGTTAGCCCGTTCACCTGTGGGATGTTCCAAACACGTTTTTGATGAGCATTCCTAAACTTTCAGTCTTTTTTGCCACCACCTGTCTCAGCTTTTTTGGAACGTGTTGCAGCCATCAAATTCCAAGTTCATGATTATTTGCTCAAAACAATCAAGTTGATCAGTTTGAACATGAAATATGTTGTCTTTGTAGTGTACTCAATTAAGTATAGGTTGAACATGATTTGCAAATCATTGTATTCTGTTTTGTTTATGTTCATCACAATGTCCCGACTTCATTGGAATTGTACAAGCAGCCACGACAACCGATCAAGGGCACGTTAAGAGATGCTCAGCAGACGTGTGAAGGCACGAAGCAAATAAGCTCATTTAGTCACATGTTTAATTGGGGAAAAAAATGCTATTGGCGGCACCCAGACCTCTTTTGTAAGGAATTGTGTTTTCCCCTGGGCCTGCTGGAAAGTTGAAAAGTGTCCAATGGGAACAAATGAGGGCAGGCTTCCATCCAAAGTTTTCTAAAAAAAAAAAAAAAAAAAAAAAAAAAAAAGAGAAAAGGCGAGAACAGTCCTGGAGTGTACAGCCAAGTTCAAGTTCAAATCAAACATTTGGCAACCCCAATAAAAGAAAGACAAGCATACGCAAACACATTAGAAAGAAAATATGCGGTATGAAGGTGCAGCTTATTTGACTTGTGTGTGGTTTTATTGTCTTCATTCATGTGCGCTTCTGTCCTCCCTCCATCCTTCCTCTTCTTCTCCACTTTGCTACCTGGAGACAGACAGCCTGCCCAGGCCAGCCAATCAGAGGCCGAAAAAACATCCTCCTGCGCCTCCATTGGTCGCCCGCTTCCGCTGTCAACGGCCGTGTCATCGTGTCGTCCGACACACAATACTGCCCTCTTTCTTTGTTCAGACCCTTTTTTCCAATCCAGTGACACCTCCCTCCCAGAGTAGAACGTCTCACACACACACACACACACACATTTCACCACAATACACTAACAAGGGACTGAAGCATTCTGGGAAAACAGGAGGGCCAGACGTCTTGCTGGCTTCAACTGCTTTTAAGCAGACTTATTCATCAAGACAAATGAGGATTTTAGATTTTTATCGCTCAACTTAGACACAAAATAGTATTAAATGTATAACATTCATTGCTCATAATGTTTAAGCAGTCTGTGACACCACTTGACACGACGACAACAGCTTAGTTTTGTAATTGAATTTCAAACCCTCTAAAGTGAATTCCGTCATTTGTTTCTAAACTATGTTTGAATTGCTGAAAATGTGCCAATACTGAGAACAATATAGTACTGAATTGTTCCGATAGCGATATGACATTTTTCATCATTTCACTTGTTGCGGACGTTTTGCGCGTGGCTAAAACGAACGACCAACGCAGCACGAGCAGGATGGTATATACTGTAATTGGCATTTTTCTTCATCCATCCATCCATTTTCTGAGCCGCTTCTCCTCACTCGGGTCGCGGGCGTGCCGGAGCCTATCCCAGCTGTCATCGGGCAGGAGGCGGAGCACGCCCTGAACCGGTTGCCAGCCAATCGCAGGGCACATACAAGCAAACAACCATTCGCACTCACAGTCACAGTCATGCCTACGGGCAATTTAGAGTCTCCAATGAATGCATGTTTTTGGGATGTGGGAGGAAACCGGAGTGCCCGGAGAAAGAAATTTCTAAACAATATTTGATTAAAAAATTTAACAATTACAAGCTGTAACAGCATTGTAAACAATCAGTACTCAAACTATCAGTACTCAAATGTAAGTACGTGTACTAGTACTCGGTCCGAATAAAAGTGGTACCAATGCATCTCTAGATTCAGGTTGGCTTACTGTATTTGCTCCATTTCTAGTAAAAAGCGGATTTTGCTCAAGATAAAGCAGTGAAAGTCATGTTGACCTCTTAAGATCTAACCGTGGTCATTCAAAAAACAGCAGCATAGTTGATCACTTCTTTTAGGTTTGAGAAAAAAGAAAAAGCTGAATTCACTATCAGCCCCCCACCCCACCCAACCCCTTTCCCCCCCTCTCTAAAAACACATGGACTAGTTTCACTCTCATGCAAGTCCAAAAGTTCTGGAGGCTGACCGCAGCTCTCCAGAAGCTTTTCCTGGCATTCGTGTGCAGCGCCGCAATGACACAACGTGGAATTTCGGGCATTTGCCCGACAGGAAAAAGACCGGCGGAGCGCGTGGGCGACACGACCGGGCCCACTTGTCAGTCATGACATCTGTGTTGTTGTAGAACCGAGCAGGAATAAGGTCGCGGGACCCGTGGCCGATGCGCCAAGTCGCGAACAGTTAAGAAAAAGGGAGGCAGGTATACTGTAAGTAACAGCTTTCGACAAGATGTTGGAGAACTCGTCAAGCGTGCCTTTACTGGAACAGAAAGGGTCTTCCATAAACTGGAAAGACTAACATTTGAGTCAATGGCATGAATGAAAAAGAATGTTTGCATAAAAGGAGATAAAACACACGCGTGACATGTACATGTCACGTTCATGCTGGAAAATGCATTTGGAATCTTTGGAGCTGCTTTGGAGCCCTGGAATGCATCTGCCAAAGTTCATAGTTTCCACTGTTGATACATTCCTCCTCCGTCTTCTGGCAATAAAACCAAGGCAGGTTGTTTTTTTTTGTTTTTGTTTCTTAAACTTTCTGCCATTTTCACTCAGAAATGCGTTTACAGAGGAGGCTAAGGCGGAGCTGGAGGAATACATCAGCGTGCCCCACTAAAAATACAGATCGTTAACTGGAAGTTACAATTCGTAAGTTACACATATACACAATCCTTCAGATATTTAACTTTTCGATAACATTTTGACCACAATTGAACATGTTCACATAACCCAAGAATGACTAAAAACAAAACACAAACTTGAATTAAAGACATTTTAATTGTTCTGCGCAGCAAACAAATCTTATGTGCATTGTTACAAAAGAGCAATCTCTGGAAAAAAGGAAAAGCCAAGAATATGCATTCAGTAAGATTAAAAAAAAAATAATCGACTGTAAAAATCAACATAGAAATTCTCTTAAAAAGAAAAAAAAAAAAAAAAAAAAAAGACTCAAATTAGAAAAACAAAAAGGTACATTCCAGTGACGCTTTCTCCACATTCCAGTCACACAAAGATGTAACATGAACAACAATTACAGCAGGTTTTTGTGCTTGTCCTGTGTGTGCAAATAAGAGCGGCGCCAGCAGGTGATCACAACAGTCAAAGGTGTCAATCACCTGATTGACATCAATTTCCGCACCGCTCTTACAAAACACGCTGCGACTCGAGGACGAGCGACATCTCGAAGCAGAAACTTGACATCGGTCACACCAACTAGTTGAAGTTGCAAAAGGACACAAGACATGATGTGTTTGCATAGGAACGGAAGAGATATTGCATCTTTGCTGATGGATTGTGTTGCATTTGCAGGCTTTACCTCAGTGGGAAAAGTGTGTGTGTGTGTGTGTGTGTGTGTGTGGGGCATCCACAAAGTACATCAAAGCTCACACATATGACAGCCGCTTGTTTTCAAAACCCGCCCACGCAAGCATTTTGGCCACTTTTTCCAGCGTGCGATCGCCGCAGATACCACAGAGTTGCTTATAAAGCTGAAGATTGATGACCGAGCGCTGGGCAGCATAATTACAGAAAACACAAGCACACAGACACACACATAAGTAGGAACTAAAAATAGATGACTCCCATTAAAAGCACACAGGCATGTAAAGTGCTTTTTGTTTCCAAACAAATGTGGCCCAGGCGAGCCGCTCACTCTGTGCAAGAATTTTCTCTCATGACACCGCGGGCAAATTGAAAGGAATGTCCATGTCATTTGACTGTGCTGCTTTTCTTCATTTAAGTGTGTCATCCCTTATACAAATTAAGACAGATAAAAAAAATAACTGGCACCATGTGGGAGCAACCTGTGACTGTGCGTGAAATGACAAAACTGGACTCCTACTCATTGACACTTTTTCCAGTGACACAGCCGAAACGTCAGCATTTATAAACAGCAATTTACAATGTATCAAACAACAACCGAGCAAAAATCATTTTAAGAATAAAAATAAAATAAATGTGGACAATTTGTGCCTCCAAAACGAACCGTTTGAAGCAGCTCTATGTGCCTTACGTTCCGAAAGAAAATTTGGGGAATACCAGTGAATCCCTCCTTCGGGTTGCCCTTTTGGTGAATCAAGTGGTTAAGAGCTACGGCGAAAAAACTGACAAAGCGCACGGACAAGTGAGGAACAGTTGCGTATGCTATCAAAAACTGTTACATTTTCACTAAAGTGGCAAAAATCCAACGTCTGAACAGGGGACGGCACCCGTTGTCCCAGAAGACCACAAGAAGTGTGTGACGATGCAAGTGAACGTCAAGTTTACGTCAACATTGGCCGCAGCAATGAGAAGCAAACCTGTGTGGGTACACGTGACACTTACACGCAAAGCCAAGCAAAAAACGTGGACAACAAAACAAAAAGTCTAACTGGAGCGAGAAGGCGCAGCTTCCAGCAGCTCCTCTAAGGCATCTCCCGCTTCGACCTTGTGCTCATCCTTCCCTTTCCTGGCGAGCACGTCTTCCTGCATCAGTTCCTTGGCCAGGATGTTGGTCACCGCATGACCGGCTCTTCTGTGGTTGGCTGAGAAAGAACGGCAAACAAGGTGAGCGCGTGACATCGGCTAATACGCACCAGCACCGAAAAATATTGTTCAACTCGTAAGTCGATGCAGGCGTGACGGCGGTGGACTACGGGCGGCGTTTTTTTCATCACGGCAAACATTTCTCAACACTTTGACGCACACAAAACATGCTAGTGTGTTGCTACAGTCCTTACATACCTGCGCAATCTAAAAAGATCAACTGCAGCAGTAAAGTTGCTTTTCCAGACAGCATAATAGATAGCATTTTTGATGGAGAGTCAGCGGTATCAATTGAACAATATGTTCATTATTGTCGTGCGCAGAAGTGCAAACTGTCACCCGTTATGCGTCTCTAGTATTGCGTTTCCCTTATATACTGTACAAGGGAAAATATTACAAACACCCCCTCTGTTGCAATTTTACAGCGCCGCAGACGACACTCCTCATGAAAATAATGTCCAACTTTACCAGTCAGTCACACTTAACATTATTTAGCATATTAATCTGTGTGTTAATATTTGACTCCATAATCAGTTGTCAATGAACAATCTAAAACAAAAAAAGTGACTCACCATTTTGTCATTTGTTTTTGACTTGTCATTCAATTTTAGGCTCACATCAAAAACACAAAACTGAAAAACAGGCTACACAACTGAGTTTCATTAGAATATTTCGTTGGTCGGGTGTGCGTGAGCCCGCAGTGTGTTTCAAGATGTTTACTTCTCTTGTGCACAGAAAAGACAACGGTAACACTGAGCAACGGAATTCTTATTTCATCTCCCTCCACTTATACAATATAAAAAATATTTTTGTGAAAAAAAGAACAATCGTGAATAAAGAAAGATAAATACTGAAACAAGAGGGGGGGCTGGGGGGCCGAGGCAATGCACATGGGAACAATTTCGAAACAGTAATTTGAAAAAAAAAAAA
This sequence comes from Phycodurus eques, assembly GCF_024500275.1. NCBI lineage: Eukaryota > Metazoa > Chordata > Actinopteri > Syngnathiformes > Syngnathidae > Phycodurus > Phycodurus eques. The sequence continues at coordinate 28,782,288 of NC_084533.1, forward strand.
AGCAGTGTATTTGAGTTCAGCAGTACTAGTAATGTTTTTCTCAAAGTGTCGTAGTACTAGTCGCACTAGTGCTACGCAAGCTTCCTAAAGTGGTACAAAAAAGAAGCACCTGCCTCAGTTGTATTTAACGTTTTGGTGTCAAATGTTGCGCGGGACAAAAAAACGTGCGACTCTTAATAAGGAGGAAGACATGACAATAGAGTTCCCCAGCGTTCGTCTGTCCGATCCAACTCACTGGCGTCCACGTTTAAACGGGCAGACGTCAAGCAAATAACGTCAACAACAACAATAGCTGTTGTTGTTTTTTTCTTCTTCTTCCAGCCACTGTGAAAAGATACGCGGTGGTGTGTGTACACGTCTCGGCGGACACACCGCGGCAGCCAACGCAGCTTTCTGGTGCTCGTCTCGTACACGCGACCAGTTGACTAAAATTTAACTCAGTCTTTTGGCCTATTTTTCAATTTGTGCGCAAATTTGAATGATGAAAAATCTTAATTTTTAATTGACTTTTTTTGTGACGTTTAGATTGATTTGTTTAATTGTGTTGGTGTAGCTAATGCTGTGGACAGAAAGCGCTTTGGATGATTCCCAAAAACATTTTCTTCCTTCACGTACGACACACATACAGGACATGCGCGTGTACGTGCGGCTTAGCGCCAAACACGGCAGCGAGATAGACGGCGGCGACGAAGCGGTGCGGAGCGCTCGTTCGTGGATGGCAGAATTAAGTGGAAGAGCTGACAGAGGGTAGGGAGGTGCTCAGAAGAAAAGCTGTCTTTTCTCCTGCCTGCTCTCCAGGCAGCAGCTGCGGTGGTGGCCATTTTGAACTAAATAGGTCAGGGGGAGATTGCACTGCATGTTTATGTGTGTTTAATGTCAAGATGCTTAATCTGTCAGCAGTGTTGTGACCATGCAAACCGCACATGCAAAATGAACCACGCGAACACAAACGTCAAGCCAAAACACAAGTCGCACACAGTTACCGATCACGTCTCCAGAATAAGCTGGGACAGAGAAACTATTGAGTCTGGGAAGAAAAGAGGAAAGGAGGATCGTGAGATGTTTCCAAATACAAATCGACAATGTGGATCGTACAGCAAAGACGTTTTACAAACCGGAAACATACAAAAGCGTGACCCGGAAAAAAGAGACAGCATGTGTCAGTGGGGGTGGGGCTTCATGTGTGCAAAAAAAGGGGAAGCGGGACCAACTCTGCTCGCCTCCTCTTCATCTCCCAAAAGAAAGAAGAACAGGAACACTTCGACTCAGGATCAGAGGGCGCTACGGAACAGCGATGAATTCTGATGGACTGCTTGTAGATCGACACGGAAAAGAAAGAGTCGGTTTGCGACGTTCCGAATAGCCAAAAGAAAGGAATTTGGGAACTTGAGCAGCTTTGGGAGCACGAGTTTCAATTTCCGTCTGAAACGCCAAAATCAGAAAGTTGAAGAATGAGAGCCATCTTCCCACTTGCCCGCAAAGTCACTAAACAGCGCACCAGATTTAAGTAGACATATACGCAGAACTGTATACATGAGGTTTGTATATACTTTATGAGGTTTTTGTACATTCTTATGCAATTTCGGCAAACTCTTAATAGTTCAGAACACAGATTATTCTGTTTTTGTGGGATGCTGATCCACTATTGGAAAACGTGGTAGTGAATAGAATATTCTTCCTGGATCAAACACCACTCAGTATCAACTTAACCTGACTAAAAGGATGTTTGCTCAGATTTGACACGAGACATCGCTCACTGCCAACAATATTCAGCACGAGAATGGTGCTTGTCGGGTGGGAAAACGAAGAACTAAATGATTTCCCTAATCTTTAAACACGTGGCGCCACAAACAGAGGAAGTCCTCACAACTTCTCACGCTCCAAAGTAGCCGGCACGTTGACTAAATGATCGCCGCGTTCCCCGGCAAGAGGAAACGCGGCATCGAGACGCAGATCAAAAGGAGAGTTGACGAGGGGGTGTGGCGCTAGCTGGGTCCACTTGAACACTGAAGGGGGTCCTGGCGGGCTCGAAGGGGTGAAGGGAAAAGATCATCTGTAACACATTACACACCAGCAGGCTGCAAGGCCAGGGAAAGAATGTTTGAGCGGACGCAGCAGCAAAGACGTGAGAGGTCAGCAAGTGCGAGATTTACAAAGTAACTAAGTCACATTATCAAAGCGTAACAATGGATCAAGCATCCATCTTGATCGCTTGTGTTTATTAGTGCGGTAACTACGGTAAAGTCGAGTCCGGTTTAGGAGGGACGTGGAGCGCCCTCTTCTGGCGGCTTCTGAAGTCACACCATCAAACGACACGAATTGCTTGTTTACACAAATGCGTGGCTTTTGTAATGGAAATACACGACCAGGATAAATCATTTCAACACGTTCTCCGCCAAGTGAAAATAAGCAGCGTAGATAATGTGTGCACACCCTCATAACTGGAGATTGTGTTCAAAATGAATCAATCACATTCAAACTCCTGTTAAATGGGGGTCGCCACGCAACAGTCACCATTTAAAGCGCCTCTGATTAAACCCAAGTAAAGTTCAGCTGTACCAGTAGGGTTTTTCAGACTTTTATTTATTTAGTCATCTATTGTTTGCTAAAACTCACTGGGATTTGGAACTGTTCATAATTCCCTCTACCTTGACAAAGGGGGGGGGGGGAAAAAAGCCCCAACGAATGACGCTGCCACCACTGCGCTTCACTGTAGCAGAGCAGTGCTGTTTGCGCCATCAGACAATGACACATTTTAGACAAAAAGGTTGGTCTTTTGTGGGATGTTTGGCGCAGTGAGCGACCGGTGAGCACATCTGCCTCACAGTTCTGAGGTTCCGGGTTCAAATCCCCGTGTGGAGTTTGCATGTTCTGCCCGTGCCTGTGTGGGTTTTCTCCGGGTGCTCCGGTTTCCTCTCACATTCACGGATGGATGTTTGGAGCAAACACAACACTGCTCATGACCACAAGAACACCGTAACAAAGTGAAGCGTGGCGGTGGCAGCGTCATGCTTTCTTTTCTTCAGCTGGAACAGGGGTCTTCGTCATGGTGGAGGGAATGATGAACAGTTCCAAATGGCAGTCAGCACAAAACCTTTGGCCTTCTAAAACATTCATCTCGTTGTCTTCTATAAATAAATTGTTTTAGATTTCTTTGGTTCAGACAAAACCATGTTTTTTCTACTTTAGACTTCAGCCCTCTGGTAGAAAGAAACAAAAAAGTCAGGAAAAGCATACTAGAACAGCTGAACCTTTGGAGAGGTTCTTTAAATGGCGGCAGATGTGTGCTAACCCACTGAACAAGACTTGGAATGTGAATGAAGAATTTAGAAGCAGGTGTGTACACTTATGGAACCACATCCCAGTTTCAAAAATGTCTTTTTTAATTCGAATTGAACAGTTGCACAGGTTATAGGTCGCATTAATGATGAAAAAGTTTTGAAATGATTTATCTGGGTCACGCCTGATAGAAAAGTTTTGAAACGATTTATCTCAGTCACATTTTGTCTCTGAGAAAACCCTGGCATTTGAACAGGGGTGTGTAGATTGTGTGTGATGTCATCGGAGCCTGCTTCAACAATGAAGTGTTCAATGAAGGCCTCAGCAAAGAGCTCCATTGCCTCCCTCGTGTCGTGCCTGCCAACATCTGTGAGGGAGCGGAAGGTCTTTTCTTTGGCGGCAGACGGCGTACAGAGCCAGCGTGTGCCTCTATTGTTGCCATCCTCTCGCTCTGCGGGGCTTTGTTGTGATCGGTACTTTGTCCTGATTGGACGAGGGGCGTGACCGAGCCGACGGGTTGCTGGTGAGTGATGAATCGCATTGCTCCACATGCAAAGTGCTACTATATTGCATTAACCACCAAGTTGCAGGTGAACAACAACGACGACGACGACGAGAACAGATCTCGAAGCGGCAATCTGAAGATGCGGGTGGTGCGTCCCCTCTGCAATATGACTGAGCGGACGTATTGGTACGCAAACACCCTTGCGTGTCTTTGCGCTGCTGGCATGCCGACATCATCTGCGGGAGTTTCGTCTGCTCGTGTTTGACCGCTGGGCCGACGGGGGTGGGGTGGAGGGGGTTAGACAGCAGGGGGTGCCCCGGGCTGCCCGCTCCTTCTTTACAAGCGGCACAAATACCCACAGTGAGCTGAGAGACGGACGGCTCAAAGGTGAAGGCTATTTAGCTTACGCAGCCTGGTGGCTTCACCTTCAGTCACAGTGCTGGGACACAATGAGCTCGGCGTCACACTCAAAAGGCCTCGCTCAGACTTCCAACCTCACGTCGGTAACAATTGCTGCAGTCGTGGAGAAGAGAGGCATGCTTATGATGTCATAAGACCAGAAAGATGAACAATAGCACTATTTATTGCATACGCTTTCCAAAGACTATATTTCTTTGCTATATATTTGCTTTAAAGCTCAACTTACCATAGAGTAACATTATGTCTAAATCTAAGGCCACATGATGAAACTTATTGATTTGGGCCCATATACTGTTAGCAGCTGCCTGCATGCATATAGCACAGGTTGAAATGCTAAATAGAAATGCTACTTCAGTCATCGATACAAGATGGAGACTAAACACACATTTCATCAAGAAGCTCATCAATCAGGACAAGCAAGGCTAGACCGCTTAATTGTCTCCAAATTTGACTTCTTCGGCATTTTGGACAATTGTATACTTGGAACTTTCATGTCAGTTTGGCGTAGACCCGTTTCTGTTCTCGCATGACTGCGCCCCAGTTCACAAAGGCCTGCTTTTTATCAGTGAGGCGTCAAAGAGCTTTAGCCCTGCGATCAAAACCCTCCTCCTTGTTCAACATTAAGAGAACCGCTCACCAACGGATCCAACTTTCCTCTCTTTCAAATGATGCAATGAACAGTCACAAAATAGAATATATTGTTCTTCCATCTGCAGTTATCGCAGTTCTTACAGCCTTGTGTCTTAATACTGTGTCCATACAGTATATGTAGAAAATCTAATGTATGTATTTTGTAAGTGCACAATGGGGGAAACACAAAAAATGACTCCACGGCTCCAGTGGTGTCCAGTACATATCAGTCGAGTCAAAGACTGGATGGCGTTCGTCCTCTACTTTTGCTAAATTAAGCGCGCTGACGCGCAAACTGCTCAAGCCAAAAAGGGGAAGCCCGCAGCCCCTCCCACACAGTCTGCAAAGAGGAAGAACACTGACTGTACTTGGGGCCAGCTGTTGTAAACTAGTAGCTACAAATTCTGGACAAAGCTGACACATAACACCGCCCCCATACAAGCATGGAAATGACTGACCATTGGTTAAAACGACTTCACGGTCAAAGCAAGGAATTAGGGAGGGGTTAAGATGAAACGTGATCGCCGGAGGCATATTTTTCGACTTCTGTCTCACGGAGCTACGTATGCGCATTCCCTCGCACATGTTCCGCTACTCCCTGTGAGGAGGGGGCTACAAACCCAGACAGCCTTCTCCCTCCATTTCTCATTTCTCTTCTGGTTCTATTCAAGTAGTACAACTTAACCAATGTCTTATCATAGACCACACAGAAGCAAACAGTCCCAATGGTACTTGAAATTTTGTTCCGATTTTGTTCTTCACTTTATAAAAGACGAAGAAAACAAGACGGCAGAAAGAATGCAGTCTCCGCTCCAACTCTGAGGCACCGCTTCACATCTGGCTTCCATTGATGGCGGGATAGGGTTGCACACACTCGTACCCTCGTGTGTGAATGCTCATGCACGCACACGCGGACTTTTGAGCTGCTCTCAACACTGGACACTTAAGCCACTCACATTTCAAAGCTTGTTGCAAATGTACTGTTGTGAGACCTCATATTGCATATTATTTTCACCAGTCAAGCGATGCGTTTCGGAATCTAACAAGTAAATCATCTGCCAGACTTCGCAGACGTCAGAAATTCAACTAAGAGCTAACTTGATTTTGACTTTAAGCTAACAGCTCTAACAACAATGGCTAAAAAAAATACATTTAAAAAAAAAAATCCAAAAACTGCTTGGAGTACAGTGGACTGCTGCTATTCATCAGAGCCTGACCGTGAATAGCAAATGTCAGCAAACGATGCTCCCTATAATAATAGTATAAACTATAAATAGACCACAAATTACTATCTCAACACTCTAATAGCATTTCAAATGCTTATAAACATCTTCAAACATTGCTGTACACTTAAGAGTTAGCAGTTTCCAGCTAAGCACGCATAGATACAAAGTATAATGGCTGTACACGCAAATCAATAATTCTGATGAAGACGAAATGAACTGGCGGTAGAGTTTAGCAAGGTTACGCTGAATTGTTGTGACGGATTCCATTTGTTTTGATGCCATGTTTAGTCCGAGTTTGGAGAAACCATCGTGAGCCAAGGCGTCCGCCATCTTATCTGTCCGCGCCCGCTGACTGTCAATCATAAATCCAACACCGCTGCTGTTACGTTTGTGATTGGATGAGGGAGTGCAACAGCCTTCTGCCTTCCACCACACAAGCTTGGTTGAGCAGACAAATAGTTAATTCGTTTTTTGGGGGGCATTTTGTTGTCTCAAAGAGAAACTACAAGACAATTATCGTACATAATAGAGATAATATTTTACCGTGAAAAAAAAACCATTTAAAATAAAAATTATTTTCTGACTTTTGCCTAGTTACAGAAAACTGCAAATCGGTGAGTAGTTTCCACCCAGAAATCTGCAACGAGGTGAATTTGTGAATGCCGAACTGCAAATATACGTGGTCCACTGTACGTACATGACTTTTTTTGATACTTAAATGTGCTGAATTTGGTTAAGAAACTGTTTCTTAAAGCCGTGGAGCTGCATGTATTTTCCCACGTCCTCCAAGTGTTTGATCCATATACGTACCCCAACCCCCCAGCCTCAATATTATTGCTGGAGGCGGCTTTCCCCCGCTGCCACCATAAAAGGAACAAACAAGGAAACACATCTGGTTCGTATTGACATTCACAAGGTGACGAAGAGTGTTTTAGAACAGATACATAGCACAACACATGGGATAATAAACAGGAATAATGATTTTTTTTTTTTTTTTTTTTTTAAACATGAAACGTGCATGTATACAGTAGTTATGTGTACCTGCTTGTCGCGGTCCTCTCTTTCTTCTGAAAGCAGCGCCGGACTGCAGCGCCTCTAAGAGGCCATCCATGATGCCAGTTTCATCACCCTCTGGAAGCACATTAAACCATAACATAAGCGATACATCAAGAAACTATTATTGGGAATAACAATTTACACAGCACATAAATGCATTCTAATTTTGAAGACTTTTGCTATACTGTGTGCGTATCAGTGACTTTTTCAGACCCACGTGGGCCGGAGGGCGTTTGTTTTCGAGGCCGGTGGCCATCTTGGAAGATTTGCCACATTAACCCAGATAGGCGCTGACCTACATGCGCCGCTGTCGGCTTCGTGCTGTATACTACTACTTACAATTAAGAAGAGATCAGCAGCAAAGTAATAATAGGTGCACTTTACTATTGTATGGATGTTTGTTTATGTAGCTTTTTGGGTGGTTCTTAATCTGGTAGCGTTTGTGTTTTAAAGGGACCCTTGTCTTTGTAAACGTGTGTGTGTGTGTGTCAGGACTTAGTAACACAGGTCTGCCGCCAGGCAGATGGTTTGAATTATTTCTGAATTGAACGAGAGGGGTCTGGAAAAGGAGGCAGTGGGGTTAAAGGTTTATGTCGCCACCCCCCCAGACGCACGCGCACACATCTTGCAATAAGCCATGCAGCAGATGGCTTGTGGCTTCCCTCGACATGCCAGAGAACACCACACGTCTCCCTTCTACGGCGCACATACACCGCTCGGCGTCGATGGACGGGAACTACATTGATGGCTTCGTGGTGATGTAGGCCAAATTTTTTCCGCCTTTGCGGGAAGGCACATTTGACACACGTCTGCTTCCACTAATCATATGGTTGCTTTCAAACACCAGTGCAAGCATGCAGACACAAACCAGCGCATTGGATAGCAGTGTAAACATAGTTGTTTAGGCAGTGTCTGGTCTTGAGCAAAACTGTTTGATAAAGACATTCCTTCACTTGAGAGGCTTTTCTTTGCTTTCCTGAGGGTCAACAATAGGGCTAATGATAAACATGCCTTCTTTTAATTCAATTGCTTTCTGTGTGCTGTCCAATTAAAAGAGTTGAGTCAATATGAAGAGAAGTTAGATTAAATTATCCCACAAGTCAAGCGTAAGCTTGACACATGTTCACAACTGCATCAAAAGTGCAATTTGGAAGGTCCTTCCTGAGGCCACTGAGAACATATGACATATTCATCTGTGTCATAGCATTAGACTTTAAAGATGACTCTCTGGAGCCAATCAATTCCCACAAACACAATCTGGTGCCCGCAGAAATGTGAGGAGAGCCTCTTGCGTGGAGCAATGGCACACCTGGTGGACGTTCATCATTCAGATTGCAAAAGAAGTTGCTGCAAATGAGAGAGAAAATCTTTGGAGAGCACTTGTGATTCTCTTCAGTCCAACAAAGTCCACCAGCTCTCCTCAACCTCTCCCCTTAATGCTCTCCATCGAGAGACAAACAACTCTGTGCACGTATAAGCCTCAACAGGGCAGCTGCCGCAGTCTCCGCTTTGCCGTCCCCTCCCCCACCCTGACCACAAAGTCGTTTGCGTGGAGCGTGAGCGCGCCCAGTGGCGGTTCCCAGACCGGCATCTCAGTGGGTGTGTTAGTCACACATGCGCACACCCCTCTCTCGCGTAACCATACAGTATCTTTTGCACACTCTACTGACACCTAGTGACAGCAATAAGTACATCTCATTTCCTCGGGGTCGGCATCGGACCGCAGTGTTTTTCCACAGCATGTGGAAAAGTTCCAAGCCGGAGCACCAAGGGTATATGTGGACTCTCCCTGGTACCAATACAACCTCATCTAATCATAATGGCCTATTTGATCAACTTTAAGTACATATAACTTACAGAGGACTGAAATTAATTCGACAAAAACAAAAATCGATGGCCTTGACAGTTGTGACTCACTCTGACAGTAATGGCAAAACCACACCAACCCGACCTTCCAGAGTTTAATCAACAACTGGAGTGCTATGCAGACAAAGAAGGACATTACGTGATTTCATGAGATAAGACAGCGGGGGACAGAGAGGAAAACAAGGACGGAGGAAACGTGCTAAAGTGTCACTGCTGAAAGCAGCTATTGTGTTGTCGCCATCCAGTGTGAAGGTTATCAACAAATACAGCACAAAGAGCAGGTGTGTGTATTTGTGTGTGGTTGAATTCAAATAGGGGGTTGGAAGTGACCTGAGGCAATCAAATATGCCACCTGTATGTAAATCATCTCTAACCCTCACACGCACACACCTTTGAAGCTCTATTATATTCCACTTGCATGCCTCTAGAGGCTCAATGTAAAGTATGACTACTCTTGCTTTCAACAACAAAACCTCAGCTACATATGTCCAACGCACAGACGACATATTGCATACGGAGCCTCTAATGGAGATTTAATTGAAAAGCAGAAAGAAAGGAGAATGTTTGATTGGAACAAAAGAAGTGAGCTAGAAAAAGAAGATGGATGGAACTTTAGACTACTGTGTTTATGAACAATGACAAATAAGCACACACAATACTGCACATGAACAAGGTTTGTAAAAACAAGAAAAAGGATGAACTTGGGCAGCAGTGAATCTGGAACTGTGGAATCCTTGGAGATGCCAAAGTGGAGCCACAGAGAGAAGGAATGTACGAAAACTAGGTCACACTCTCAGAGAGAGAGAAAAAGTGTTTGTTTGCCAAGGATGATTCTTTCTGTGTATAAGGGAATGACGATGGAAATAATGTTTAGCGGCGTGCAGTTTCTTGTCATTATACATATCATTTTTGTGTGGTTTTGTGTGCACATCTCTTTACCCACAAGAGTTCGAAATAGGTCAGCTAGTTTCTTATCTCTGAACTCGCTTTCTCAAGAGATGCATTGATAGTTTTTAAAAGTAAGTCATCTACATTAGATTATTCCCGGTTCTGAAATTGTGACACACACACACACACACAGAGAGAGAGAGAGAGAGAGAGAGAGAAATACTCCGCTGAAGTGTGGACTCTGACTGCCCCCAACTGGAGGATGATGGAAATAACAAAATGAGAAAGTGTTTCTCCTCCTAAAAATCACACATTTAAGAGCAAAACAGTCACCTGTGTTGATGTCCAACACCTGATTCCTTTTGAGTTTCTCCTCCTTTTCCCTCTCGGCCTTCTCCCTCGCCAATTTGGCCCTTTTGATCTTTTCCTCTGCCTCTTTTCTCTTCTGATTATCCTTTACTGCTTGCTGGTAGAGGACCAATGAAAAAACAACAACTAGTTTTGACACAGAATATCACACATTGTGGACTTAAAATGACTGCTAAAACAAAGTAGACGAGTGTGGAAGACAAGCCTTTAAAACCAGGATGTCAATTAATCTCAATAGCTGGCAAAACAAGTCAGCTCCTACGGGAAGCCTTCCTAACAAGTCACAGTTGATGCATAAACAACAACACACGAGTCATACTAATTCAATATTATGACGTCAATAGAAATTGGTGCTAGGTAACTTTATTGTCCAAATAACAAAATTAGGAGTTTGGACAAAAACACACCTGGAACATGTTCTTGAAGGTGTTGAGGTCTCCAAAGAACTCCTCCACTGAAAGTTTTCTCGGGTCAAAGACAAAATAGTCTCCCAGGTCAGTATACTGCTTCTCCATATTTTTATGCATCAGGTCCAGCTTCTCGCACTGTTCACGGGCACTGCTCACGAAACTGTGAACACATTAAGCTAAGGAACACACAATAAATATCCCCAGAACATTATATGACACCTTAACAATTTAAGAAATATTTCGATTGCTGAATTATCATAATCTAGTAGATCGAGGATATTGACATCTTCTCCACAAACAGATCCTTGTCATTTTGTGCAGGAGGGAAGGTTTCTAGGTCTTTCTCCAGGCTCTTGATCTGACGACCCATCAGTTCCACATTCTTCTGAAGTGTCTCTGCAGAAACTATGAAGAAAAATTGATGTTATTTTTTAGGCGTATGGCTGATCATTTTTTTTGTTTCAAAGGACAAAAAAAAAAGTGATCATCAGCACGGATGACTTAGATGTCCAGTGTACCTCTGCTGGCCTTCTCCACATGGATGAGCTCGTCCGCAAAGCTCATGACTTCCGGGAACTGCTCCATGCACACGTCAGCCAGAAAGTGGAGCAGCGTCTGCTTCAGGTCAGCCGATTTGGTGTCACGTAGCTGAGTGGAACAACATTTAGTTGAAAAATAGTCCAGTGATATAGAAAATCTGTACAATCGCTAGTACTGCCACGGTCTTCGAAATTTCAGTTGTGAAATGGAGCAGGGTATACTTTTTAACGAACTACAGCAAGTCCTCGAGTTGCGACGCACTCGACCTACGACGTTTCGACTTTACGACGCCCGTGCCTCGTCCGCCATTTTGTCCCGGCACCATAGTGTTTCTGCTTAGCTAGTGCTTAGTGCTTGTCTGTGTTTGTGCGCCGGAGTATCTTTGCCTTTTTTCACACTCTCAGCAGTAATGGTAAGTACAGCATCTTATTTTTTGATTTTAATGTATTTTAGTTTCTTTATATGAAGCGTTAACCTTTCCTGCTACGGTCACCTGACCGTGGTCGGGAGACGAAGGGGTTAACTCCCTTCTCTCGTTGCACAGCTGAGCTGGGTGGCGGCAACAATAAAGGCACTTTAATGGCTTTATTAGCTCCTCTGCGAATTCGGCGTCAACGGGTCTTCCGCTAATCGCTACTCTTCCCCGGTCGCCGTCGCTACACTTGCTACTGTACACACTCCTTCGCAGTCCGTCTCACTCACACATCGAGCTTGCTGTCACAATCACGTGGGACAATACCCGTAACAGAAGCATTTCCACGTAAATTTCGACTTTAACGGTGAAATACGACTTACGCGGAAATTCGGGTTACGTCGCCAGCGTAGGAACGGAACTCGTTCGTAAATCGAGGACTTCCTGTATTTATGCAGTATGTTAAAAAAAGAAAAGAAAAAACAAAACAAAAAAACGCCAAATCTACCGGTGAGAAGACCTTCCAGGTGCCACAGTAAGCATGCACTCTCGAAAAGAATTCTTTAAATCAGAATGTATTATCTTCCCTCTACGTAGTTATCCCACTTACTTATAAAACCTGCAAGGATGATAGAAACTGTGCATAGACGTTTACTGAGACACATAAGATCTCACCCTGCTGAATATGCCAAGAAATGGCTAAAGTGAGCAGCAGTGCACATGATCAAGACAGAAAGTATTCATCGAAAAACTTCTTTTCAGTAGTAGATAGATAAAAAGATTCCTGACAGCAATAAAAGGTCTGAGAAGTAAGTCAGGTCTTTGTGCACTCTTGTCCTTGTTTTTGTTTTTTTACCTTGCATAAGTATGATATGGAAAAGCCAAAGGCCTTTCCATTGCGGGAGCCTGCGTTCATATAATTGCCAACAAGAAGGATGATCTGCAGCAGCTTGGAGAAGGAGGTGCTTTTCCTGAGCTCCTCGCAGGCTGCCGTCACAGACACCACGTCCGGTTTAATGTTGTTCAACTGTTCCTCAAACTGTAGCTTGAACAGGATGGCCTGAAGCCGTGGCACCAACCGCTTCACACTAGACATCTGGGAAAAGACAAGTGGATATATGTTGCGTGTGTGGGTTGCATGACTGAGTGGAATTTCACCTTCCACGGTTGAACAAAACGGTTTCTGTTTTGCAAGATGAACAGTTTCTGTGACTAATAGTTCAACAATGGTGTTACTTCATTATCAGTATATGATCATTTTCTCTGTCTGATTTGGCATCAAGTATTCCAGGAAAAACAACAATGTCCTTGATAAAACCGTGTGACTCCTTACCACCACTCCGAACTGTTCAGCCTCAGCTAAGTCGTCATATTCATCTTTCATCTCTCCCAAGACGCTCAGCTGCTCTGGTGCGGGCAGTTGTTTGATCAGGTTCTAAACAGCAAAACACACACACACACACACACACACACACACACACACACACACACACACACACACACACACACACACACACACACGATTAAAATGGTTTTGCGTTTTAATATTTCGACAAGCTCGCGGTACGGAGCGCAGCACTAGAACAAAAATAAGCATTGTTAAAATGCCCTCTGTCAATCAAGAGTAAGCACTATTAATTTTGGAAAGGCAGAATTGTTGATACAACTCTTGCTTTGGTTCTCACTTAATTGTGCAGGCTGAATGAAGTGTCCAAACTTCCCAAGACTGAATATTACTGTACACACTATAATGTAATTGAATCATAGAATATGAACAAGAATGTCAATTATTTGTGGATTTGTTTTTTTAAATTAAAATTGGGAAAATGTTAAGACATTGTATTGGTAATAACATGAATTGATACATAAAATAGGTTTTATATACAGTTGAAACCAGACGTTTACATATATTATATAAAAAGACTCATATGCCCCCCCACCCACACCACACAATCTGACATGAAATCAGACCAAACTTTTTTCATTTATTCTATTTTAAACATTCATTTGGAATTGAGAAGGCGTGGGGCTCAATCTCTGGGAGCGGGAAATAGTGGGTTTTCTTTTCTTAAAACATTCATTTGGGATTGGGAGGCTGTGGGTTCAATCTATGCGGGAGTCAAAATCCACTCCCATGTCAGCCTCTCGAATGATGGCTGGACATTCCCATGGTGTTTATACTTCCATCTTTGTTTGAACAGATGAACACGGCACCTTCAGGCAACTGGACATTGCACCCAGGGATGAACCAGAGTTGCGCAAGTCCACAATGATCTTCCTGATAACTTGGCAGATTTCTTTTAACGTTCCCATGATGTTACCCAAAGAAGCAGTGTTTTTCGGGTGTGCCTAGTTAAAATACATCCAAAGGCGTGTCTCTTATTAACTCAAATGTTGTCAATAAACATATCAGAAGCTTCCAAAGAAATGACGTCAACTGGGTTTTCCCAAATTGTTTAAAGGCATAGTAATCTTACTGTATGTACATTTATGACTTTGAAGAAAGTAATGAAAAATTGCCTTAAACAATGTCTCAATGTGGCATTTAGCAAATACAAATATTTTGGTAATTCATATTGACCTGAAAGAGTTAAAGCTTAGTCTGATTTCATGTCAGACTGAAAAAAAGCATGTTTTTATATCGTGTATGTAAACATCTGGTTACAATTGTATCCTGGTGGAATCTGTACCTGAACCAGGGACTCTGTGAGGACCTTCTCATTAACTTCCAGGATGCAGTTCTTGATCTCTTCATATGGAAGACGAAACGATCCAAGAAAAATGGCTACATGTACAAACACCCAAAAATTAATATCGCATAAACAGTAATACAGTCATGTCATGGAATGTTTAAGGATGAAACTTTGGAATTGGGATTGTGTTGTGTATTGTGTGTGTTTTAAAATACATTGGTTTTTAGCCTTACACAGGTTTTGTGATGACTTTGAATCAAGAACCTTCAACTCCTTGGCTTTCTTCTTTTGCAACTGCTTTTCTTCTGCACCTTCCAGCTCCTTTTTGGCTGGGGATGAGAACAGAGAAGCGAAATTAGGGAGCAATTCATATGATGGCCCTTGTTAGAAAAATGCTTTTCAAAACAAAACAAAAAAAGAAAGAAAATGGCAACATCTTCATGTGGACAGTTGAAAGCAAAGCAAATGGATCAGGAAATGAGCGATGTGATGATGAAGGTTTTCTATGCTGAAGTAAGTACTTTGAAGTTCTTCCACCAAACTCATACAAGGATGCCTCATGGAACACGCTTTGTATACCGTGACCGAGCCCAACTCAAGCTGCCAAAACGCAGGTTTTAACCATAAATATACCACAAACTATGATCCGAAAACACTTGGGAAGAGGCTTCACAACTCATCCATCCGATAAGTTTTTTTTACTTCTTCCTACTCCTACTGAACATATACATTCGTACCGAAGGACAAAATGAACGGCTACCTTCTACTTGTATTTTTGTTTCGTGTTTATTTATATTATTTTGTATTTATTTTATAGCAACCAGTCTTCTGTTGAACTGTTCGTATATGTTCAATAAAGTTCAAATTTCATTTATTTTTTTACCATTTACCCTCTGTTGAAACTCTACTATGCAAAGCAAAAGCCATTTATCAACAACACCCAGAAATGCCGCCGGCTTCTCTGGGCCCGAGCTCATCTAAGATGGACCGAAGAAAAGTGGAAAAGTGTTCTGTGGTCCGACGAGTCCACATTTCAAATTGTTTTTGGAAATGGTGGACGTCGTGTCCTCCAAGCCACAGAGGAAAAGTACCATCAGGACTGTTATGGACGCATAGTTCAAAAGCCAGCAAATGTGATGGTATGGGGCTGTGTTAGTGCCAATGGCATTGGTAACTTGCACATCTGTGAAGGCACCATTAATGCTGAAAGGTACATACAGGTTTTGGAGAAACATATGCTGCCATCCAAGCGATGTCTTTTTCACGGACGCCCCTGCTTATTTCAGCAAGACAATGCCAAACCACATTCTCTTACAACAGCGTGGCTTCGTCGTAAAAGAGTGCGGGTACTAGACTGGCCTGCCTGCAGTCCAGACCTGTCTCCCATTGAAAATGTGTGGCGCATTATGAAGCGTCAAATACGACAACAGAGACTCCGGACTGTTGAACGGCTGATGCTGTACATCGAGCAAGAATGGGAAAGAATTCCAGCTACAAAGCTTCAACAATTAGTGTCCTCAGTTTCCAAACGTTGATTGAATGTTGTGAAAAGAAAAGGTGATGTAACACAGTGGTAAACATGACCCTGTCCCACCTTTTTTGGAACATGTTGCCGCCATAAAATTCTAATTTAATGATTATTTGCTAAAAACAAAGTTTATCAGTTTGAACATGAAATATCTTGTCTTTGTCGTGTATTCAATTCAATATAGGTTGAACGTGATTTGCAAATCATTGTATTCTGTTTTTATTTATGCTTAACACAATGTCCCAACTTCATTGGAATTGGGGTTGTAAAACCAACATTTAGAAACTGTATTTTATATTTATGAGGTATTAAAATTGGTTTGATGATCAGAAACATTTAAAGGGAGCGTAAGGAAGTTTTAAAAATGCTAGCAAGATATGAATCTAACCTAATTTCAGAACCCGTCACCACCGCCGCCGATCCGCAAAAAGACAGACAAAAAGAAAAAGAAACATGAAGCCAGCGGCTCGTTCCTCTGACGATGATGCGCTGTAAGCGTCCATGGCGCCCCGAAGTGGCTATTCTTGTCCTTCCGTGCCAAGTTTTCAAATATGAATTACAATTAAATTGGAGGGAATAGATGGGGCCAGAGAGAGATGATTTTTCAAAAGATCATTGTAATAATATTCTACTATCAGGTCATGGTGACAGTTGTAACATGACACAAAATGTTTTTTTTTTTGGACTGCAAATTCCAGTTTAAGGTGTGATAAATACACACACACAAATCACTGTACACAGCTACTACAAATGTTCTGCCCTTATATCATCTCAAACGACCATGCGTTCATGAATTCATCTTCTTCCGTCAGCTGGGTGCACGCAAAACTGACATTTATGTGTGAGATGATAACGTTGGGGAAGAAGTCCCCGCGGCCGGCTAAATGTGCTTGGACGTTTGTTAGCTGCGAGGCATGTTAACTTTTGCAATAGGCTTGCAGATACAGTACCTTTTATGACACACTCACAACTTGACAAACACTTTTGTGTTAACACGATCGGACAAGGTCGCATTTGTGACTAAGGCTTTGTCATTTCACATAAGGCTGGCAAAGATTTGGCCTGAAAGACGAACGTGTGCATTGGATTTGTCCACGTTCCAAGTCAAAACTGTATTGAGGCAAGGTCAATTCAATGGAAGGTCACCAGGAAAGCGCGTGTCACTGTTGGTGGTCCATGTGTTCGAGAGGAAATTATTTCGGGAATCTCAACTACGGGCCGCATCTATTTTCATGTTCAAATTCAATGACTGTTGTTCCACAACAGCAGGCCAGACTACAGACCTATCACAGGTGATATTTCGTGGAAGTTTTTCAAGCACCATCAGGAAAAAGCCTTGTGCCATGTAAAAACTTTATGGAGATTTACTAATAGCTGAGGCAAGCAATGGAGAAAACACAAGCCAAATTGCTAGTCCTTATCAAATGCAATGGAAATGCACCTCTATAATCCATTTTCATGGATGTGACTTCACCCATTTACATTCACTGCTTCAAATGTCTAACGATAGCTCCCATTTTTATAATCTGAGAGAAAACTACGGTATATGTCGCTGTCCCTTAACAAGACCTTGATCACATGTCGTCAATGTTTCCTGACTGTCATTTTTGAGCACAAGGCAACAATGTGCAATCTCCGAGGATGCCAGATGGAAACCGCTACAGCTCAAAATATGCGGCAAGCCCATCATGAGTCGGGTCAAATGCAAAGTTTCAAACAATTTGTTTGCCAGTCAAGGCCTCCTAATGAGGTCCTCAACTCATCTTTTGGCCACCGGGTTACAACAAAGCTCACACGCAGTGTCGTTCTTTCCCTGGATGTCCGCTGAAGAAATGTCAACAATCAGGAGTCTCTCACTGTTCCTTAAACAGATATTAAACATTTCCATGCTTGTGCTCTATTTATGTCTACGATGACACCGCTGTGTCTCTGATGCTGTGATCCTGAGATCTGGAACTCCAAACAGGAAGGCAGACATATGCAACATGGACACACACAAACTATATATCCAGACAACTTCCCCCCCCCCCTCACGTACAAAGGAAGTGTACGGAGCCCCCCCTGGTGTCAAGGTATGAGAAAAATAAAATTAATTGAGAATCTGTTCCCTCAGTTTAGTAATCCGTACCCTCAGTTTAGCAAATGTCTGGAGCTCCGTATACATTGCTTGATCCATCACAGACCCATTTGTCTGTTTGCGAACTTCCGCTTCTCCGACGAGGACTCCACGCAACTAGGACCCATTCGGTGGCCGCTATGTGCCAGAAAAGACCACACTTAAATGAAAACATGTCGGGGATTAAAAAGAAGGTTGTCGTGATAGCGTGATTGCAGCGAGCGAATGCGTAAAAGCGCGGAAAGTGAAAGGAAACACGCAGGCTAACTGTAGTATTGTGCTGCTAGTATTGCTATACAGTGATCAACCCCCTCAAACTACTTGGGTTTCAGTTGAAAAAAATTGGATGTAGGCTATAATTTACAATTTATTCACAGAATTCACACCGGTAAGAATATAAATTACAAATAGAATTACTTTACTTGACAGATACAGATACGTAGGTATACGGAGCCCCAGACATTTTGCTAAACTCAGGGTACAGATTACTAAATTGAGGGAACAGATTATCAATGGATTTTATTTTTCTCATACCTTGGCACCAGGGGGGCTTCCGTAGAAGTGACCATCACGCTTGGACAAACATCACAGGACACAAACAAAAAATAATTAACCCTGACTGAATAATCTTAATTTAAATAACAGCATCCCCACAAAAAGATATTATATTTTTTAAGTATTACTGGTTTTAATATTAATCATTACAAAGAGCACTCTGCCCACAAGCCTACTTTGAACATGCATGCAAGCGCGCACGCACACACACACACACACACACACACACTGCAGCGCGTAAAAGGCTCTAATCTGGATGACATAATCTGAAACAATCCAGTTAATCTGGGAGAAGACATTTTCATCATGTCACTAGGTTAATGGTAGAAAGATGATGAGGGTTTGTGTGTGCGTGCGCTCCATCAACTACAGTGTCGGCTGCTCGCTAGCCAATGAAACGAGAGCGAGACGTGCTGACATCACGTCCGATTCATGAAATGGGGGTCTGGAGTAATACAGATTGTAAAATGGCTGCTCTGTGGATTACCACATGCCCAACTGGCTTCCATTTGTAAGCCGATGGCACCTCTAGTGGCGGCTATGGAGCACTGCACCACATTGCACTTAGTCATTGTGGGGGAGGAGAGCAGGCTGACCACATGTGATGAGAAACGCACAAATGCGTCACAGTATAGACTAATACGTAGAGTCAGAAAGAAGATGGTTCATAAATATGAATATATATGTTAAATGTATATTGTATTTTTCTCAAAAATACTTAATGCTTGCAAAACAAGTACGTCTCCGACACGGTTCCAGGGACAACTCCCCACACGTGGTCTTGAGTCTGGCCAACAGCTGCTTGCCATTGAGTGATGGGGAGGAAACTTGGGGGGGGGAGGGGGGCGGCGTGTGCGTGCACAGTCACATGTGTGTGTCATAAAAGAGAGACTAAATTCTTCATTTCTGACCCCTACTTTTACGAGAAGTAAAAAAGCAGACGTGGAGGGGGGGGAGGAGGGGTGCAAAGATCACGAGGAGCCAAGTCATGCAGAGGTCTCTGTCAATGTGTGTGTGTGCGCACGCACAAAGAGGAGTCTGTTAGTCAGTCAGCAGACTAGAGTATGCGCCTAACTCCCCCTTCAATTCTCTTCCTCTATCCTTAAAAGGAGAAAAAGTGTGGTGGTGAAGGTAGTCGAAGCTTTGTGTGGACAAAGGTGAAAAAGTGGGAAGACTAAAACAAAGACAAAGTTGGAAAAACGGTATGAGGGTTTTCACGGCCTCTTCCCTTTTCCATCCCGTTCTCCAAAGTCTATTCATCCTTCCATCACTGCTGCCTGCAGTTTATTTTTAACCTGCTAAAAGCTTTCAGATGATGTGCTCTACTGGATGCCGCTACAATATTTTTCATGAGCCCTCTGGAGGCACAATCGGAGGGGGGGGGGGGGGGGGGGGGGGGGAACAAAACTTTTAACACTTATATAACTTTTTTTCCCCCATTTCTGAAAGCATTCCAGGCCTGGAGATTGTTGTAACTGGGACAGAGGAGAGGGTTTTAAGTTACCAAAAAAAAAAAAAAAAAAAAAAAAAAAAAAAAAAAAAAAAAAAAACGTGTGATTGTGTGCGTGCGTGCACGATGAGAGCTTCTTTGGAAAAATCTGCTCAGGAAAAGAGAACGACAAACACAGTTTGCCAACTTTTTTTTTTTTTTTAGGAGAACAAAGGGAAACTTGTGCTTTTGAGTGTGATAAGTTAACTTTAGAATCATAAAAAAAAGAGAAAAAAGTCATCAAGTTCTTTGTGTAAAGTAAACAAGGGGCCAGAAATCCGACAGACGGTAACAGTTGTAGTCTTGCTTCCTTTAAATTTTAAATGTCCAACATGCTCTATACAAGCGTGTGTGCATGTGTGTCACAATCCAAGTGTGTTTGACAGGAGAAGAATAAGGGGGTTTCCAGGGTAACTGGGGGCCTGAAAGAGCCCCTTCATCCTGTTTTTCTCTGTGAAAGGAAACGGGAAGAAAGGACTGGACTGTGTGTGTGTGTGCGTGCGCGTGTGTGCGCGCGCGCGATTGTGTGAAAAGGACCAGATGGCAGGGCGCGGCAGAGGGGAGGGGGTCTGGGGCAGGAAGTGGGAGGGCCAGGATGCAGGGGGAAGGCTTATGGGAGGGGCTAAGACTGTGCTCCCTTGCGCTCCCCTGGCGCATGAAGAGCGTAACTGCAGTTTGGATTTGCTCATATAACCACTTTTTGTTGTGTTAATGTTTATCCTCAAAATTGACTGTATACATTTGTAGAAATCAATATCGAATTACTACCAAGGGCTGACTGTACATCACTTTAGTTTAATATCAGTGTTTTGATCCACTGATGACCAGATTTGGCTTGTTGGAGCCAGTCAAAGGTCATAGCACTTGGAATAAACGTTTCAGATTATTTTTTTTTTTAACTATAGATGTTTGTTTCCATTCGCACTCACATTCACACCGACAGGCAATTTAGAGTCTTCGGTCAACCTACGCACGTTTTTGGGATGTAGGAGGAAGCCGGAGTAACCGGAGAAAAGCCACGCAGGCACGGGGAGAATATGCAAACTCCACATAGGCAGGGCCGAGATTCGAACCCCGGTCCTCAGAACTGTGAGGCAGATGTGCTAACCAGTCTCTCTCCGCGCCACCACAAAATAAAAAATACTAACGATAATTACCTAGGTTCCACTGTATAATCAATGTATTATACATTCTGTTGTAATATCAAGATTTCTATACGATAAATGATTTTGTATCCAATTCATGCTCAAAGAGATGACGAAAGAAATTACAATACAATTTTGCTTTTTTTTTTTTTTTTACTTAAAAAAACGAATGGATTAATGGATTGTCAAAAGCAGGTTGCAAAATGTTTTGAATTAGTGATTGCATTGTTAACTTATGCAATTTGCTCCAAATAAAGACTATTTTTTAAAAAATGATTCTCTTATTAAAGCTCTAAATGTGCATTTGTTTGATACAAAAGTGCCTACAGGAGGCAAAAAGTGTGCGGCAGTGAGTGTGTGGCTGTTCATCTGTGGAGCCACAGTGCCCTCCACTGGACATATTCGTGTACTGCCGATAGATGCTGCATGTCTGCAACCCCTTCCCACGCGACAAAATGTTTAAGACCCACACTCTCCATCGCTTCCATCCCAGTTACGTGTGAGCGAAAATATGAGGTTAAATGGCTGCTGGTGAAGAAAAAATAAGGAAGGCAGAGGAGAAAAGGGCCGTCAGCATCTGGGATGGAGAGTTGGATGGTGTGAGCGTGTAGTTCGCTCAGGGTTGTTGTGACCTCTCTCTGCTCTTCTGGCCTTCAAGGTCCTCAGCAAAGACACACACAACAGCATTATAGATGACACACATGAACACACAAACACACACACACACTCAAACTGCATGGTTGATAAGGGCAACTTATATAGTTGACGTACCAATACACAACCACCTTGAACCTGAATTCACACTTGCTGAAGCCACTCAAAAAGCCCCTAAATCGCCATTCCAAATCACACACACACACGGGGTGAGGTGAACTGCAAGGGTGTCCTTATTAAATCGGCCCTATATCAGCCAGTCTCATTGGGAAAGCAGAAAAAGATTTACTACAGCAATTACAGCAGCTAATTACAAGGAGGCGAGATAGAGAGAGCAGAGGAGAAGGATGGAGCGCAAGAGTGCAAAGAGGGGAAGGAAATCAAATCAAGGAAGGGGAGGAAAACAAAGGAGGTAGGTGGGGGCAGCAGAGGCAGAGAACTTAGTTTCAAGGACAAAGACGATGCGCAAGTGACCTTGAGTGATTTACAGCAGCAGGGCCACGAAGAGCGTCAACACGAAACACAAAGTTGAAGCTTGTTTGGCTGCAAATGGGAGTGGCTGACTAACCAAGTGACTCACTGAGAGGGGGGATTTTTTTTGTAGCCATGTTGTGGCACCCTGATCATCTGTGAGTCGCTTTAGGTTTCTATGTTTTGGTAGCGTGATCCCTCTAGGGGGAGGAGAGTGAACTGCAACACAAGCCCACTGAACTGTATGTAGAAATTTATATTTGACTGTTGAGCCGCGTGTAAGAATGTGCCTGACGAATCTCGTTGATGTACGAGCACTTTTGAATGCTGCCAACTAAAAATCGATAGTGGGGAGATGCAAGTTTACATCCGACATCCAAGCACACTCATTTACACGAGCGCAGTGGGGAACTGATGACCTTCAAACAGAGTAAAAATCTCAATTAAAAAGAGAGATGACCTGTGAGACGCACACCCCGTGAGGATTGTTTTGCCCTGAACAATACCGATTAGGCGTTCTAATCCTGTCAGCTGTCAAATTTTTCATAAATCACCACAAGGGCAAGAGAGCAGAAAACGGGAGCGCCACAAAACACGGCGCACCTCTCCGATGCAAGGAGTTCGGACTGATGCAAAGAGAACGAGATGAAAGGAGTGCAGGCGCGGACGACCGTAAAAAGCCCGTTAAGGAACGGGGCCGACAAGCTCGTCCTTCTCTCGTCTCCAGCCGTCCACCCCGTTAGCAGTCTTCATCTACGCTTCAGCGATGAGGACAAAGAAAAGCACTCACTCATTTGCTACCTCCTTCCCTGACTCTTAGTCTCTGCAGGCAAAAGCCTCCGGGCCTGATTAGCAATTGTGACTTGACCGCATGGTGGGAGGATTGGGACACGCACGCACGCACACACATACATACACGCTGCAGGCACACGTGCGTCTACATGCGTGTCAAAGATGACGACAAGGGCCGATTTCGCATGGCCTGATTAACCCTGGAGCAAGCCCCCAGGATGCCGGCGAGAGCGGAGGGAATGTCGCCCTTCCTAATGTCGAGCATCGCCGGCAGGAACGACACACTCACGCACGCGCTTGGGCAAAGTGGGCGTGTCTACGGGCGCTCCCATTAGGCTGATTTCTGCTTCTCGCCGTGATGTTTTTCTTCCAAGCAACATTGCTAACGTGATCAAGCAGAGTAAAATGAAAGAGAAACACTGGGAGGGAAGAGTGTAAAAAGAAGTGCTGGAAGACAGATGAAGATGATGTACTGCAAAGTGGCGCGTTTGTGAGAGAGATTTTGTGGGCAAGATTGAGGAGCAAAAGGCAAAGTAAATGATGGTCAATAAAGAAGGAATAACGAGTGCAAAGGAGATGAATGTGATGTATGCACTCAATCCTGCATAACCTCCTTCCATGAATTACATGACACCGTCTTTTATATACCATTTTCAATTAAAAAAAGTGTTCTGAATCTGGAATCAATACTGCACACAGCACAATGAAGCCTTATTTGCATTGGTGAATCTTTGTCATTGCAAACGCCACCGGCGGGAAACTTCTGCAGGCGTTTGATCGACATCAAAAACGCTGGCTCATCGCCAAAAGCTAAGTAGCTGGAGGGGCGACGACGGTGATCCGACAACTTCCACCTCTGTGTGGGAAGCTGGGGGAAAGTGTCTCTCATCAAAGTCTTTCTGGGCTGCGGTCGGCTTTCCAGGTTGTGAAATCATTTTCACCCCACACCCAAGGGGAAATCAGGCATCGACCCCGAAAATAAATTAAGCAAGAGGATCAGATATCTAAAGAGAGACTAAAATGCAAATCCGCTGCGAGAACATCTGTCCGCTGCCCTCTCTCAGGATCGGCCGCGCTCGGGCTCGACAAAATGCTGCGCCGGACAAACAAAAGCACACAATGCGAGTACACGCCTAATCCCGCCGTGCGCTTAGCGAGCCACCGGGGACGTGTTGCCAATCAGCAGCGACGTGAGCCGGGCAAATGAAAACAATCGATGGAACACGCAGACTGGCGTGCGCAAGTGTGTGTGTGCTGGTGCACGTTTGCCTTCAGATTCACGCACACAAAATGTCGACCAGACTCGGCGGTCGGACGCAAAACATTCCCACAGTGACGACAGACTTTTTCTTTTTTTTTCTTTTTAAGGTGTTCTGTAACTAAAAATGATTGATGTCAATAAAAGGTACAATCATCAAATACAATAAATCAAACTTTTAGTATTCAGTGCTTTATACCCTCTCCATCAAATACAATCAAGATTTAAATGGATCTTTATGCTAATCTTATTCAAAAGAATTTTGATATTTATATTCCTCTAACTTCCGAGGAATAGTTTAGAGAAGACACTTTCCTGTTCCAGTAAGATTGTGTCAGAAAACAAAAGACGAGAGCACCGACCTCAACCCAATCAAATGTCTTTGGAATGAACCAAAACGACGAATGTAAGCCGGCTCATGCACTTCATGTGTCTGACCTAAATAAAGTTCTTCTGGATGAAAGGGTAGGAAATTCCTAAATGTTTATAAATTCCTCGAACATTGCAGAGTAACACACCGTTAAATAATAATCAATACATTGGTGGAGAAGTTCATCTCCAATATCATAATATATAGGAAACCAACAGGGGAAACAACGTTCTTACAAATGAACAAAAAAAAAAATAATTACAATAATAAACGAAATAATCCAAGACAAAAATGGCCTCTTGTCTCAGTAGAATGTGATGAAATGCTGATATCATCAAATATTGTATTTTTCAGGAGCAGGACTAATAATGTTCAAATACAATGTAATAAAATATATTTTCCTGAACAGTAAGACATCCAGTGTTTGGAGGGAAATATCAATATTCGCATCCATTTAAATGGTACATTTGTACATCGGAAAGCAACCGAATCCGATTTCCCAGGGAGAAGAGGTGTGTCAGAAATGTCCCAGGACTGGTGTCACTACGAGTTTGAACTCTTTAATGTCACATCAACAAAAAGTTTACTCTGTTCAGTGCACGAGAAGAGGCGGCGCTTCCCAATGACAACGCGCCTGCTCACGATGTCCTGAGCATTCGACAGTTCCTTGCCGAGAAGAACGACGCCGTGCCGGAGCAAGCTCCCCCTCCTCGCCCGAAGGGGTTCCGTGGCACAAAAGGCTGCAAAATTGCGTCAGACGCGAGGGGATTACTTGTAGGCGGACACGTTTGTTTGATGGGAAATGGATTTTTTGTGACACCCGTCCTCGTGCTTTTCTGACACGCGTATCGCAATATTGATATTTTGTCCTAATACTGTAACAATGTAAAAATACCAGTACATTTTTACAATTTCCTTTCACAGTTTGGAAGTCATGCTGTTGGAAAACGCTGCCCAAAAATGGTCAATGTTATACCAGGTGAAATTATTGCCAATTATATCCACCTGTTGTGTCCGTTTATGACTTGTGAGCGAGCGTGCGGCGGCACGTCAAGCCGGCGACCGCTCGGCCGGCCGTCTCGCCTCTTCTCACGGCTCGCCGAGCGCGTCGGCCCGCATCGGCCCTCGTTCGGCAGCTAGTGCGAGATCGCAGCGCCATTAAAATTTAACCCACTCTCTCTCGCTCTCCACTCGCTGACAAGAGAAGAGGGAGGAAGGAGAGTGCGCGAGCGAATGGCAGGGAGCCAGCAAGCAGCCAAACAAGGATACACTCGCATGTACGCCACCACAGATGCGCGCAGGCACACCGGCACAAGCCGACTCATTCCCTCCTAGTCAGTCAGATGTGATCGTGAGCGACAGAGCGAAAGATCCAATACAGATGGAAAGTAAAGAACAAGATGGAACAGATTACCCCTCGGAAAGCCGCACACACCTGATGCACGGCTGGCGATGGAAATGAGCGACATCAATTCAGCAGTGGAAATTGAGAATGTGAGCGGTCGCCTCAGCCTACTTTAACAAGCCCACTCCTCCACTCGAAAGCCAGACTTCCTAGAACTAGAAGCCATCAGATTCAGCTTCTCACTTCTCCACAAGCAATCATTCTTTCGCCGTCCTCTCTAAATCCGTCCTCCTTTCGCCTGAATACTTTTTGACACGTCACTTTTTCATTTCTCAGTGTTCTGTCTGTCTGCATCCGTCTCCTGCTGGTCCTGTCATTTCCATGCCCGACGGAGTGCGGGAAAGCAGGCGGCGCTCCGAGGCCTACGGCTTCTTCATTAAGAATCGAGACGTAACAAGGCCAGATAACAAGGACACGCATTTGGATTGGTTTGCATTTGTAAGGACCGTTGCTTGCTAAACCCTCTCGCATTCGTCCTCATCATCCCGTACCTGACCTCAACCTTGCTAATACTTCTAATACAGTATTAATCCAAAACCAATTATAACATCAAGCCAATTCCCTCAATTTCATCACCACCAAACCTAATCAGCATGTCCAGACGTTTTTTCCAGTCTTCAAGGCCCAAAACTTAAATTCTACTCACGCGCACATGCACCTAATCAGAGGCTGAGACTGGTTGAAATCAGTAGGACTTAATCAGCATGTGCAATCAGACAAGACACATATGGGGGCAGGAAAATAAGACCTGGCCAGGGTAATATTGCGTATGCCTCATCACCACTGTAACAGCGCGCACACAAAAAGGTAGCGATTTCTAGACTACGTGCATGCTTATATTCTGCACCAAGGTGACTTTGGGCTGGCTGGAGTGGTAATTGGGAACACATACAAATGCCTTTTTCTTCCTTATCCCTGCGTTGATGTCAAATTATCTTGCCAGCCTCACCACCACGCTTTCAGCCCCCCTTCCCCTTGGCGAAGGTCTGAACGTGATTACATTTCTGACATGAGCGCGAGGTGAACCAAAAGGAAGAGGAATGGAGGGGGGGGAATAAATGATTGACTCGAGGAACAAATGACTGAATACAGGTGTTACAGGAGTTAGGAAAAAAAACATCAGCACATCTTGCATACAAGGGAGCCGTGGCCCAATGGTTAAGCTCATCGCCTGCCACCGTGGGGGACCTAGATTCAAGACCCCGACCGGATCTTCCGCCAACATCCCCCGGACTCACGGCTGTGGTGTCCTTGAGCAAGACACCGATACCCCGAAATGCTCCCCGGGCGCTTCAGCAACCCCCTGCTCCAGTGTGTTCCGCTAATGTGTGTGTGTTCACTGTGATGGGTCAAATGCAGAGAACACATTTCGTGTGCATGCATGCATGTTCATGACTATAAAAGGTGATTCTTCTTCTTCTTCTTCAAATAATTGCACTTGTACAGTCGATACATATGATTGTCTCCTGCTGGGAAAGTTCAAGGTGGAATAAAAGTCAAGTGTATGTCACTCGGACTGTCACCCTGATCTTTTTTGTGGAGGATCTCACGTCCTCAGATGAGTGGCACTTGCCCCCCCCATCCCCTCTCTCCTCCCACACGGTTGCTGTGGTGATAAAATTTGCATTTCTTTCCTTCCTTCAATCCCTTGACAGCTGGACAAGAGGTGAGGACCACAAGGACGGAAGAGAAGAGAAGAGAGAGAGAGAGAGAGAGAGAGAGAGAGAGAGAGAGAGCATGAAAAGGAACAGAAAAGAAGACATGAGGAAGTGAAGGAAAAAATGGACAGACTAATACAGAAATAAGTGAGCTGGGGTTGACTGGCAGGTGAAGAAAGGGAGAGAAAAAGAAAGACGCAATGAGGGGGAGAGGACAGGGAAATAGAGGATGACAGGATGAGGACTTCTGGAGAAAGTAAATGAGGCGCAATTAGTGAGCATAGCCCCTTCAAGGTGTTATCACCATGACAACGCTTCTATTATTGCCATTCACTGTCCAGTTGCATGATGAAATCTGCTACTTGTGTGGAAGGTTAAAGCCCAGACAGTTATTGTGTTGGTGAAAGAAAGAACAGAAAATGACAGTAAAGGTCATTAAGGCTTCATGGAAACAAGAACAGACACTTGCAAGTTTGTGTTTCTGCAGGTATAAGGCAGAAAGAAGGTACACAACGTTCGGGAAAGACGGCAGAAAGGAAACTTATAGAGAGCTAGGGTAGGAAACTAAAACGAAAACAAAGAAAAACTGCCCTTTAAAAAGACAAGGTAATACAAAAAAAATGCTGAGTAATGGAAGAGGTGGCGGATGAGACAGCGGGGTATAGACCGAATCAGATTATGCTGAACGGAATGCGGCAAAGACAGAGCATCAAAAAAGTCAAAGGAAACAGGGAAGAGGAGTTCTTCATGGAAGAGCGCTGGTGAGGAGGTCAGGAGAGAGGCAGAGAGACAGAGGACATAGACAGACTGAAAGCAAGAGAATCTTAATCAGAAATCGGAAGAAGGTTATAATAAGGCTTTCTGACAACAAATGTCAGCTCAGGGAGGGCAGGCAAATGATGGGAGGGAGAGGTGAGTAAGTGGGGAGACGAGAAAGACAAGTCGACCAGAGGGGACACCCCCCACCAGGAGCAAGGAAGACTATATTTCTGCTGCTCGGACACAACACACACTGGACCGGATTATCGCTCTATTAGTCATTTCAAACTGCTCTAAATGGCTTGAGGACTCGGCATCATTTGTTCAACTGTCATTGTATCAGCATTACCACGTTACTGGCAACCATTCATTGCCAAGTGACTTTCCGTAGTGTGCTTTTATGCCCTAAAAGTATGTTTCGTCACAATGGTCGTACTGCAGCGGCTCCAACTACCGGGGACAAAATTCCTTGTGTGTTTCTGACACACTTGGCAAATAAAGATGATTCTGATCTCCAGGACAAACATATTCCCGAGATCCCGCCAGAGGAAAATAGTCACCTCAGGAATCATCAGATACAGATATAGACCTGTATACAGCTGTGCATGTACACCAAAACATTAAGCGACTGTCTGAGAAATGATGCCCTTGAGGCGCCCTTGACGGATGTTTCACTCAAGCTGTCGAACCACCACCATCGCTTTTTGCCACAAAGTTAAACTCAATGGGAGTGCATGGAGGTGTCAGACAGTTCCATTGCCTGGAGTGTGGCAAAATTCACAGTTGTAACAGAATTTTACAGTTGAAACCAGAAGTTTACAAACACTACTGTCCACTGGTCACTCAAACCACCACTTCGTCAACACAAAGTCTGTTCGTTCCAGAATTGGCCGCTGTGGCGCAATCAATAGCCAGGGACCGGGACACGTATTTCCGGGTTGTGTCGCTGTTGTCACAGATATACAGCATGAAGACTAAATCCTGCTACTGGACGCACCTATGCGGCATGGGCGACGTTCCAGCAAAGGCAATGCAAGGAAATTAGCTACGATACGAACCTACCGATTCACATCTACGGCTGTCATTTACTGGAGCGAGCGATTGCGTGTCGTGTAGAATATACAATACGTTCGACGACATCGTGTACACGTCGTGTTCTCTGGAACGTGCTTGTGTTGGTACAGTACACTGTACCTTTTTTTGTCAAGCTCTTTTCTACAGCATCCAGTTGTAACGGAGGTGAGAAAAAGGAATAGAGACCATGAAAGCGACCCCCGAATCGCCACCCAAAACAAAGTTCTACCCGTCACATTACAGCGATTTGAAAACTACGGTAGTGCATTACTGCCGCCCAATGGGTGTGTAACTTTTATATAAAAAAAATAAAAAATAAAAAAAGAGGTCATACTGCTGAACATTTTAGTGATTTTGCATCTGGGACGTTTTAAAACTGCACTAAACCTTAAAAACAGTAACTGGCCCATGCCTACTTTCGACTTGCCTGTCTGCTGCCGTCTTTACACCTCTGCGCAGATTTGAGAGTACAAAAACAAGCTGGTTGTGGCTGAGAATAAGGCTTTGACTCGCTAGCTTCGGCTATTTCGACTGCCTCTAGTCTTAAAATATTCATACTGGCGGGACCGCAGAACTGGAATCGAGGAACGACGGTCACGGCACAAAGTGAAGCTCCCTCTTAGTCGCCAATACATTATGTCCAATAATATTCGCGGGCAACAACTGTGACAATGAGAACAGTACTCATTTCACAACGAGCGCCAACATCACAACACGTGTCGCTTTATCACACAGTGTCATGCACACTTGTCACAATACAGCATACAACTGTACTATGCTTCAAGCGTGTGGAAATATTTGCCAACAATGAGACCGGTAGGATGGTCACTTTCAAAATATGAAAGTCTATCATCAATAATGGTAAAAGCACAAGTGAATTAGAAAGAGTGAAACGCTTCATTCTTTGGAGCCTGGCTACAATGTCCCTTCTTACAGAACTACAGTACACTACGTAACCAGGTGAAGAGAAAACCGTGCGCAGGGCTGCCATTAATTACAACAACTTCAGAGTAACGCTGACTTGTATTTTTAATCATTTATTTTCATCAGTTTGTATGATTGCTCGTCCAAATGTCCGGTCCATGGCACACAAAAAGGCTGGGTACCGCTGTAGGGTGCTGAAAAATATCAATGACGTCATCAATTCATTGATTTCGGATCTACTTTCATGACATTATAGTCCACTCCAAAAATATTTACTGGTTTAACCCCAAGTCCAAACCCTAACCAACATGTTTTGTTTTATCTCAACTCTACCACATTATTTTCAAAACACTGTAATATTGCACGACAACTCCAACCGTTCACAGCTGACAACTGCTAAGTAAAATATAAGAGCCATATGTCCACCTCTCGTCAAGAGTTCTATTAAGACTGTGACCTAAATGGCCTTGTCTTCAATTTTTAAACATTACGGTGTTTTAAAGGCCTGCCAAAAACATACTAATTAGATGCCATATCCATTAAGTTAGGGGACCATGAGCAGTGTGAATCCTAACTAGGAAATAAAAGTTTAATGAATTTTTTTTTAAAGTCAACCCAAGGTCATCGGGGTGAAGATTTTAATCTAAAAGGCAGAAGTTACAGATGGTGCATCATATGAAATTGAACTAATTAAAGACGGGCTTCATCAGTAGTCTAAATTCCGATAAATTACAGGCGGTCCAATTATCATGCTCGAATGAACATAAATGTGGATTCAGGTAAGCAATGTTTAGCATCGTTACGTACATACGCTCATAGTATTTTCTGGCTGTCAAACTGTATGGCCAATGCGTTTTTCAGAAGCACTATTAGTGGTTTTATTTTAGTAGGTTGCTACCTCCTGTTTTATTTTCTGTTCCTGCTCCAATAGCAGAAAAATTTGACAGGAAAAAGACTGCCACAAAATTTTACATTAAATTAGTGGTTTAGTTAACATTATCCTAGTAAATTTGACATACCATACTACAAATGAGAATGAATCATTAGGTGAGTCTTTAAAGACTTGTTTCTGACTAATATGGAAGGAACAAACTATTCAAAATATAATTGATCTCAATGGTTGATTTTGTTTTGAAAGTCAACTAAATTGCAGTGTGACTAGTATCACGAGATGGATTGAAGTTGAACTTCAAAGTAGCGATTATTTTGCTGTGAGAAGGTTCCTGTGGAAGCACATCATCCAGGATGACATTGCAAACGAAAATAAATTCTCACTCTCAATTGCCTTACCTGGATAATTTAAAGGTTATATAAATCAATCAAACTCAGAAACCAGTCATGAATAGCGTAAAGCAGACCAGCCTAAAGTACAGCCTGTGCAGCCATATCCGGCCAGTGAACGCATCCTTCATGTCAGCAACACTCTCATTTGCGGCACGAGAGAGAAAAAGTGAGATTTTCCCTGAAAATGATTTTCGAGGTCCCCACTAGAAGGGCGAATACGGGCTAGCGGTTGGTGCTGTAAATGTCAGCACACTTTAAAAATATAGGAAAATGACACACACTGTATTCATGATTTTTTTTGTGTGTGTGTGAATGTGGATTAAAATGTTGATTAAATAGTGAATTAATGTTAAGTGTACAAAATCATTTCAGCTGACTCTGGACGAGAGGCAGGGTACGCGGGGCGAAAACCCACGTAGCCGCGGGGAGAACGTGCAAACTCCACGCAGGTGAGGCCGTGCCGCCCAACATTCCCCATATTTCTGTAAATATTTTTATCTTTTCATGGGCCAACTGGATAAATGAAAGTTTCAGCATGTTGGCAATGCCCTCAACAACCATTCCAATTTCTCACTTTGGAAAATGAATGGCCTACCTCAGTCCACACATGCATCTGTTATTTTTAACAAATTGTTGACCAATCTAAATTGCTGAAAATGGATTGTCGACTGGAACCCAGACTAACATTCCGGCTCTCCCAGAATCGTTCAAATGTAAAAATGTCGGTGCTAACTTTTTGATGCCTCCGCCGCGCAGACACACGAAGAACAACAAGCAGAGGGCCCTGTAAAATACAAATGAGGCATAAGTCTTGTATGGCCTGCGTGTGTATTTGATGTTTGTTGCTTGTAATAAAAATATTTCCAACAATGACTAACTAGCAGTGCGGCTGTATGCACAGCACGCAGCAGTGAGCAACAATGGCCACACGATGTGGCTGAACTTCATCAAAACAAAGTGACCAGTGGGCGCGGTGCAACACAGGAAAGGAAAAAGCAAAGGAGGATGCACGACAAGTATGATTAAACACCTCCATCAACATGGAATAGAGTCAACACCGTCGTTGACTTGCTCCGTCGACCTTCCTTCGCTGCCTGCTCCAATTCCAAGCCTTAGCCCGAGACTACACCTGACCGCACCGAAGTCAGAATCGTGTAATAGACTAATAAAATACAGTACGTCTACGTGAAGCGGCTAAGTTAAACTAGACCTCCTAAAACAGTGGGTCAATTGAAATGCAAATGCTCAGCTAACATTTAGCATAGTCGATACCATTTGTGTATGTTTTCATCGACCGCTAAGTTTAGCGTTAGTTATATACAAATTCCACTGGCCACTATGCTCCCAGGACCCTGCTGCATGGTGACGGAACCAACAAACTACATATCCTTTGCGGTCAGATCTCGCTTTGTCCTAATTCTGTTCAAGCTCCACCAAGTGAGCGTGTGTTCAGCTGCCGGAGACAATATCTGTCCAGAACGTTCATGCATACTCCCAGTAAAGGAAGATCTGATACTTTTTCTTAACAAAAAAGGTTACTTGAATGAGTTCATACTGTACCTTCTATTAATCTGGACTGGCATTGCCAGCAGTAAGTTTTTTGGTCTTGAGTTTGTTGGGCCACTTATATATGACTCGTGCACTCACTGTAGCACTATTTGCATATCTGTTGTTGACCAATACTGGCCACTCATGCCAGAGTAGCCTCTGCCCCACCTGCACACTGACTGAGGAGTATCTGCAACATTTGCACAATCAACATTGTCCCAGATGATCGCACTACTCGTCACTTTAAACCTCATACATTCCTTGAAGTCTCGGCGCCCTTTGCACAATGCTCATTGCACCGGACGATTGCTACTTTAGTCATTCAAACTGCTGTAAGTGCTAGAGGACTCTGCATCTTTTTGCACAATTGTCTCGTCTTGTCGTATTAGAGCGGCTTCAACTACCGGAGACAAATTCCTTGTGTGTTTTTTGGATATACTTGGCAAGTAAAGATGATTCTGATTCGTTTCCAGTGAGAGCTGGATTCCGCCAAGGCTGCCCTTC
Organism: Phycodurus eques; assembly: GCF_024500275.1. Classification (NCBI taxonomy): domain Eukaryota; kingdom Metazoa; phylum Chordata; class Actinopteri; order Syngnathiformes; family Syngnathidae; genus Phycodurus; species Phycodurus eques. The sequence continues at coordinate 28,816,116 of NC_084533.1, forward strand.
GTCACAGATTCTGTTCATTACCTTTAAAGCGCAGCCGAGGTTTTGAAGGGTCTGATTTGTTGTTTGTTGAGGGGGTCTGCTTTTTGCAAATATGCTTCTGTTGGCTCCATCAAGCTTCAACTCTCGCTTGAGCAGTTCACAGCCAAGTGTGTCACGAGCTGTGGGTCGGGGCTGAAAGAACAACAAGTTGCCGAAATGAGTTTCCTCCGCAGGGTGTCCGGGCTCTCTCTTAGAGACGGGGTGAGAAGCTCGGTCATCCAGGAGGGGCACTGAGTCGAGCCGCTGCTCCTCCGAGTACGAGGCGCACCTGCTGAGGGGGCTCGGGCATCAGGAAGAGCTGGACGAAGTGGCTGCGGCAAGGGAAGTCTGAGCTTCACTGCTAAAGCTGCTCCACCCCCATGACCACACTCCATGAGCGGTGGAAGAAAATGGAAGGATGGAGTTTACAATTCATAGGTCACGTTACTAGTGCAAAAAGTTTTTGGAATGATTAATATTGGTCTCATTTTCTTTTTATATCGCAATTAAACAGAAGTGTCTCGTCAAATTTTTGTGCGGGGAAAAAAGATTATTATAAGGCCATATTACCCAGAGTTAATGGCAGGCTAAAATGTTAGCTAACAGGTAAAGACAAAGCAGACACTTCCTTTGTTGTATTTCATTTGAAATCAAGAACGTGTAAATACGAGGAGCATGTGGAAATCCTGTATCTAAACATACCTATCAAGTGCATGAGCAGATGTAATCATCAGAAAGTACAAACACAGATGGGAATCTTGACAAATATCCCTAGGGATGATTACGGCCTTCATCCCCGAACTTCATCTTTTTGAAAAGGTCAAAGCCAAGACAGAGGTTGCCCTTCTACTTAAAATGCTGCAACTGCAGTTTCTCATAAACACGTTTTACCACCACACCACCACCACGTCTCTCACTAAGGACATCTTCCCAATCACTCGCTCTCCCACTGCACTCGTCTCGTTCTCTCTCGACGCACACAGTGAGTAATGGCGGGAGCAAAGGATAGCGGCAGAGAGCTATAAAAGTGTAATTTGCTCCATTTTACTCTGGAAACCAAATTCACTGTTTTGCATTGCAAGCAGGCAACATTGAGAAGGCCAGCATTACACACAGTGCAAGCTCGCATGCAGTCAGAGGAAGGGCACCACAGATGTTATTGTGTAGAAAGCACAAGAAAACATCTTTTGTCTTCACAACTCAAGACTTAAAACGTCTTTTTTTGCACCTCCTCTAACTCTCAGTCGGGTTCACCCATCCAACCCTATTTTTCTCTCTCCCTCCTTCAATCTTCCCCGCTCTTGTTTCCTTCCTCCATATATTTGTCACTTCCCATCCCTCACGTGCAATTATTCTCTCTCTCTGAGTCATCAGGCCACCCTCACAGCATTCTTTTCTTTCCATATCCCTCTCATTTCCACTACGGCACTCAAAGTGAGCTAATAGCCTCCCCTCCTTTGTTCTTGGCGAACAGCGGGGAACAATGGTGGAGCGAGGCTTGTCGTGGCAACTGCACGTGGCAAGAGAGAGGCTGGTGGGGAGGGAGACAAAGAAGAAAGGCAAAAAGAGAAAGAGCAGGCACCGAGGGGTTGCTGGTTGTTAGCCGGTCAGCAGGGAAGGCGCACTGGCTAATTACACTCGTTTCTATGCACACTGCAATTAAACCCTGATGCACACACGCACACATGTATAAAAGCGCACTTCCTCCACAAGATCAGACAGAGTGGAGGTGGCAGGGAGGCTCAAGAATGAGGGGGAAAACAACAACAAAAGACGTTGTACATCAATGTTTCTCTTCTATCAAGTTCAATAACAAAGGAGTTACACCTTTCCTTGAAGGAAAAAGCACGAGTTAGCATGGGGGTAGGCAAATAAATACATTGACAATGGAAATTTAAGATTGAATACCTGTTGACCAACTGTAGAGTCGCCGGCTGACCACAATTAACATTATTATTGTGGCAGTATTTGCAAAGCGACACGGCACAAATGAAGCCGATGCGCAAAGTATGTCGGCGCCCTCAAAAACGGGCAATGCAACAAACTTATTTCATGATTTGAAGACGCAGCACCCAAGTGATTATGTGGAAAGCATGAAAATGCGATCAGTCTGCACAGTCCACGTTAAACATTCACAGTTTAGCCACTGCTACCGGTGCAGTCATCAGACCAAAGCAGGAATCAATCGTGTCATCTTTTGATGATGCAAAATTGCAAGTAGCGATGACGTTAACACCAGATCAGGTATCATACTTGAAAATTACAACGTTTACATTTTAGAATCTTCATCATCTCCTAGGGGGCAATTTGTTTATTTTGGTTCTTGCATACATGCAAAAACACTCAAGACAACTAGTTCACTGTGTTTTATATTTTTCTACATTTGTTTGTACTGTTGAGTAAAAATGGTTTTAATATTTTTCCATGTTCCTCTTTCTTTTAATTTACTTCATATACTAATAAAATGTTGAACTACTCCACAATTGTCTTGAGTTTTCCATACCGATGCTTTAAAACTGGTGGTTTAAAAACAATAAAATATAATAATGAAGATTGAGCGATATGGAAAAAAATAGTGATTTTTTTTTTTTTGCCATATCGCCCAGCCCTAGTACAGTGAACCTTTTTGCTGGTGGCATCAATTTGTGACAATTACGGAATTTCCGTCACTGTCCCCTGCAAATAGCAGGGTATTATATTTTTATCGTTATCTGATTAGATCAGGATAAAGGAGTGGATCTAATAATTTTATTTGTCCACTTTTAATAATGCAATGAATCCTCTGAAGTCGAAAGCGACTGAAGTTGCACACTTCAGAAGACAAACAAAATTGGCAGGAAAAATATGCCTCTGAAGTTGGACAGAACTTCGCCTTTCAGGTGTGATATCTCATTCGACCTCAGTAAATAGCAGCAATTTTAAACAAGTGTTTTATTGCTTTTCAATTGGCAGTGGTTAACCTTTTTATTATATACAATTAATCTACAGTTAAAGGAAATGTGACGGCGGCAGTTTGACCATTAAATGGATTATTTCCATTGCCATTATATAATTTTGAAATCTGGTACCACTTGGAGGTCGACTAAAATCCTGGAACAGATTGTTTCTAACAAAAGTTCTGCTTTATACGGGTGAATATCTATGAAGCTTTCCAATTTATTATTGATGTTAATTGGGATTAGGAGAACCATTAGAAGTTGGCACTCCACCTTTGTATCTTTTCAGATCATCTACGATACCGACGAGTGTTCTCAGAGTATGATGCCCTTTTCTCCAGATGAAGCCATAACTTCAAGGTTGACACAATTCCATTCAGAGAAGGCACTAAAAGGAGTGTTGTGCTGTATGACTGACAGCAAGAGAAAAAAGGGGCAATGTCCATGCGGGTCAGCGCACGCTGTATGGTATAAATTACTCTCCGCATATGCGCCTTCCCTGCTTGCTTTATCCTTCACCCTTGGCTTAACAGTGTGTTCCATTAACACGCATATCAGAGTAACATGTATTCCACGCAATGTGCCCGTCTACTGTATTATTCATGCAGTTTAATGCTTGGCCACAGTGTGTGCATGTGGGAGAGTTAAGGGGAGAAACTTGTTGTGGAAGAGCAGCGATGTCTCGCAACATGTGCAAAGACCGACCGACGAACAGATTGTACGCCACACGCTCGCGCCGAGCCGAGCAAAGGGCGGCAAAACGCACGCAAAAACCACAATGGGAACATGGAAAAAGCAAACAAGACCACACACGCTGCCAATGAGCAAGAAGAGGAGTAAAAGGATTCCCATTCAACAGCCAAACTTGTCCCGTTTCACTTTCATAGCCTCAGTCCGTTTTCATAATGCATTAAAACCAAAGCTGAGAAGCGAGGGAGACACATGGAGCACAGAGGAGATAGACGAGGGTGTGTATGTGCGTATAAAGACAGAACGAGAATTGAAAGAGAAGAGCGGGCACAAGAACCATCCTCAAAGTAACAGAAAGCTTCTGGATGTGCGAGGCACCGAGGAAACAAGATAAGGATGAAGGGAGTGGAGGAGTAAGAAAAAGGGGAGCTTGTCTCCGGAGCAAGATATGGGAATAGAAAATGTCGGGAGGAGGCAGAGACAGATTGCAGCGATGGATAAAAGAAGATGGGATGCAGTGATAAAAAGTACAAGAGATATAGCGAGGATGATTTACGCAAACTTTGTGTGTGTGATGAAAGCGTGCAAGTTCCTTTGTGCGTGCCTTTGGCATCATACTTGTGTGTGTGTGTGTCTGTGTTACAAAGGGGGCAGAAGGTTCTTTGTTTCAGCACCAGCAGGCGGGTGAGTGTTCGAGGCCAAACTGCCTGGAGGAAGAGATGCCCTTGTTATTCGCTTTTTTTATTTATTTATTTATTTTTTACACTTTACTCCCTCCCCAACAACATCAACGCAGTCATACAGTTCACACACAATTTTTGTGAAATAATCATGTTCTACTTTCAACTGGTAATTGTAATAATACACTGATAGGAAAAGTCACACAGCATATCAGTGACAATCAGGAAAATAATGCTGGATTTAGTACAACGATGCATAATCTATATTCACAACTGTACTCTGTTCAAACCGACTAATGTGCAATATCATGAATATATACAATACATATTAAACAGGGATTCAACAATATCAAAATCTCCCGGGTCGGTTTTATCACCGTATTAATCTTGCGGTACGTTAATTATTGCAATATCGTGGGAAAGCTCCCGGTATTGCAGGTAGGTTGACGGTACAGGTGGGGTGAAGAGGCAAACGCAGAAGATCCGTAACAGTTCGCATTTTCTTGCTTGCCAAGTCCTCGATGGGCTTTGGTAGTTTCTATGCGCTATTGTCAAAACGACATCTCCAAATCATATATTGCCTTGCAATTCTATCCACATCATTCCAATTTTGAAGCAAAATATATTTAATGAGAGGGAGTAACCAAGAAAACTAACATTTAAAATAGCGCAATACTACTCTTTCAATTGGCGATTCAACCATTTTGAGTGAAGCTGTATGCATGAGGGCAGGCCAAATAACATTTTGCATTTAAATTATTTTAAGAAATCTTTAGATTAAAAAAGACTGAGCAAAATAGTTGTTGTAGTGTGCAGCCCAACATTTTTTCGAGTTTGCAGCACATTTGCAGAGACCACAAAACACAACGTCCACGCCACATCCGTGTCTTAATATCTGATGAAGTAGCCTAATAATAAGCTGACTAATAAGCTTAAGTGCTGAAAGAAAAGAAAACTGTTGAATAAGGACTGAAAAGTCTTCTATGAGAAAGTGGGGTAACATTTTGCACATGCTGGATGGAGAAAGGGCTGCCAGTTGTGCCAGGGGAAATGGGGAGCAAGTAAGGGAAGCAGGGGAAGAGAGAAAAAAGAAGACACTGGGGGGCTAGGCTAACAAGAAAGAAAATAGAGCATAAACTAGAGCTAGATGGTTAATATTGTCTAAGTGTGGCGCTAGACCCAGAATGAAAATTGGAAAGCCACTCCTGCTCAAATGAATGTTTTGTAGCTCATTATGGGTGGAAAATGGAGGACAGGCAGCCTTGTTTATTTTGCGTGTTTAGAGGCCTGATGAGCAAAACAGAAGCACACGGTTATAAAGCACTGAGTGCTCCATGAGCCACATACTGAAAATGTAATAAAAACTCCGATCTTGATCTGATCGGTGTTATCGGTATCGGCCGATAATTAGCATTTTATGCTGATCGGGTTTCATGTTATAATTCGCCGATCCGATCAATGACGTCATCGATCGGCTCCGCAAAAGACATTTATGAATCCAAAAGCTAGTTTATTTTTAGCCTTGTCACGCAGTACTGTAACTCTCTGACGGCCAATAAAGTTTTTTTCAATGTTGTCGGTGAAAAAACACATCATCGATGTGGGACGATTTTCGGTGTCTCAGACAAACACCACGTAAGTTACTTGTAGTCTGTGCACAACTGAATACGACAACGGAGACCGCGGACTGTTGAACAGCTGACACAGTACATCGAGCAAGAATGGGAAAGAATTCCACCTACAAAGCAACAATTAGTGTCCTCAGTTCCCAAACGTTTATTGAATGTTGTTAAAAGAAAAGGTGATGTAACACAGTGGAAAACATGACCCTGTTCCAGCTCTTTTGGAATGAGTTGCAGCCATAAAATTCCAAGTTCATGACTATTTGCTAAAAACAAAGTGTATCAGTTTGAACATGAAACATCTTGTCTTTGTAGTGTATTCAATTAAATCTAGGTTGAACATGATTTGCAAATCATTGTATTCTGTTTTTATTGATGTTTAACATAACGTCCCAACTTCATTGGTATTGGGGATGTATTTGTCTGGCACTGTCTGCCCAAACGTGGATATTTCAGCTCACTTCTAATTTGAGAAAACACTGTGCGCACTTCAACACAAACTTAATCAGGGACCTGAAGAATGTACACAAGGAGGAGCATGCCGCGTTCAAGCAATGCAGCGTGAAGAAGAAGAGAGAAAAAAAAAAAAAGGAAAATCCAAACGTACGCAAACTCTGGACAACACCCGTCCATATAGCTGGGACATTGAGGAAGTTAGAGTAAGCATGTCATTAACAGTATTTATTAAAGTAATTTAATTGCAACAAAGTAATTTTATTACAGTAAGTTAGCACACATTATTTCTGTCATGTCGTAATGTTGATCTGACCTAAACTTAGGTCAGAGGCCAATCCTTGAATGCCCCCTAGATGTCATTGATGTTTTCACTTGCTAGAGAGAGTAATTTTGAGCTGGGATGGGCTCCAGCACGCCCGCAACCCTGGTGAGGATAAGCGGTACAGAAAATGGATGGATACAGTACTCAGTATACAGTACACATGTATATACAATAAATGAACAAGTCATGTAAATGGACACATTGCGCCATCTTGTGATCGGATTGGTGATCGTTTTTTGTTTTTGTTTTTTTTAAACTTGCTGATCGGTGATTGGCCCCAAAATCCTGATCATGTAAAGCCTAATAAAAACTATCAAATATCAAAGTGGCTGACAGAGCAGAGTCGTTTCCCCTACGCCCAACACTCAGCCACACTCCAGAACGTTTGCAGATATCACTATGGTGGCTCCCGCGAGGCCGTCATGATTCTCATTGAGCAGCGACAATTCACCGTATTATATATACATTTGAAATAATCAACATTATATATCATATTGGAATGAAAGTACTGTGGTGGTGGGTTGACATCATTCCCCTACGAAATTAAAGGCCGAATAATGTGTTCCACACGTTAGTATTTGTTGTGCCGGGCGGGAGAAGTACGCTGTGATGTGGCAGTGTAAGAAATAAATCTGCCATCTAAGTAAAGACGCTAAATCAGACGGATGGACGTGGTAGCAACAGATATAGGATATGGCCGATGTCATGATTCTCGATAATAACAACGCTCTATCGATCTATCTATCTTCAGGAAAAAACCTACATATGAGTATAAACATGTTCCCCCTGTTTTAACTCCATCTCCATTCACAACCTTTGTATCAGAGTATGAACACTGTAGAGCACAAATGAGCAGCGAAACGAGCCGAGCAGTGAAAGCAAAAGCATGACTTACTTGAAAGCCTCATTCCGAGGCCAAAAGGAAGCTACTCTCTTTGTTCTGCCTCATACAGGCAAAGGATTTCAAATCCATTTCAAGCAGTTCTGCTTGCACTTGACTATGAAACAAAATGGACAAGCAGAGAGGTGCACCAGGCTCACGTCGTCTTGAAAGCGCAGCAGAGCTTTTCAAATCTCTCCCATTCGCTTTCTATAAAAGCTAGGCAAACATTTTTAGTTTTTACTATATTAGAATGGCGGGAGAGAAAGCATAAAGGACGAAAAGCAAACTTAAATTCATGTTCCAGTAGGAAGGACGTCAAAGTGCAATGACAAAAAAGGGTGAGTGTGTTGTATGGATCATTTTCAAACGGGCATAGCTACGTATGGCGACCGACCGGCGTGCCAAGTAAAAACTAAATCATAATCATCTTATTTCCTCCCTAGTTTTGCCCAATCAAATGCACTGATATGTGTGACGCATCATCCCTTCACGCACACTGAATTTCTAGCCCTCTTACGTACAGTTTGACTTCTCAATAATTATATCTCCAAGTTTGCTCGTGACTCAGCTCCTTGGGTTGAGAAAAATTTTTAAAACGTTGATTTGAGACAATAAATATTCATTTCCTATTCCTTCCCCTTCTCTGAGGTAAGGCAAGGCTACCTCGAGAAAATACTTGCAGCTTAGAAGTCGCTTTTTCTGAAAAATCGGCACCAAAGCATTTGGTCTCTAAATATAGTGACCAAATTGCCAAGTTGGCAACACTGACTGGGCTTTTGTAAAAACAGCCCCTCTCTGTTCGCAGCCTTGTTGTTAGTGGAAGCAGTGCACGTCAGCTAGCGACAATGGCTTCTTCTTCTTTTCCTTTGGGCTTGTCCCGTTAGGGGTCGCCACAGCGCGTCATCCTTTTCCATGTAAGCCTATCTCCTGCATCCTCCTCTCGAACACCAACTGCCATCATGTCTTCCCTCACGACATCCATCAACCTTCTCTTTGCTCTTCCTCTCGCTCTCTTGCCTGGCAGCTCCGTCCTCATCATCCTTCTACCAATGTACTCACTGTTTCTCCTCTGGACGTGTCCAAACCATCCAAGTCTGCTCTCTCTAACTTTGTCTCCAAAACATCGAACCTTGGCTGTCCCTCTGATGAGCTCATTTCTAATTCTATCCAAGCGACAATGGCTAAATACTGAATTTAATTCAATCGAATTGAGTTACGTTCTTATCGATTAAACAGGTCATAAAAATGTATAGCAAGTAGTATAATATTCTAAGATTTGTTCTGATTCGATTATTGCTTTTTTAGGCCCAACAAGAACCCCAATTCCGAGTCACCACCGATTTGTGCACAGCACAGCCTAGTATCTATTCATTCATGTTCTCACCTGTGACCAAAATTGATTGCAGCATGTTTGAATAAGCGTTGGAATTTCAGTCACCATTAGTGTTTTTCTATTGCAATGCAGCGATTACGTGATGATATACAAGGGGGGGGGAAAAAACACGATAAAATGGTATCTACACTATCACAGTGCCCAAAACGCTTTACAAAGCCTCACATTCACACACACATTGACCAACAACAATGATCAGAAAATGGTATCAGAAATATGTCTCTTTTCAGTCATCCTTGCATGTGTAAGTTAAATATTTTAAAATAATTAAACACATTCCTGTTATCCTTGCCTTGATATTTTACAATACATATAGATGGATATTACACACAATTCTGCAATATTCATGGCATGATTGCTACTTTGCTCGCCCGACTTTAACCTGCGTGCGTCAATCAAACTTCAGCAAAAATTTTCATTTATTTTCAATCAACAGAAAACATTACATTAATTATCGGAGGTTGTCGGCCAAACCAAAGTCATGTGTCTATTCGTGACAATGTTGTGACTCAATCTTTGCTTTTCGTCAAAATTAAATAAACAGAGCAATAAAGAGCAGAGCAACCAAATGTTAAAAATAAAAAGGACGTCATAAAACACTGATACTATCGATATTTGATGCTGGTATATCGATATTGTGGCATGAGCGATAAGGCAATATGTTGCCAGAGCAATATTTTGTCCCATTCGTACAAGTAAAGGTTCCACCTAAGCAATCATAACCCCTTCTGCCACCGCACTCATTGGAATTGGTTTGTGGCCACTTCGTCCAATTCCCCAAAATGTAATAGAAAACGAAGGGTCCGGTCGCACGGAGGAGAATCAATAGTGTGATCTTATTTCGATTAGCTCCACAGCACCGGTTAAAGTACAAAAAAAAGGAACAGAGGGTAAGCAGATTTAGAAAGCAATAAAGTCAGACAAATCCTGGAAATGACTTTTCATTCTTATGAATAAAGTGTTGCCCATGTACACACCCTCAAACACACATGCGTGCACAAAACAGCACGTGAGTGAACACATAACGTACAAATAA